>NC_083733.1:4913333-5239166 GCF_028564815.1 Eubalaena glacialis
TATGTGGTACAGCAGTGTCTTATATTTATAGATTAGGTGTTGGGTCATTGTTATATGATGAGACTAAGTAAACCATGTCAGTGATGTTTTAAAGTTCTCTCCTTGGCATGACATATGTAAATATGCTGATTGGTGCAAAGTTCATGAAAGATCAAAACCAAGAATCTTCCTTAGGTTTTACCTTTCCCAGAGTTCATTTGAGAGTCATAATCGGACCACTGTAGATGGGGTTTCTTATTAAGAATGTGGGAAATAAGAACCTTTGAAACAATCTGTGGCCTGGAAACTTAACAATAAAAGCAGTTGCTTCTGCTTCCTTTGGAAGAGGTTTTGCTCCATATGTTTGTAAATTGGTTGTTTGGAAAGAGAGATACATTTTTTTTTCCCCGTAGGAACAATTATTTAAAAGTTACAAAAAATTAATCTCTGAACACCTGTGATAGTAACTCATTAAAAGCTGGTAAGAAAATTGTGCGTAACCACGTGTCTCATAAATCTTTTTTTTTTTTTTTTTTTGTAGCCATGCGTTAGCCACTTTAATATAAAATGTGATCAAAAGTCAAAATACAAGAGTTCAAAAGGCATAGAAAAACCAAGAAGTTTCAATTTTATTACAAGTTTTAAATTCTGGGAATAGTTTTAAAAACAAAAAAACTTATATGCTAATTTCAGCCCAGGGCTAATTTTTTTACAGCCGAACTAAGAATTACTACAAGGGAACATCAATGCAACAAACAAGTAAAATTTGCAAACCCAAGTCACAAACTTGCTAACAAAGTTAATTAATCATGGTAATGGACAGCACCAAAGAGCAACTGATGCCTCAGTTAAATTTGAAAGAAACACTGCCTTCTCAAGGGCAGAGAAACATGCAAACAATTCTGCTTCAAGAAATTTGCATAGAAATAGAAAATGCTAGAGCCTTTACCACAAATGAAATTACGAAGCCTCAACATGTTAAATTCAACCCAAGGAGCACCAAATGTTAAATTGGAGCCAAGGTATGATTCAAAACATTTAATTTCCAGCTATGCAACTAGCAAGATCACAAGAATTTCAGGTGTGGAAAGGCACCCTAGGCAAGCTCTTGAAAGACATGAATTTGATACAACGTAATCTTAAGACAATGCAGATATTCCTGTAAAATTTAACTTTTAGAGGGCACCATAAGGCATCAGGGTCTCTTCTCAAAGTCACTCTTGATATTGTCAGCAACAATCACATCTTTATGATCTCATTAATGACCTTTCACAGATCTCTAGCCTCTACACATAAGGCAGAACCCCCAATATCGTGGGAAGCCCTTTCAGTCTGGCCCTGCTTAATGTGTTTGTAGAATGACTTTTAAGCCCAGCCGTGGCCTAAATGGTGTGAAAGGGACTACTCCCTGGGCATCTCAACACTTCTCTTCACCCTGTCTCCCACGCCCCTCTCTTTCACACCTGCCCCCGTGGTAAGACTCCAGAACTCTGGGATTCTGATCTTGACCCCAGGGAACCTCACCGACACCCACCTTTGGAAGCTCCACTATTCCTCATCTCCAGCTCCCCCTGGTGGGGTTCAAAGTGACAGTTTGGTGCAAAGACTTGTAGAAACAATGATTATTTACAAATTCGTATTTTGTAGACCTTCCTTTCCTTAATTGAACACCTGCGACTTTTACCGTGGCTCTCCAGACCCTTTCCTGAGGGGTAGTAGAATATGCGAAGCAACAGGACATTTTATTTCTGCGGGAAGAAAAAGGATTAACATACATAGTAACCGTGTGCGTCAAGAGTAATTTGTAATCAGAAAATGAAAAGACAAAATGCCCCAGAAGCCTGCATTTTATCGACACTGCCACTTTCCCAAAAAAAGAACCTCAGAAACAAGTCACTGGATCTGCTTTCAGTGAATCAGGAGTTCCCACATTTGTATTCCTCAATCTTTGAGAAAAGTACCAGATGAAACTGACCCACCCCTTTTTGGGTAAAATAGTAACTGACTGAACTCACATCTCCAGCCCTCATTCACCTGTTCAATGTCAAACAGTAGTCAGTTCCCTCGAAGGAGACTTACCCATTTTGGTATTTCTACCAAAAGAATTGAAATTTTCAAGCAGAAAAAAAGTTTAATTACAAGTAAGTGAGTGGCAGCCCAAGTGAAGCCCTTTTACTATGATTTTCAATTTTCTGTTCAATCCACACTGCAGAGATACAAGGAAAGCCACCATTTTGTTTCCTAAATTTTATTTAAGAATTCATACAAAATACTCCAGGTAACTGAGTTTCAATCCTCATCTTCCTCCTCTTCTTCATCTTGATTAATCTGGAAGTAACGTAATTCGTAACTTTCTTTGCTGTTAGCAACTACGCGTAACCAATCACAGAGATGATTCTTCTTCAAATATTTTTTGGTGAGATATTTCAAATATGCCAACAAAGCAATCTTCACAAAGATGTGAAGATCTCAGTTCAATTCTACCCACTTTCCCTTTTGGAAAAAGGCACCTCGGAAGTTACAGTGATCTTGCTTTTGCTTCTTTCGATTGTTACAACACCTCCTCCGAGATTCCCAGCTTTTCCATTCACTTTGATTCTTTCCTGAAGAAACTGCTCAAAATTGGCCGCATCCATGATTCCATCTTCTACAGGATGGGTACAGTCAAGAGTAAACTTCAGGACCTGCTTCTTTTTTTTGCCCCCCTTCACCACAAGCTTTTTCACTGGCGCCATCGCTGCAGCGGAGGCAGAAAAGCTCATAAATCTTTTGAAACTACAGAGTTGATTTCTTGCTCTCATTCTCTTGATAGGTTGAATAAGATGAAAGCTGATTTTGATCACTGACATCGGCGATGTGGAAGTCACTGGTGGTTTTGTCATGATCCATTTTCATCGAGTGGTGGGGATGAAAGTGGTGGGGATGAAAAGTAGTGGGTTCAAGAAAGAGTGGGAAGAAAAAGGGAGTCAGTGAGCAGAGACAGCTCTTTGGAGGAGTCCGTTTTGCTTTAACCTCAGTTACTTAAAATCTTGGCACATTTGGGAACTGGAGGGTTAAGTGGTGTCCTCAGTGTTGACATTGTTTGCCCTCGGAAACTAGTCTTTCTGTGTCTCTGTCTCAGTATTGGCTCAGGCCGTTACTCTTTAAAATAGCACTCAGTGTTAATAAAGATTTACCTTCCCATGGAATTGTGAATGCTTCATTATATACATGAAGGGTTAGTTTAGGAAGTTATTAGAACCTGGAGTGGTGGAAAACCGGTAGACCAGGATTCTGGGGCTCTCAGCCTTCCTTGGTCAATTTCCAGGCCACCTCCAGTCATGCCCCAGGCCACCTCCTGTCATGCCCCAGGCCCCCTGCAGTTTCTAGGATTCTCAGGAGCTGGCAGCAGTCTCTCTTCCCCGGCTTCCGACTTCACTATCATGTGACAAGGATGTTTGCAGTTCATCAGCCTACCTCTGTTCCTAACAGTTGGGCTTTGTATTCAATGGCATAGTGACCTAAAGGGCTGTTAAAAGAACCCTGAGTAGAACAACACAGTTAAGTTTAAGATCAGGTACCTTACGTGGTGGCAGCAGGGAGTGCTTAATTTTGAGGATTTGCAAGAATTCTCTGAAAGTTCCTAACATTGATGCGATCTGGGGCGGGGCAGGGGTGGGGGGAGAACTTAATCAGGTGTGGGTTGATCTAGTGTAACCACCACATTTATTGAATGTGTGTCAAGCTCTGTATGTGTATGTTTCATTTAACCCTCATCCTATTAGGTAGGTATTCATATCTCTTTTTTGGATGAGGAAGGTGAGGTACAAAAGAGCTGAGGTACAACTTGCCGAAGATCACAAAGCCAGTAGGGGATTCTGTATTTAGCCACTATATCAAATCAGTTTGGTTAAATATTCTTAAAGGGAAGATGCAGTGCTGTGGTTTCTAATATTGGGGCCATGCAGTATCTTCATGGTGCCGTGGAAAGTTCAAACAAGATGCAAGCAGTTTTGTCTCACTATATAGCACATCATTTGTCATCAGCATTACGTAAAACAGGCTTTCAGTCCCCCAGTTGTGTCCAATGTCAAGTGTGGACCAGCTCAACATTTAGACACAAAACAGCCCGTGATCTCAATCACCCAGACATTTTGGGGGGGGGGCACTTCTACAGTTCAACACATTAATCCTTGTTTCTTCAAAAGGGGTAGCCGCTTGGCGTCCGTGCTCCAGGCGAGGCCGCGAGGGGTTAGGAGTGGAGCGGACCGGACTTGGGGCAGGGGTCTCGCCGGTCAGGGTGGGAGTCAGGGGAGGACTCGCATCCTCACGCCCTGAGCAAGCACTTCACCCGCCCGCGTCCCAGCTGCCGCGCGGGTAAAACGGGTAGCGGTTTGCAGGGGGCGCGCGCTGAACCCGGCTCTCGCTCCGGACACCTAAAGGCCCCAGGAGGAGAGCGCTGGAGTAGAAGCTTTCAGGGGCCGTTTCGCCACAGCTGTCCTCTGCAGGACCGAGCCCGGCCCGGGCCAGTGCAGGTTCCATGAGCTCCTGCCCTAACTCCCTACGCATCCCTCGCCGGCCCATTCCAACAGTCCTTTCCCCGGACTCCGACCCGGTCCCGCCCCAGGGCCGCAAACTTCGCGAGACCTTCGTCTGTCCTCCCGGCCGGGGCCCCGCGGCCCCCGGCGCCCAGAGCGCGCACGCAGGGCACGCACGGCCGGCGGGGCCGGCGCTCCAGGCCGTCTATCTCCCCGCCCGGATCGCGCAGTATCGCGAGCGTTGGGAGTAAACACCCCGCATGGAGAGCCGAGGCGTGTTCGCCGCGGAGGCGCCGTTATCCCGGGCCGGGCGGACCCGAGCGTGAGGCCGCCGCAGGTACGTCAGGCGGCCCGCTCCCCGGAGCCGCCGCCTCTCCGGACCCGCGCGGCCGCCCGCGCTCTCCGGCGTGCCCGGCGTGCTCGAGGCCCCGAGGGCGGGGGTCTGCGCTGGCGGGGGCGGCGGGCGGTGGCGGGGCCTCGTTGCGACCCGGGAACCGCGGGGCGCCGACTGGGCGGTGCGAGGGCGACGGTGCGGGGCGCGGGGAGGACGGGCGGCTTGACGCTTCGGTGCACTGCATGCCTGCCCGTGGGAGCCTCGCGGTCCCCTCCGCTCGCCCCAGACCGGCCCGGCTCCCGGCTGGTGTCCCCGCCTGGCCCTCTCTGCGTGTTGACACGCTTCGGTAGCTTACTCCATTTCACCGTTTTCTTTATCTGAAATACACTTTAACGGAGTCAAACCATATGCCTGGCCCTGGCCCTGGCCCTGGCCCTCCGCCTCCGAACAGACCGCAATTCTCGGTCTGCTCCCAGAGGGAGCTGGTATCAGATCTTAAGGGACCTCGGTTCTCTGCCCCGTCTCGGTCTGTACGCACTGCTCCACTGATTTTTCAAAAATGCGGGGTAAGAAGCTTGTCGGCAAGTTCGGTCCGGGAGGCTCTGGTTGACTCTCAGAACCAGAATGCCTTTCAGACCTGTAGGATCTTAAAATCTTGCCTTGCCCTGTCCTGAATGTGCTGCCTGAGACTGTTATACACCGTCTACATATGTTCATTAAGATGTGTACCCCTTGGTTGGGTTAGAGCTCCTGAGACTTTTGGCCTGTTTGCCTATGCAGATTAAGTTAAATATTTACAAGTTACTTTAGATTCTGAAGGACACTTCCAAGTGTCCTTTGAGAGTGGCTTAAGATTTGAGTTGAACTGGAGAATTTCGTTTCCTGTGGCCCTTTAGTCTTGATTGTGCTGGTAAGTAGCGCTGTCACTTCAAGGTCTCAGTTTGCCAGAGTATAAAAATGAGGGGTTTGGAGAACAGTGACTCTTCCCAACCTTTAATCTGCAGCACCCATTTTATATATATATTTTTTAACGTGAGAGCTTTGTTAAGGTAAAGTTACATACCATAAAATTCACCTGCTTTAAGTGTACTTATTCAGTATTTGTTGGTAGTTGTTGTTTTAGTAAATTTGCAGAGTTCTGCAACCACCATAACCCAGTTTAAGATGACATCCCCAAAAGATGGCTGGTGCCCATCTGCAGTCACTGGCTATTTCTAACCCCAGCTCCAGGCAACCACTAATCTGTTTTCTGTCTCCTTAGATTTGTCTTTTCTGAATATTTCGTGTATTCAGGTGAGATCGTATGTGGCCATTGTGTCTGGCTTCTTTTGTTTCGCATACTCTTTTCAAAGTTCATGTACATTGTACCCTGTATCAGTAAGTCATTCCTTTTTTTTTAATTGAAGTAGAGTTGATTTACAATGTTGTATTAGTTTCAGGTGCATAGCAGAGTGATTCATTTATACATATATATATTCTTTTTCAGATTCTTTTCCATTACAGGTTATTCCAAGATATTGAATATAGTTCCCTGTGCTATACAATGGGTCCTTGTTTATCTATTTTATATATAGTAGAGTGTATCTGATAATCCTAAACTCCTAGTTTGTGCCTTCCCCCAATACTTCATTCCTTCTTATGGCCCAGTAATATCCCAGTGTATGGATATAACACATTTTGTTTATCCATTCATGCAGGACACTTTTTTTGGGGGTGGGGTGGGGCTGTGTGGCATGTGGGATCTTAGTTCCCCGACCAGGGATCTTACCTGAGCCCCATGCAGTGGAAGCGCGAAGTCTTAACCACTGGATGGCCAGGGCAGTCCCCTGGACACTTTTCTCAAATAAAATGTTACGTTTCCATGTATGATGCAGATGGCCAGAGCCCTTTTTGTTAGAGGTGGCGGCAGGAGTGGCGGGTGGGACCCTTGCCCATAAGCTGTCTCCATTGTGCTCCCGAAGTATCCCTTATATCCCTTATATTATAAGGCTTATAGTTATAATTGATTATAAGGCTTATAATCAAGAGTTGGTTGCGTCTATAAATAAAGAAATTCTAGTTCAGTGCTTGCGGAGCCTTAGAAGCACCTAGGGTCCTATGGGATCAAGCAAGCTCTCTTCTGAAGAGTCAGGGGGTTTTAGCGTTCCCTTCCCATCCACGTGTTGTTTGACTGCATTTTCTGTCGGTCTGGTGGTAGATAGTTCTTGCCCCGCCTGCTGCCTCTTTCATTTGTGTGGCAGCCACAGTAAGTGCTACAGATAATGAGAGGCCGCGGGCCTGGGCAGACTACACATGGCTCCTAGCGTAGTGCTTTAAGTGGAGCTGGGGTGGGCGTGTATTTGCATCTGCCCCCTGACACCAGGGGAGAGTTAAGGTACTGGTTATATTTTGGAAAAACTTGGCAACTCCAGCCCTCGGTGACTTGAAATATTAAGAACGGGAGGCTGGACCTTGGTTTCTCAGTGTTTGGCCTGAGTCAGGTTAGGGAGACTGATTTCCTCCTCCCTGTGGCCTAATCGGTTTTGACACGCTGAGAAATCTGTTAACTTGGTTTATTAATATTGAGAATGTCTTTTTGCTTAAGAAAATGAGTTTAAAGTAAAATGAGGAAAGTACTAGCCTTATATGGGGCTGGCCAGTACTGGATGGCTGAAGGGTCAAGAGAATAAGGAGACAGGAGCCACATCTGAGAAAGAATAGGCAATAAAAACAGTGTAGACCATGGTCCTTAACTTTGGCACTCTTGACTCTTGGGGCTGAATTACTTGTGTTTTTTCCCCCTACAAAACCTGCTAATGGACAGAATGTGCCAGAATGAATGGTTCAGTCAGGCTTAAGAATACACCTTTGTTTTAAGATAGTGTGGTCTGGCATCTCTTAAATGTTAGCCTGCTAAACAATGGTAATACAGTCAAGTATGCAGTTAGTTACGAAAGTGGTATTTTTACAGTCAAATTTTAATTGAACTGAGTGGTATCCTTCCATGGCCTAAAGAGTTCAATTTTCTCTGCATCTGTTTCAGTAAAGGGTCATTAAAAAGCAAGGCACATCTTCATAATTAGATGACTATCAGGTGATACAAGTCATTTCCTCTCATCTGAATTGTGTTCTTTAATTATTTGCGAAGAAATCATTTTGGAGGTACTTTAGCTATACCTAGCATCATAATCCTAGTGATACTCTTTTATAATGCAAAGTAGAAGATTCGCAGAGCTGTAAGGAATGTTAGCTGTCACTTGCCCAAGTAATACATCTCCTCTACCTTGTCTCCCTTTTATACACGTCTCATTAAATATTATTCCTGGCATTGTATTTTTTGAGCTGTTTATTTTACATTTAGTATTTAATGCCAAATATTTTTTGATTGTACCTTTATTGGAGGCATAATTATACTTACTTATGGAAAATCCATAATTTTGTAAATACCATCTTTTAGGGTGTACCTTTGTATGGAAAGATAACCAGGTCTTCTACAGTGAGAATTTATAGAAATTCAATCCGGTAAACACTTAGTGGATCCAGTAACAGCCCTAACCAGGCCCTATGAGTAAGTGATATTACAGATGATAAACCTGTTAGAATGTACTAGCTAAAAGCATAGCCTTAAGCTAGAAGGTAGACACAGAGAGATTTTTGAAAACAATTCCTAGGAAATAGATCCCTTTTAAGCTCTGCTATATGTACAAATAAAATTACATTTTTAACGTATTTTGACTTTGTGCCACTGTCTTACCAGAAAATTGGTTTTTCTATAAAATTTATTTTGAAAGATTTATTAAAGTATTTAAATAATATGTTTTATCTAATTTAAAAGTGTAACATGTGCTCTTTGTGAAAAGGTATGAATAGAATTAAGAAAATTACTACCTGTAATTCATAATATCGAAAGGTAATAGAATCATTGGTACCATTTTGGTGGATATTTTTTCATGTTCTTTTTTCTTTGTGCATATAGATACATATTTAAACATCAAGATTTGGATCACACTGTACATGAACTGTTTTACTTAATATTTCATTAACATTTCCCCCATATTCTTTGGGAAATATATGAGTTTCCTATGGCTGCTGTATCAAATTTCTATAAACTTGGTGGCTTAAAACAACACAGATTTATTCTCTTGCAGTTCTGGAGGTCGGTAGTCTGAAGTCAGTCTCACGGGGCTGAAGTCAAGGTGTCAGCTTCATTCTTTCTGGAAGTTCCAGGGAAGAATGTGTTTCCTTCCCTTTTCCAGCCTCCAGAGGCACCTGCATTCTTTGGCTCCTGACCTCCTCCTATATCACTTCAGCCTCATGTTTCCATCATCAGTTCCCTGCCTCCCTCTTATAAAGACTCTTGTAATTACATTGGACCCACCTGGATCATCCAGGACACTAGACGTCCTTAGTTTAGTTACACCTGCAAAGTCCCTTTGGCCATATAAAGTAACATTTATAGGTTCTGGGGATGAGAATGTGGACATCTTTGGGGGACCATTATTCAGCCTTCCAAAGGAGCATAGTTTGAAATTGCTGCATTGCATTCCATAGTATGGGTGAACTAATTATTTAGCTAGTCCCCTATTGCATTTAGGTGGTCTCTAATTTTTCCCAGTTAAAATCCTTGGACGTAAATTATTGTATGCTTTCAGGTTTATACTTCTGTGGATTTTAGGAAAGCAGGGTAACCTGCCTCTTAAGAGTGTGGCCTCTGGAGCCAGACCACCCAAGTTCCCAGCCCAGCTTCCCCACTTACTGGCGGGGTGACTCCAGGCAAGGTGCTGAGCCACCCTGGGCCTCAGTTTTCTCATCTGAAAATGGGGGGATGGGTAGGAACAGGTTGTCGTGGAACTAAGTGAGTTAACACATGCACACTACTAGGATAACGCCTGCCGCGTGATAAATGCTCAGTAAGTGTTAGTTGTTGTTATTACTGAAGTTATCAGACTAAAAGTTTTTTACGTCCATGTATTGGCAAATTACTCTAAAAGGTCATAAGAGTTTTTTACATTCACTAGCAACCTATGAGAGTACTCATTGTATTGGGTTGAATTCTTAAACATGATTTTATTTTATACTCAATTTTTGTCTCAATTTTTGTCAAAATGTTACTTGATTTTTATAATGTAGATTATAGAGACACGGGGGTTAATTTTAGCAGCTGTTTACTATCTCAATTCCGTAATTCCTTAGAATGAGAAATACTTTTAATTTCTCTTTGACCAGCTCAGTCCATCTCTCGGTGTGTTCAGGTATCATTCTGTGTGACAGGTGATGGGTGTGAACCTAATTGACAAGGTCCATGGTCTGGTTGTGCACACGTGGGTCTGTGCAGACTGAGTCTCACAGAAGAGGCTTAAAGTTGCCCCCACTCCTCCACCACATTTTCTTTTTTTAAATTATTTTATTTATTTATTTATTTATGGCTGTGTTGGGTCTTCGTTGCTGCACGCAGGCTTTCTCTAGTTGCGGCGAGCGGGGGCTACTCTTTGTTGCCGTGCGCGGGCTTCTCATTGCGGTGGCTTCTCTTGTTGCGGAGCATAGGCTCTAGGCGTGCGGGCTTCAGTAGTTGTGGCACGTGGACTTCAGTAGTTGTGGCTCGCGGGCTCTAGAGCGCAGGCTCAGTAGTTGTGGTACTTAGTTGGGCTTAGTTGCTCCGCGGCATGTGGGATCTTCCTAGACCAGGGCTTGAACCCGTGTCCCCTGCATTGGCAGGCGGATTGTTAATCACTGTGCCACCAGGGAAGTCCTCCACCACATTTTCAAATTCATACTCCCACCCTCCTGAGGGCAGCCCTAGCAACTTAGACTAAATGTAGGACCTTTTTTTTTTTTTGCATATTTTGGAAACCATTCAACCTGCCAGAAAGGGTCCAAGAACAATACAAGCCCTTTTTTCCCCTCTGAACCATTTGAAAGTAAGTTGCAGACCTGATGTCCATTATCCCTGGATACTTTAGTGGGCATTTCCTGCAAGCAAGGACCTTTTTATGCAGTCACAGCACAGCCTTCAAAATCCAGAAGTTAGTCTTGATACGCCACTGCTAGCTAATCACAGGTTGGCCCCATTCAGGTTTTGCCAGTTGTTCATTCCAGTAATGTACTTACAGTAAAGGGATCCAGTTCAGAGTCTTGAGTTGCAGTTAGTGGTCACGTCTCTTGAGTCACCTTCAATCTCAGCCATTCCTTGACTTTCATTACCTCAGTACTTATGGAAATTCTATGTGAGTTGTTTTGAAAAATGTCCCTCGATTTGGGTCCTGATGTTTCCTTAGGATCTGATTCAGGTTGTGCGTCTTTGGCAGGAGCCCCTCAGGTGATGCCAGGCTCTTCCAGTGCGTCTGCCTGGCGGACCTGGGTCCATTTGTCCCATCGCTGGTTAACTTGATGAAGTGTCTCCATCAGTAGGGTTACCCTGTTTCCTTTCGTAAATCAGGATTTTGCTGGGAGGCATTCTGAGACCACGTAAATAACTTATTCCTCTTCACAGTTTAAGTTTATTTTACGTGTATATGGTACAGTGGACTCATGTTTTCCTGTTTTATTCAGTGGGTCAGGATCTGTCACTTTCATTATTTACTTTGATGCTCAGATTGTCCCATGCTGGCCTCTGTGTCCCTTTGACACGTGCCCACCATTCTTTGAGCTTTTCCTTACTTTCTGGCACAAGAAGATGTTCCAGACTCATCTCTGTTTACCCTGCCCAGCCTGGAACTAGCTCTCTCTCCAAGGAGCCTGGTTTCTTTTAATGGAGAATAGTTATTTAGAAAACCAGTTCTGGGTTCCCTCCTGTTGGGATATCACTGCCCCCGTGTCCTTTCAGCAGACAGAGCTAGGAAATACATGTATGTGTGTTTGTGTGAATGTATTTTTCTGCATCTGTCTGTATATTGAAAACCTTGAGTTCACACCAGTACTTCGAGTTTTATTCTGACCCTGCATGGTTCATTCCAGTTTTCCCCGTTCATATTTGAGACTTCCTTCTCTGTCAGTGAGAAATCTGCCTCCCATTATCCACAAAATATTTATTTGATCAAATCAGTGTCCCTTTGTCCCTGCCGGCGCCTCACGCAGGCGCTGACACCCCTCGCCAGGGCCTCTCCCCCCGCAGCCTCCATCACTGCACGCCAGGCCGCTGCAGCGCTCCCACCAACGCCTCCTTCTTGTCCTCGGCCCATTCGTTTTATAAGAAGTGTTTTCTTTTCCTGTTGTGTCTGTGCTCACCTTACGCCTGTTGCTGCGTATGTGTTTGCCACTAGATGCTGAGCCTGCCTTGGGGACACACTCTCCAGGTCTGCACTGTGGAGTGAGAGCAGGAGGGCGCCGTTGTGGACACGGTTGAGGGGTGCCTTCAGAGCCCTGTGGAGGAGTCAGGGGAGCCGTAGCTTTAAACAAACAGGCCAAGGGCGCAGAGGTCGGTAGACGGTGGCCGGTCTTCCCTCCCCAGTGCCCACGCCATCACTCACCAGCCTGTAGATCCCCCATGGCGTTTTTCTTTTCCTCAGTGCAAATTTATGTTTTGACGCTCTCTCTTTCTGGGATTGGGAAACCGTAGAAACCTCCATATCTGTTGTCACTCTTTAAAAGGAGTGTCTTCCTAGAACCCAGATTTTAGTTCACCTTTAAAGAACAGAAGCAGGTCAACCAGATCCAGAGAGGGAGTGTCTCCTTGTTCCTGTCCTTCCCAGCCCTCTCGTTCCTCCCCCTCCATGGGAATTTTCCTCGTGAGGGTGTCTTCTTTCCAGCCCCTGTGGTTTGGAGACTTCGCTAGTGTGGCCCTTTGGTGAGAGGTTCAGTGACCTTTCAATTACTAAACCAGTGACTGCTGTGCATTATGGAAATTTTTCCCCTAATTTGGGGGTTTTGACCTCCCTCTTCCCCTCTGCCCTGAGCCGTGGGCCCTCCCAGCTCTCACGCTCACCCGAGAGGACTCAGGTCCTGCCCGTGCTTCCTGAGCCGGCTTTTCCTGCAGCCGCCGCCATCCCGTTTGGGGCAGACGCCCTGGGTGTTGGGCCGGAGGCCTTGGCGCTGTCCTTGCCTCCGCACGTGCACGCCCCACATCTGGTCGTCAGCAGGGTCTGTCCGCTCTGCCTTCACCTCCCCTGCCCCTCCCTGGCCCAAGCCACCCTCTTCACAGGGGCCTTCCAGGGGTCCCCCGCTTCCGCCTGGGTCCGCTCCACGCGGAGGCTGGAGCGAGCCGGCCGGCGAGGCTCCTTGGCTCCGCTCACGCTCTCCCTGCCCGTTCAGCGCTAGGGCACGGGCCTCTCATCTCCCCTTCCGAGGTCCCCTTCCCTGGCCCCTGGCCTCTGGCCTCTGCTTCTCCTGACACACGCCAGGTGTGTCCTTGCTCGGGCTCCTGCCCTCGTCTCCCCAGCGCCCGCGGCACCCTTCCCCAGGTGGCTTGGCGAGTGCCCCGCTTCCATCGGGTCTTCACTCAAAAGTCCCCTTCCAGAAACTTCTGCAGCACTCTCTCTCAGCTTCACCCCTCCCCCTGACTTGTCGCATCCCCCTTCTTTCTTTTTTCTGCTTTCAAAATACAGGATTTATCACCAGCTAAATGCCACATCTTCTCCTCATCGCTTGTGTTACCTGGCTCCCCCTGAAAGGGCCTCTCCGCGAGGCAGAGATTTCGGTTGTCCTGTGCTCACTGCTCTGCGGGGCCGCGGGAGCAGTGCCTGGCTCTGGGGCCCCCGGGGAAAAGGGTCGGACGAGGGAACCGAGCCGCTGGGCCCCCGCCCCCCGGCCCCCGCGGGGTTCTAGTTCCGCACGGCGCTCCGCTGGCTCTGAGCGGCTGTGCTTCCGCTTGTCCGCTGGCCCTGCTGCTCAGCGCCCGCCCTGCCACCCTCTCCAGCCTGGCACCGATGACTGGCCGCTCCTACGCGCACCGTGCATTTCCTCGCGGGGATGTAGCTCTGCTCAGGATGCCCCGCTTCTCCTTCTGTATTGCCACGCTTCCAGCTCTGCCGGGGTAGAGTCGGCCAGAGCCAGCTGCCAGCCACCTCTCCGGAAGGCTCCTCCTTCCGTCCCGCGTCCCCGGCGCTGGCCCTGTGCCTCTCCTTTGCTGTCGTCCTTTCCTGCGCTTGGCTTAGCCGTTGGTGTTTGTGCTTGGCCTCCTTGCAGGATCCCACCTGGAGCGCTGCGTCCCTCACCTACTAACAACACGTGTTTCCTCTGTAACTCCTGGCAATGTCTGCAACTTGGTTAGCACTTCATAAATTTGTATGATGTAGTGAGTAAATTAAGGTAGCCTGTCTTACGGTCGTACAGTGTCCTGTTTTCCAAAGACCTAAGAAGTTTCCTGTTTCTATTTGGAAGAGAACTGATTAGGCATTTTAAAATTTCAGAATCCCTAACCTTTTCTTTCCATTTCTCTTTCTTTTAAAGTCAGGCTCCTGCCTCAGCTGTAAGAGAACATCATCCATCTCCCCCCCAGGCTGATTGTAAGTTCACTGTCTTTACCTGTGTGTGAATTATTTTGGAACAGGTTTAATTGAAGTTGATCTAACCCAACGTGTTAGGTCTAATATTTGCTCACTAGTATGGATCACTAATATTTGTGTTACATCCAGTCCAAATGTGTCATAGATTCTTTAGCATTCTGTTTTTATTTAATTTTTTAAATTGCCTTAATTGAGACCCATTTAAATCTTTTCACTGTAAGTTCATTTCCTATTAACATAAGAGCTCTTATCACCAGTGATTAGCTTTCTCATCTTTGACCCGTAATACTATAATTAGGTCAGCTATATGCTTCAGATAGTTGTATCCTGTGATACTGCTGCAGGTATCAAGTATGAACAAAAACTTGGGCCTCACTCCCAAGCGGCTTGCTATAAAATAGGTTGGAGTGACTGTTGGTGTCCCCTGTTGCTTTTCTTCTGTCTTTCTGTTCTGGTCTTTGTTTTGAATTTCTTTGTTTATATGACTGGCATTCTCATTGTTCTTCATGTTGCTATGGAAATAACTTTTAATATTTCATTTCTATCTGATTAACTCAGTTCCACCAACCTTGGTCTCCAGTTGCAGAGATAGGCCTGCTTTTCAGGATCATTTGTTATTATAACAATTAATGTCCTAATTATTGAACTTCAAAGATTGTTTAGATACTCTTAACCCCTTACTTTTCTTTTCCTTTAATAAATTTATTTATTTTATTTGTTTATTTTTGGCTGCGTTGGCTCTTTGTTGCTGCGCACGGGCTACTCTTCGTTGCGGTGCGCGGGCTTCTCATTGCGGTGGCTTCTCTTGTTGCGGAGCGTGGGCTCTAGGCACGTGGGTTGCAGTGGTTGTGGCACGTGGGCTCAGTCGTTGTGGCTCGCGGGCTCTAGAGCGCAGACTCAGTAGTTGTGGCGAACGGGCTTAGCTGCTCTGCGGCATGTGGGATCTTCCTGGACCAGGGCTTGAACCCGTGTCCCCTGCATTGGCAGGCAGATTCTTAACCACTGCGCCCCCAGGGAAGCCCAAACCCTTACTTTTCTTTATCAGTGCTTTCCTGTTTATAGACGCACACGTGCATAGCTCCAGAAGCCGCAGACTCCTTGTTGCTCTCAGGTAGCAGTTTCTGCCGGAAGAATGGGTTTAACACCTTGACACCCCTCTCTTGAAAGGGGGCTAACTCCTTGTCCTACGTGTTTTCTTTTTAGAAATAAGTAGCGACGGAAGGCCTGTCTGTCTCACTGGTCTGGCTTCCCCCTGCTGGATTATTTATGTTTCTGGTGTGAGCTGTGCAACGGATTTTTCTGGGCGTGCTGCAGCCTGTGTTGTTGTTTTATCACTGCTCTCTTCTTCATTGTGAAGAATTATGATCTTCCTGACCATTCAGATATTTTGAAAGGTATTCGTGCTCACGTGCAGTTTAATACCCAGCAGTTTTCTTTGGCAACAGCTTTTACCTCACAGACTGTCCTCTCATGTCACTTCCAGCGAAGAGGTAATTTGATTTTATGACATATTCAGCAGGTTGAAAATCTTTAAGTTGAGGCTTCAGGTAAAATACACTTAGTGACAATAAAAACTCTTCTGTGCTCTCTTCATAGAATTGGCATAAAGTATTTCAAAACCTGAAGAGGCATAGTTTGAGTAATTTTAGACCATTTATGTCGTCTCTTAAAGAAGGTGGTAAGTACATGACTTGCATGGAAATTAGTTTGCTCTTAGGTGTTAATTCTACAGCAGAAAGTAAGGGTGTATACCAAGCTTTTGCCTGAAAAATTGGTGAAATTTATGGGGAATTAAAGTGCTGACTGGGGAAATGCCCTGGAGATGAAGAGCTGCAAATGATAGGAAAATACGGCATCTGACATAGAGGCGTAGTAAGGACCACAGGCGAAGGGTCATGGCTCCTCCTCCTCCGTGTGCTAGGGTGCTCAGGGCCACTGTGCCTAATATTCCTGGGGTTATTTGTCATCCTCATTTTTCTCATTTATTTTATCCTATTTTATTTTTGAAGCTGTCTTAAAACTTTTTTCCCCCTGGAAGAACTGAGGAGTAACTAAATAAAAGTGAAATAATAAGATGTTCCATGGTTTTATTTTGTCTTGTAGCTGGTGTGTCTTTTTGACCCTCTTATCTAAATTGCAGGGATCACTAACCCTCCCCGGCTCTGTCGGTGCGCTGCTGATGTCTCTGTGCGCTTGCTTTGTTTTGTAGGCTGGCTCACGGAGTGATCACTCATCCCCGTTGGACTTTGGTTCTGTGGTGCAGATGGAGCGTAGGACTCAGGTGTCTGGGCCAGAGTGAGCGAAGCCTGAGGCCCAAGATGGAGAAGAAACGAAGAAAGAAATGAAAGCCTCTTTTCAGGCCAAACCACAAAAGGCCATGAAATTTAACTTCTATTTACCTTGGACAAGACTATAAAATGGCTGATCAGTAATGTTTCAGCTTTTAGCTGAAACAAAAATTAACTTATAATCAAGGAAGAAAAAAGTGCGATTTGAATTTATGCGATTTTATGACCATATTCACTCATGACCATGAAGCTTGTCCACATCTGGCTGCTTCTGCTGGTGGTTTTTCTCTGTGGGAAGAAACATCTGGGTGACAGACTGGAAAAGAAATCTTTTGAAAAGGCCCCATGCCCTGGCTGTTCCCACCTGACCTTGAAGGTGGAGTTCTCCTCAACAGTTGTGGAATATGGTAATGATATTATTTTAAAGGTTAGGGACTTCCTCCCACCCCCAATGCGGTTTTTTTCAGATTTATTGTAAACTTTAGCTTTTGCCAAAAACAATAAATTTCGAATGGGCTGAGTGCGTAGTGTTTGGATGTTAATTCTGCTGAAGTTTGTTTTTCCAGTATAATTAGCTTATATGAAGCAAGGAAATTGACATTCTGAATTATTTCCCTAAAACTGGATTCCATGGAACAGATGTCATTGTAGCTGGTGAGGGTGGGGACTTTGGAGGGGCTGAAAGTTTATGTGACCAGTTGTGGATAACTAAGCAATTAGTCTTATATAATCTGCTCTACATTTTGTTACTGTTTTCAGTCAAACAAAACTGAGCCTTCGCTTCTCTGAATTCCTTCTTCCTGTTTGAAAAACTTGCATGCATTTCTCTGCCATACACTCAAATTTCTGTGAATGTTTGGTTTTTGAAAAATAGCTCAGGTACCTGATTCTAAGTGATGTGTCCTGTGATCAGTGGGGTTCATCCACATCGTTTTAACTCAAAGCTCTGGAAACTGCCATCCAGGGTGTTTAAACTAGTCTGTTTGTTTACTCCTCTTTCTACTAGGTTTTATGATATGTAAGTTTTCTTTTACCAGGGAAGTTTTAGATTAAGTATAATCTTATGTCATAATATAGGTACGTAAAATTCTCACTTTTATTTTGTGGTCATTGATTGCAGAGTATATCGTGGCTTTCAATGGGTACTTTACAGCCAAAGCTAGAAATTCCTTTATTTCAAGCGCCCTGAAGAGCAGTGCAGTCGACAACTGGAGAATTATACCTCGAAACAATCCATCCAGTGACTACCCTAGTGATTTTGAGGTGATTCAGATAAAAGAAAAACAGAAAGCGGGGCTGCTAACACTTGAAGATCATCCAAACATCAAACGGGTAACACCCCAACGGAAAGTCTTTCGCTCCCTCAAGTATACGGAGTGTGAGTACTGTGGCCTTGGGCTGGTCTGTATCCGTTTCTGCTGCGCTGGGAATAGAGGGAGGATGTGCGTATTCACACGTGGCAGAATTTGAAAAGCAGTACAGTGAATATTCCTGTCCCTCCATCCAGTTTCGTCAGTCGTGAACATTTTCCTGGCAGGAATTTAAAAAACCAAAAAGAGACTTCGTGCTTCTGATAGAAACAAATAATGAAAGTTTGCAGTAGAGGGTGATAGTGATCTTTGTCGTGTGGGAAGTGATTTTCACCAGGTTCCTCTCAAAGCGTCCGGGCTTTGAGGCCCTGATGCCCCTTCACACTCTGAAACGAAGACGGTGTCTTTGAGTCTCCTTTTTATTTGCATTTTGCTTCTTTCAGCGCATGTTTTTATTTTTGAAGGCATCTTGCAAAACACCTCTTCCTTGGGTTTCATTTTGCTTTTCTCAGACCCTCGCGACCGCGCACCATCGCGCTTCCGCTGGGCTTGTTTAAGCTGGGAAGCCGGGCAGGTGCAGGGACGGAAGGAATTTGCTGAGTCCCTTTCAGCCCCAGGGCTTACTCTCCTATAGTCCTTACAACTCGGGCCCGTGGAGATAAGTTTATCCTCAGATAACAAGTTGCATATTATTGCATAATATTTTCCAAAGCAAATGTATTACCAAAGGAAAGGGTTTTTTTCCCCCATTTGACAAACTGGGGCAACAAATTGCTAGTTCCATTACCGTTTATTGTCATTTCTTTCATTAGATGGAAAAAGAAATACAATTTTGCTTTTCTTTTTTTGTCTGTCATATACTAGGCCTGAGAGCCTCTGAGGTTTCAAAAAACACCCAGGGGACAAGCCTGACTAATTTGCATGCTGTGACAGCCAGTTCGAGCGTCAGCTGTGGAATTCAGGTGTCTGTCTTTGCAGAGCTCTCTCTGCTAGCCCACGTTTCGTGGTGCTTTTTCTCTTTGAAAAGCAATAACCTCAGAGCAATCCAGGAAGATGAAAGCAAACCAAAACTTGTACAGTTAGCCAAATATGTAAATTGCGCCTTTTTTATTTTTTAATCTTATCTTAAAGAGCTGCAGAATATTTCAGGAAACATGGAAGGGCTGATTTTAGGACAGGAAGCGTAGGGGCTCATGGTTAGGGTTCCCTTCTGTATCCTCTCCACCACGGTTGTCAGACGCTGTGCTCGACAGCCCGTAAGGAAATAGTATGTATCTCCCTCTTGTTATAGCCCTGACCTTCTGTGGTAAGCAACTCAAAGATTCTTTAAGCTTCAGCGCTTCTCATCCAGAAAATGGAGATAATACTACCTACCTCAGAGTTCTTACAAAGGTAAAAGGAAGTAGTGCGTGTGAAGAGAGCTTAGCAGATTTCTTAGGCTGTTGTGAGCAGACATTAAACATTCATTTTTTTGGGAATTCCCTGGCGGTCCAGTGGCTAGGACTCCGTACTTTCACTGCTGGGGCTCGGGTTCAATCCCTGGTCGGGGCACTAAGATCCCGAATACCACGTGGCACAGCCAAAAAAAAAAAAAAAAGTTCATTTTTTCTGTGGCTCTGTTGTTCGAAGGTTTTGCTTTATTTTGGGTTGGAATCTGTCACACTCTGGATCCCATCCCGGGTCTCTCCATGGGCCATAAGACAGAGCTAACCTGAGTTCCACAAGACAGCACTGCAGGGTATTTCAAGGCTATCCTGGTGTCCCCCTTAACAGTTCCTTCTCTCCAGGATAATAAAAATACCCAGTTCCTTCAGGGGTTACTAATACGACCTGGCGTCAAGTCCCCTTCTTCGAACACTTCCTGTTTTCCCTTAACGAGTGAAGCCAGAGTTGAATGCAGTCCTTTGGTTGCAGCCCAGTCTGCTGAAGGGAGAGCACAGCAGACCCGTCCTTTGTTCGAATACTGTCCTTCAATTAGTGCCCAGGCTGTTGACTGAAGGAACAGAATCAACGTGGGAGGTTCAGTATAGAATAATTTCAGTTGCACTGTGCAAATAATTACTTAATGGAATTGACATGACTGTATATTTTTCCCGGTCCCTGTACTTTCATGGGTGTAGCCTGGTGAGACCAGAAGGAAAGCTAAAGTAATTGGCTTTAGAAGCAGAACCTCAGTGGTATTACAGATTTGCCCTTTAGAAATGGATTTGAAATATGGTTTTTTCTTCATTATAGCATGGTTTTTGAAAGGTAAAGGGACAGCCCTTGTGGTATTTCTTCTACTTTTTTCTTCCACTAAAAAAAAAAAAAAAAAAAAAAGTATTTACAGATAGTAAAATCCATGCTTTTTAGTGCACAGTTTGGCAAGTCTTGGTAAAAGTGTGCAGTCAGGTGCCCACCAGCAAAATGAAGATACAAAACAGTTCCATCAGCCCCAGCAATCCCCCGAGTCCTCTGTTTTGCTGTTTGAAGGGTGACGTTCTAGCAGATACGCACGCTGAGGACGTTGAGCGGGTCACAGTAGGAGAAGGCCAGAGCGAGGTGTCCTGGGATCACACGGCTTTTTCCTGCCCCAGGGATCACACTGTAAACGGTGAAGCTTCACCATCGCTTAGTGGACATTTTCTTACGCTCCGCCCTCCCCGCCCAGCACACACACACTTGTGGTTCAGTGGGAATAAGTGGCTGATGAAAAACCAGGCATTTCTTCAGTTTTAGTATCACAGTTGACTTGATTTCTTCAGAAGTGATTATCTTATCAGTCTTTCCCTGCCTTACATTGGTTAGAAAATTCCAGGTAAAGAACTGTTTGGGAATAACGTGATGGCTAAATGATATCCTCTGACTCTAACCGCACGGAGAAGCTCCTTCTAGCAGAGGGGAGAGAATATCGCCCCCCTGCAGAAGGGATTTCAGAAGGGAGTCATTGCACTGGGGGAGTGACTGTTTCCCTGACAGGTACGTGTCCCCTGCCTTTCTGATCTTTCTGTCCCGTGGCTGCAGCTGACCCCGCCGCCGCGCCCTGCAACGAGACCCGCTGGAGCCAGAAGTGGCAGTCGTCCCGCCCCCTGCGCAGGGCCAGCCTCTCCCTGGGCTCGGGTTTCTGGCACGCCACCGGGAGACACTCGAGTAGACGGCTGCTCAGGGCCATCCCGCGCCAGGTCGCCCAGACGCTGCAGGCCGACGTGCTGTGGCAGATGGGCTACACAGGTGGGCCTTTCAGCCCGGGGCGGCCTCCCCTCCAGGGCCTCACGGGTCTGTCCTTCTGCGGGTTGAGCTGGACACCCCTCGTCTCTGGCTCCTGTTGTGCTGGGCATCTGTTTCTGTGGCTTTTCTAATTCTTCAGTCCTGTTCACTTTTTGTGTCTTATTTTCCTGTACTGTTTCTGAGGTTACAAGGAGTAGATTGTGGAGTGTTTCTTTCCTGTTGACACATGTGAACAGACACGGCACTGCCCCTGCCAGAGCTGACTGGCAGTCCAGCAGAGTTCTGTAATTTCCCAGGCAACGAGGTCAAATCCAGAGATAGTTACCTTGATTTGGGCAGTCTCGTGAAATAGAGCATATCCCTCCTGTGTGGTGCCCTGTGTGCAGCATGGCTAAGTGATTGACTGTCGAGGTTGTTACCTTTTGTTTCGGAACAGGAAACAATAGTAACGACCACATCCTGGGAAATACAACTCACAACCCGTCAGATTTTTTTTCTTGCTGATACATCATGGCAGAAAATTCCTGTTTTAACTAATGTGGAGGTTTGGACCCTAGGTATCAGCCCATGTCTCTGGCTCCTCATACATCACAGTTTGTCTCAGTGTCTTTCCATTTCTCCTTGCCTTAGAGACCCTTACCTTAGAGAACCAAAGACCTTCCCTTACCGTGCCTCAGACTTAACACCCGGGGGGCTGACATTTTATTAAATTATTGTCTCTTCTTGGTTTATCTTTTTAGGGGGAAAACGTCACAAAACAGAAATTCTCTAATCATCAGAAAAGCATTTTTCATTCCCCCCAAACCAGCTGGTTTCCAGTATTGTGTCTGCATTTTTAAAAAGTAAACAATACACTTTGTTGGTTATCTCAGTGTAATTGATTATTTAACGTAGTATTGATACATAAATACAACCCTTATACCAAAAAGACATTACCTTTGTTACTTCTGTTAGCCTTTCAGTGAGTATCTTGTATTTTTTTCTACGTGTTTTCTAGAATTCCCTTATCTCACAGCATGAGTCATGTTTCCCATCGGAATAGATGGCTTTTGGCCAGTATCTGAAGTAGACTTGTTATCATAGAAAAGTGTGTAATCCAGTGGTTTTCCTTAGAGTGTGGTTTTCCCTGCGTGTGGTGGGCAGCCCCTCTCTGCAGAGTCGCTGTCGTTAGCGGCACTGAGTCCTTGTCGGGAGTAGAAACGGCCCCGCCCTCCCGTAAGTGAGTGCTTTGTGGTGCCCTTCGCCCCACGGGCCTCTCTAAGGAGATGAGGAGATGGAGACTTGGAGAAAATGGCCCAGAGGGGAAAATCAGTCATTGGTGGAGGATCGGGAGAGGTGGTTCCACCCCTGAGAGCTGGTGACGTTGAGGGGCGTCCAGAGGGACTTTCTGTGTGGCCTCAGGTCTTATTAGTGGCAGGTGATGGTACTCCCCTGCTGTCCCCTCCTCTCCTTAGCACCTGGCCTGCTGTGTGCCCTCTGGGCAGGCTTTGGCCCTGGATCACCTGTCATTCTCTCTGGGTCCCAAAGAGGGATGTATTTCATAAACGGTGATTTCTCAAACACGATTGTGCTTTCTTTTTGGAATAAGGTGCTAACGTAAGGGTTGCCGTTTTTGACACCGGGCTGAGTGAGAAGCATCCCCACTTCAAAAACGTGAAGGAGAGAACCAACTGGACCAACGAGCGAACCCTGGACGACGGTGGGTGGCCGATGTCCTGAGAGCCTGAGGGGGTGTTTTCTGGTCACAGGCGGGCCTTGCATCACTCCCATCCTCCGTTTTGTCAGCTGAGAGGGTATTTTTCTGTGTAAATGCTTAAACAGTCCGTGTACAACAGCTATTCAGACAGACCCAAGTTGTTTTGTGCCTGTTGGCAGAAGCTTTTCAGAGTAGGTCGGGAGGTGAGTGAGGAGAGAGGGACGCCTGGTGGAGGGAAGCCTCCTTGTTGGGGGGAGAGCCGGAGCGGCTGGACCCAGAGGTGGGGCTGGCGAGGCCTGGGCTCTGAGTGGAGGCACCGGAGAGGTGCTGGGGAGTCTGTGTCTCGGGCTCGGACAATGAGCTCGTTTGAAATGCTGCATCTTGGCACACGTTGTACCAGCTGTGTTTCGTGCCTTTCTCCTTTTGGACAACAGGGCTGGGCCACGGCACGTTCGTGGCAGGTGTGATAGCCAGCATGCGGGAATGCCAGGGATTTGCTCCAGATGCGGAACTTCATATTTTCAGGGTCTTTACCAACAACCAGGTAGGTGTTTTGAGGACCCCTGAAACGTAAAGGGTTGATATTAAAATGTGAAAAGTCAGAACTCTAGAAAACGTGCTGGTTGAAGAGCAGCACACGTCTGCGGCTGGCGTCCCCCGTGTGCCGTGCTGTCCCTCGCGTCCCTCCGCGGGGCGGCTTTGCCCTGCTCCCAGCGCCCCCTCCGTCGGCCTCACTGGAACCCCGAGGACCCTGCTCCAAGGGGATGCCTCGACCTCCCGTTTCTCCTGTCCCGCGGCCGGCCCAGGGTTCCTGCCCACCACGTCTCGCCACACTTCTTGTGCTTGAGAGAACAGCCCCGTGTTTGCGTGTTTGCTGCCCCTGCTGGACGGACCGCCTTGAGGGCAGCCTCTGTGCCCAGCACCCAGTGTCGTGTTGGGTAACGTGGATTTAGAAGCTTGTTCCCTCGCTCTGCATTTGGAAATGTTACTGAAAAGAGGGAGGGTCCTAGTATTTATTAACTGTTAAAATTTAATTTTTGCATGGGTAATACATAGTTCAAAAACATCAAAAGGCAGCACAGGGATACTTATCCCAACCCTGTCCCCGTCCGACAGGTTCTCACCTTACTTCCCCGTGTTCCCTATGTGATAGTTTCTTTTTTTCTCATACCCACTCCTCCTCCTAGAATTTCTTTTGCATATTCAAGCAAATATAAATATATTGTTTTATTTTTAAAACCCTTTAAAAAACATAATTCTTAATCATTATGTGGATTCTTTTTCCACTGTAAGTTTTTTTTTTTTAACATTTTGTATTTATTCACATATTTTCAATTTCCAGTGCTCTTTATTTCTACCTGTAGATCTAAGTTTCCATACCACGTAATTTCCTTTCAGCATGAAGAGATGCTTTTAGTATTGCTTGTAATGCAGTCTAGTAGCTATGATTTCTCCCAGCTTTAGTTATCTGAAAATATCTTTATTTCATCTTTATTCTCAAAAAACTATTTTCACTGAATATAGAATTCTGGATTGAAAGTCTTTTCATTCCCTCCAGTGCTTATTTTATTGTTTTCTGTCTATTGTTTTCTACTCTAAGTTTAATTTTGTATCTTATAAAACACGTGAATGGCGATATGCAAAGTAATTTAACTTTTGTAAGGAAACTATGAGAGAAATAATAACTATCAGAAATAATTCTGTGAAATAACTTTCATTGATACCATTTATTCTTCAGTCTATTTAGGAATAAAGAATATTAGACAAATACATCAAACTATTTAGAAACACTTAACTGAATAGATGTGTCTTAGCACAAGTCCTTTTATAAGAGGGGCAGCTAGAAGTTTGAGGTCTTCCCTGGGCAGGCAGGCTGTAAGGTCAGGAAGGCGCTGGACGTGAGACCGGGCGGGACAGGACCCTGGGAACCTTGCCTCTCCCCAGAGTCCAGCCCCAAGGATTGGAAGCTCTGGGTGTAGTAGTTTACATCGCAGAGCATTTGTTGTTCTTGGGATCTGTTTCTGAAGTTCAAGTGAATACTTCATGCTGCTGAGAATCTAGCATTTGGAGACTTCCACTGAAACACCTAAAGGACTGTTTTAAAAATGGGCCAGGTCTCCTACACGTCCTGGTTCCTGGACGCTTTCAACTACGCCATCCTGAAGAAGATCGACGTGCTGAACCTGAGCATCGGGGGCCCCGACTTCATGGACCACCCGTTCGTCGACAAGGTTGGTCCTGCCACTGTGCGGAGGACGAGGCGTTTGGTGACGACTCCTGCTCTGCCTCGCGCCCCGCGTTGCTTCGTGTCTAGTGTGCTGGTGGCTAGTCACCCACATGGTGACCGCTCTGTGAGGACGTGAGCCGTGGTGACTTGTGTGGGAAGCAGCACAGGGCGCTGTGTTGCTTTCTCTCACCTGAGCACACGGCCCGTCTTTTCTGGGCGTGCCTGGAAAGCCCGGGTCTGCTCTGTGCGCGTGGATCTGTGTCCTGGAGTCTGTCGTCTCTGGACATTCTGACTGCCAGCCATACCACGTCTGTACTGGCCTGGTGTTGCGCTTTCAGGGGGATCCCTTCTTTTTTAGTTCTGTTTTTGGAAGTTGTGGTTATTTTTGAACAATTATATGTTGATTGTTTAAAAGTGGTGTACTTTCATAAATAAATGCCTGTTAATTTTGTAGGTGTGGGAATTAACGGCTAACAACGTCATCATGGTTTCTGCTATTGGCAATGATGGGCCTCTTTATGGGTAAGTACCCCTGATAGAATAACCTTAGAGGTATTTTTTTCCTTGAAATAACTGAAAACCTGTTGTTTGTCTCTGTATCTTGCTATACCTGTTTATACCTGTCTAAAACTTTGTATTGTGGATATTTTCAACACATACAAAAAAGACTTTGTAATGAATCTCATGTGCCCACTCACTCCAGCAGTTGCCAACTCAAGGCCGATTTTGTTTTTGTTTAATATTTTTTTTTTTTACCTTTGCTGGAAATAGCAATTTGGAGGCCTAAAGTTTTTATTCCACTCTTTTTACCCCCAAAATCAATCGGGAAAGTAAATCTGTTAGAAATAAATGGATTCTACCGTATTTATTGAGGCCCACTGTGCACAACGCACAGGGGTAAAGAGGTAAGTAAGTTGAGGTGCCTGCCTTTTTAGGAAAAATAAGGTACAGATACAGTGAGACTAATATGAGGAGAAAGTGCAGGGTGGCATAACAGACACAGTGTTTGGGGGACTGAGGAGAAGGATCAGATAGGGAGGGACCAGAGAACAGTGTCACAGAAATGTCCCTTTGTGCCGGGTTATGGTGTATTAAAGTGGCTTGAAATGCGGAACATCAGTCACTGAATCACAGGCAGTAGTAAGCTTTTGTCTGGTTAGTGATCCCAATTTTCTTTCTGCTTACAGCTCCAGATTTTATTTTGTAGATAATATATATAAATAACCTCTCGTGCTGAAACACTTCTGCGGTGGGATGTCTGTCACTCCCCTTTACCAGGCTCCCGGGACGTGTGAGGTTCAGTGCCGTGGCAGAGGGCTTAAAGTAACTGCAGGGGAAGGAGAGAACATACAGAGTCTGCCTCGGCGTGCCCTGATCCAGAAGGAGAGCCGCCTGGCATGGCTGTTTGCTCGTGCCTTCAGGAGCACACGCTCTGTCTTCAGGGACATCCTGGCCGTGCTGCTGGGGCAGAGCAGGCCGTCTTGAGCGCTGACTGAGCTCATCCAGGGTGGGGATTAGGCTGGACTCTGTGAAATTAATGATTCTATAGGTCAAAACCCATACACATTCGCAGTCATGGTTCCAACCTAAGAGCTGTTCTGTCAGCGATCCCATCTCCTTGTAGGGCTCCAAGGTTAGGGATCTGGCTGGGTCCTCAGTTGTGTATGTTGTGACTCACAGGCGTAAGTGGCGTAAACACGTCCCAACTATAGTTCTGCCACGAAAAGCAACAGTTGCTTCGTAATTTCACCCAGTTTCCATGTCTTCTCTTTCTAACGCTTCTCCATTTGTCCCTCCCCACACTTCTGATGTCCCCGCTCCAGGCCAGCCCTCGGCAGCTCAGCATCCCCAGGTTATCTGTCAGTTCCCCAGCCCACCCTCCTGCCTCCAGTCTTCCCCAGCCCAGCTCTCCCTGCACGGGGAACGTGGGGTGGCGGGGAGGGTGCAGGGATGGAGCCAGGCAAGTTTGATCTGCCCTTGGGCTGTGGGGCCTTTGCTTCTCTGAGCCCTGGCCCACTCGCCTGGCTCTGGAGGGCACGAGACCCGCCCGGGTTGGTGGCTATGAGGATGAAATGAGACAGCCAAGGGAAAGCACCACGAACACTGAGCCTCTGCCTCTGTGAGTGGTAGCTGTTCTTTTCTCTTCCTTTTTTCTGTGTTTCTGTTGTTAAAACATAGTCTAGCAGTTTCTTTAACTAAGGATCTACAGTGGATCATTATTGCCTGATCAGATCTAAACTTTTCTCCTTGGTTTTCAAGGTCTTCAGTAGTCTAGCCTGGAGTTGGCAAACGTTTTCTGTAAAAGATCAGATAGTAACTAGTTGAGTCTTTGTGGGCCACATGGTATGTTGCACCTACTCGCCTGCCCTTGTAGTGTGAAGGCAGCATGGACGTGTAGACGAATGGGCGTGGCTGTGTCCCGGTAACACCTTATGTATGAGAACAGGGGGCCTGGTTCTGCAGCCGTAGCCTCATTTCCCACCCCCCGTGCACGTCTTCCTCCAAGCGGGCTCCTCCTCGGGTCTCCCTGGGGAAACCGTGTTTCTCTCGCTCTCCATCACCTGATCCTGCTGCTGACCACCCCCCCCCTCCCCCAAGCTTGCCTTTCTTTCCGTTCACACCAGCTCTTCCACATGCCGTCCTGACTGCTTTGCACACACTGGTCACTCTTCTGAAATCCTGTGACTTCTGTGGGCAGCCACACGTGAGGGCTTCTAATCAAAGAGCTGCTTGTGCTTGGTATGTCAGGGGGATCTCGGGAGAGGAAGCCCCGGTGTCAGACGCGTGTCTGCCCACAGAGCCTCACAGCATCTGGTAGCTGCTGGGTAGGCTGGGGGTGACACGCGGTCACCGTGGCACAGCCTGAACGGGTGTGGCTTACTGCTGGGCCTCGGGTAGGGCTGGTCAGGTGACAGTAATGCACTTGAAGAGCCCGCTTATTTATCGGAGGCGTGGCGCTGCCCGACACGTCCCCACGGGTACCCCTTCTGGGAGCTCTCTGGGGTCCGGCACCCTTGATGCTTAGATTTCATGGTGCCAGGGAGTCTGCAGCTACACTTCCCCCTTTTCAGCACCAACAAAGATTTTCTGATGCTTTCCCCTGATTTTAAGGGTGTAAAGTATAGGGATTGGCAGGTAGAGGCAGGGTGGGAAGGTGGTGTTTTTTGGTTTCAACTTCAGTGGGAAATTCTGCCAGTGACTTCTGTTCTAATCTCTGCTCTTTGAAGTCATAGAAATTTGTAAACTTTTATTGTCAGCCAATTAACAAATCACTCTTGGTGCTTCTGAACAACCAGCTGGTAGCATGGTGGTGGTGGGTAAGCTAAGGAGGTGATGCTAGGGTCGACTCCGTGTGGTTTAAACAGTAGTATCTTGCTGCTAATATCGCTTCAGCTGCTCGGAATCAGTTGTGGTTCAGGAGTTCATTTTGTGGTGGTGGAGCGGAAATAGATAAAGCTTGGAAGTGCAGTTCCATAACTGGTTGTTTTATACTTTCAAATAGTTCATCTTGACTTCCATCTTGACTCTGTAGTTTAAACGTTTGTGTCATTGCGGATCTAGTGCCCTTGAAGTGCTGGGGAGAACCGCATGCTTTTTCACGCGCATCTGTGTCTTCCCGCTGAGGAGCCCAGGGTTACGGAGAGCTGAGTGGTCCCCACGGTTCCCTTGAGGAAGGGGGACACCTGCCCGAGACCAGGGGAGAACTTTCACTTTCTGACGGTGGCAGGTGCACGTGTGTGGCTGCAGTTCCTTCCCAGAGGAGCCGGGGACCGAGCTGGGGGGGCTGCCCTCGCAGCAGTTGGGAGGTGGTGTACAGACGTGTACGCAGGTGACGGTTCTGGTAGTGGTCAGTCTTGGGAAGCTCGGAGGAAGGGGGCTCCTGCACGCCTGGCAGTAGTGAGGGGAGAAGAGAGTGTTGGGCCGGAGGGCGATAAGTTGACAGGAGAGAGGAAGAGCAGGAGAGGGCGTCCCACGTGTGAGGAGACCACTGAGCCGGCAGAGGTGGCAGCGACGGGCCCGCCCCTCACAGCCGCACGTGCCTCGCCACGGAAGAGCCTGCCGCGGTCTCCGACCGTTCTGGGGGTGCTTGCCCTTGTTTGAATCTTTCATTTAGAGTGGTTCCTCTCCCCCGCCTTTTGTGTCTTTTTCTTGCCTCGATGCAGCACTCTGAATAACCCTGCTGACCAGATGGATGTGATCGGAGTGGGCGGCATTGACTTTGAGGACAACATCGCGCGCTTCTCGTCGCGGGGAATGACCACCTGGGTAGGCGCTGCTCCTTTAGTCCGGCGTGCCCGCGGGAGCCGCGTGTGCGGGCCTCGGGGCTGCCCGTGAGCACGGAGAGAAAAGCAGCCTGGAGGCAGCCGCCACGAGGACGCGCTCTGGCGCCTTCCGTGTCTGCCGTGTCCCCGTGGCCCGACGGGCAGCTGCCGGTTCTCACTGTGTTTCCCGGCTCCACTTCTTTTTAACTTGTTTCTGAGGAACTCGTCATTTAGGTCAGCTGGATTCATGTGCACTGGTCCTGACTGGTAGGGGGAGGGCCGGCAGTCCTCCGTGCTGGGTGGGGTGATTTTTTTTGGCCTTGGGAAGCAGGAGAAGCCAGTGAGCACGGCTTAATTTCAGCTCCGCTGACATGGGAATGATTGCATTTAGCTGGACAAAATTGAAATGACTCTGGCAAGGTAATTAGTTCAGCTGCGTGAGCTTTAATTATGCGGCCGACTCCTCCTCCCGTCTGAGCGGAGCTGGGGTCGCCGGTGCTCCCTCGGGCGGCACCTGGGGACCCTAACCTGCCCTCGGCGTCCCCCTGCTGCTCCAGGCCCCCCGCCATGTCCTTGGCCTTTATCGAGGCCTGTGTTTTGACGGCATTTTGAGAAGCGTTCCTGACTAATGTGTGGAGCTGCAGTGAAGACGCCTTTGCTCAGCGTCCCACACGGGAGGATCCAGGGTCCATTTATGCTCGATTGCCGGGAAGGATTTTTGCACTTCAAATTGGTGTACTTCTTTGTTACAGAATATAACTCCTGTTGTAATTCTCAGTTTGCCCCAGTTTCTGGGAAGCTTAAGAGAGTTCTCAGTTAAACTCTTATCCCAGGTTACTTGTACGGTTATGTACTCACTGTTCTAAGTCATTCTTTCCCCTCTGGTGACAGATTGAAATATCCAGTCATACCACGTACTTTTTCCTTGTAAAGGAAAATGTTTCTTTTTTTCCCCTAATTTTTAATTTTAATTTTCTGATTTTTCTAGCATATTTTTAATTTTTAAATTATCTAGAAATAGTTTCCAGTTTTCAGCCTTGCATGTTAGCAAAATTTAAAATATTCACTTTTAAAATGCTTTATGGCATTACTGTCATGCTGGTCATTACAAAACGCACCAAAAATAATTTTATTTTGTATACTGTCATTTAAGCTTCTTCTGAACTGCAGTGAATTTCAGATGAAAACCAGCATCGTACTAAGGTTACAGTGTGTTTAGCTGACTCACGTTTCTCTTCTGGTTTTATTCACTCATAACTGCACGTGGCCGTGTGCCAGTGTGTGTGCCGTGGTAGAGACCACACTGGTTTTGCTTACAGGAGCTGCCAGGAGGCTATGGCCGCATGAAGCCTGACATTGTCACCTACGGCGCTGGAGTGAGGGGCTCCGGCGTGAAAGGCGGGTGCCGGGCGCTCTCGGGGACCAGCGTGGCTTCCCCAGTGGTGGCGGGCGCTGTCACCTTGCTGGTGAGGTGAGTGTGGCTCGGCTGGGAGGAGGTGGCGTCAGGGGACCAGGAGCTGAGTCTCGCTTGTCACCAGCTTGGCTGGATGTAGAGCACATCCCGGGGCCTCACCCCGTATCTACAGAAGAGGCAGGAGTCCGTTCTTTCTTAGATGGTTCTTGTGGGCGTTAATGAGCCCGTCAAGCCTCCTGCTGTCAGAGGAGTGAAGAGGGGGGGCCGTTGTGTCTTCCGTGCCCAGCCCAGCGGCTTCTCTACGTACAGGTGTTTTCAGTGGGGAGGAAGCCTTTGCTTTCCTCATCTCCCTGCAGCAGGTAAAATGCCTCTGTGGTGGGTCAGGAGTGCTTTCATGGTGTGAGAAGGAGCTCATAACAGATGCCGAGCGGCAGAGAAGCACTTCTTCGTTTCCAGCCTCAGAGCCCAGCGAGGAGCCAGAGCCTGCGCCTGGTCTTGCGCTGTCGGCGGGAGGGGGGTTGTCAATCTGTGGCTGAGCTGTGAGCAATTCTTTTTTTCTGCCAGTAAGACTTGATGCCGCTTTCCTCCTCTCACTTCTCCTTAAGTCAGATTTCCCATCTAGACCTATTAGAAAAGGTCCAGCTACACTCCACGACCACCCGTCATCGTAGAAAAATATTTAGCAGCTTAGTAGAGTCAGTTTTTCCTTACTGTTTACTGGATTTTCTCCCCTGCATTTAGGGGCTTAAAATTTACTTGTACTTATAATACGTAGATACACAAAAATGCGTGTTTTAATGCTGGTGTTCTAAAGCAAGTGAGAATGTCTGGGCGCCGCTGCCCGAGTCCAGCTGCGTTCCGATGATGAACCCTCTACCAGGCCTGACCCACCAGGGTGACGCGTCACACACAGGCCTCCAAACAAAACAAGCACATGGACGCAGCGGGCCTCGCTCCGAGGCCGGGCCTCTTGGCCACGCTGCATCGAGTCCCCGCAGGACCCACCTCCATCCTTCCCTTCTCCCGGCCGGGCTGCATCCATGTGTCCGGAGCCTGTAACTCCTAGCTGTTCTTGTCTCCTGCAACCTCCGAGGTCGACCGTTAAGTTAGTGGAAGATGTGTTTTCCTGGTCGATTTAGTAAAAACGGGCGCTAGCCCAAGAGTCCATGTCCTCACAAGCCACGCGGAACGCCGATGAGTGGTCAGTCCCTAGGCAGGTGCAGAGACGAGCACGTTCGTTCGCATCTTGCATGAGTTTTACCGAGGAAGCTCCTGTTAGATACAGATCGAGATGGGAGGTCACATGACTGCGCACGTACAGGGTAGGGATAGTCTGGTTTTCATTCTGTTGCTGAGAGAAAATGAGCAAATATGGTATTTGCCCCCAGCACAGTCCAGAGACGGGAGCTGGTGAATCCGGCCAGCATGAAGCAGGCCCTGATTGCAGCAGCCCGGAGGCTGCCCGGCGTGAATATGTTTGAACAAGGCCACGGCAAGCTGGACCTCCTCAGAGCCTACCAGGTCCTCAGCAGCTACAAGCCACAGGCCAGGTCGGTGTGCTTTCCTCTTGAACAGGCCTTTCTTCTCTGCACTGGGCTCCTCGGCACAGAGTAGTAGCCTCCAGATGGAACCAGCCCCCATCACACCGTGCTCGGGGGCCTCAGGGAGAGCTCTGCGGTGCTGCTTCTGGGGCGCTGCCGACGGGATTGCTCCCCACTTCCTCATGTTCTGCTGTTTGTAACGTCAGGAGTCTAAGGTAGTGATTTCCTATTTCTTTTTCTTTGTAAAACTTTCCTTTGAAATAATCTTAGGTTTACAGACATCTGCAGAAATGGTATGGACATTCTCATATACCCTCTCCTCGGCTTCGCCTCAGGCCAGCACCTCGGTAGTCCGTGAGTCCTCTGCTAGAGCTGACAGGTGCACCCTGATGCTGTGCTGGGGTTAGTCTGCAGACGGATGCGCAGTGGCCGGCTCCCCTCGTGTTCCTTGGTCCAGGGTCCAGGCCCCGCGTTGCGTGCAGTTGCCATGTCTCCCTGGTCTCCCCGGACCCCTGACAGTTCATCTGTCTTGTCATTCATGACTCTCAGTCCTCTGATGCTTTCTCGTGATTAGTGAGGTTCTGTATTTTTGGCAAGAATTCTTTTTCACTTTTTATTTTGAAATGATTTTAGATTTACAACAAAGTTTTAAAAATTGGTGCACGAGGACTCACAAACCCTTCACTAGCTTTCCCTGACGTTAGCAACTTACATAACCATAGTAGAAGTCTCAGGGCCTGGAAGTTGACACTGATACGTTACCATCTACTAACCTGCAGACTGTATTTGGATTTCACCCAGATTTTTCCCACCCCTGTCCTTGGCCTGGTCCAGGATCCAGGCCAGCATCCGCGTTGCATTCAGTCGTCGCGTGTCCTTGGTCTCCTCCAGTTGGGACAGTTGGCTCAGTGTCCTTCCTTTTATTCTGGGTGGTGCTCACCTGCATCATGAAGTTTAGGTGATGTGTCAGGCTGGACCCTCCAGGAAGCAGATGCCAACGTGGACTTAGACGGCCAAGAGACCTCCTGGGGGAGGGGGCCTATGAAGGATGAAGGGGGCGAGGAGGGAGGAGTGGGAGGAGGACCCTCACACCCAGCACAGGTCTGAAACCTTTCCACATCACGGAGATTCCCTGAGCCACAATCGCCTGTTAGAGGCACCTGTGTCCCGCAGGGCGGGGCCTACCCTGGTGCCCTCTGCGCTCAGTCCTTGGCACAGATGTAGTGGAGGGTCCACCGGTGTCCGTCAGCTGGGCTCCGCAGCAGGAGATCTGGTGCTGGGGGTGGCTCTGCCAGGCGTCCACTGCAGTGACTGTCCCTTTGTGACTGCGAAGTGTCTTGTGGGGACGCCCTTGAAGATGATCTTGTTTCTTATAGCACAGGGAGCTCTACTCAGTGCTCTGTGGTGACCTAAATGGGAAGGAAATCCAAAAAAGGGGGGATGTATGTATACGTATAGCTGATTCACTTTGCTGTGCAGTAGAAACTAACACAACATTGTAAAGCAGCTATGCTCCAATAAAAATTAAAAAAAAAAACAGATGATCTTGTTTCTTAACATACTTTCCATCACTAAGTTTAGCGTCCTTTGATGGTTTCTCCCTGTAACAGTTCTTACTGTAGAGGTTGTCCCATGGTGACTTTCTGTTTCTCTCATTCCCTTCTGCATTTATTGAATGAAATTCTGCTGTAAGGAAGAGCTGTCCTCCTCTCTTATTTATTCAGTTATATCAGCGTGGACACATAGGTACCTGTTTTACTCTGTGGGTTATAATCCATTCGTGTCGTCGTTTATTTTATTGCTCATGTTGTCCCAGGTTTGGCTCTCTAGGGCTCCCGCTGGTTGGCTCCCGTGTCTTTTCAGCATGTCTCCATCAGTTGGGGGGCACTTTCTCACTTCTTGGCAGCATTTCCGTGCCCAGTGTCGGTATCAGTTCTTTGCCCGAGCAGCCCTGGTCCTTTAATTGGAGAGTGGGTTTAGAAACGGACACCTGGGCACCAGGTGTGCGCTTGGCAGCTGTGCTCATAGTGGTTTCTAGGCCCTTTCAGCAGACAGAGCTGGAGAGTGTCTGTACACACACACACCTGTACCTGTTTCTGTGTCTGTCCGTGCAGTCATCTGTCTCCTGATCCCAGCTAACACCACGGCCCTCATCTGGAGTCTTCCTTCTTGCTGGTCATCCTTCTCCAGCAGCCGGAAACCTGGCTGCCACTCGCCGCGACGTGCATCTGTTCAGTCCTAGCGCACCTGTGGACAAGTTGTAGAACTGCTAGCTCGAACCATGCTGAAAACAGGTGTACTGACTAGAGGACTGTGTTTGTGTGTAGTTCTTTCTATCTGTAGCTTTATAGCGTGTAGTCTGCTGCTTGCCAAAGTGATTTAGGTTAATACCTTCCTCCCCACCACACCCCTTTCAGTCTGGTTTTGCCATTTATTTTCAATGCAGTTGAGTTCGTTTGTTAGCATTTCTGTTTCTTTTCGGATTCCCCCCACATCCTGGTTGATTTCAACTAGTTACGTATCGGGTTGTGGCTCTAAGGTTGGAGCTGCACACAGAGTGCACCTGGCCACGTGTTGCTCCCATCATCCCTTCTGTGCCACTCCCCCTGCCCTTCCCTCCACCCCCATAGGTAACAACGCCATTAGTTTTTGCCTTATCCTTGCATTTCTTTTTTCACACACGAGCAGATACATACCTACCATCTGATATCCCCTTTCTTACGTGAAGGACAGCATTACTATAAGTATTCTCTTGTACTTTTTTCACTTAACAGTATCCTGGAAATCACTTTGTGTCGGTTCACAGACATCTTTCTCCTCCGTTTTTTTTTACAGCTCCGTAGTGTAGATACCTTTGTTTATGCAAGCACATATCTACATATGGGCATTGAAACTGTTTCCAGTATTTTGTAATTTTAAGCTGCTTGTGCCTGTGCATTTTAGTTTTGTTGGAAGTGTGTCTCCAGGGAAGATTCCTAGAAGTGGGGTTGCTGGGTCCAAGCTGAGAACAGAGGGCGCTCTGCCAGGTCTCTCCCTTCCCCTCCAGGAGGGCTGTGCCGTGGGAGCTTGCCTGTCTGCCCGGAGCCTCACCCGCAGTGTCCGGCCACGCTCTACCTTCTGCCAATCTGACACGTGAGAAGTGCTATCTCAGTGTTGTTCTAATTTGCCTTTCTCAGGTTATGAGTGAGTTTGAACACTTTGTCTAGAGTTAAGAGCTGTTTTTATATCTTTCTTGTGAAGTGTCTGTTCATTTCTTTCACCCATTTTTCTTTTCTGGGGTTTTTGTCCCTCGGTTTTTACGCGTTCTTATGTTAGGGTGAGTAACCCTTCATTGCAAGTATTTCTCCCAGTTTGTTGGTTGCCTTTTGACTTTGTGAAAGTGTTTTTGGCCATGTGGTTTTTTTCTTTTTGAACAGCCATATTTGTTAGTCTGTCGTTGCTGTCGCCCCTGGATTTTGAGGCACAGAAAGACTTTCCCTGCACTGAGGTTAAGGAGTGACTCACCAACGTTTTCTTCTAATGCTTGTTGGCTTTCTTTTATTTACTTGAAAGTATCTGATCCATTTGGAGTTTATTCTTGTGTATGGTCTGAGGTGGGGATCTTAATTTTATCTTTTGCCGAATGGCCACCCATTTGTCCCCTCTCCAGTTATTTAAAAGTCCATTTTTGCCCCAGTGCCTTGAGACTGAGTCCTAGGTCTGCTCTGGGGCTGGTCACATACTCGTTCTCCGCCAGCCGCAGCCACCAGATTCCAGGCTCGCAGAGGGCAGAGGTGATGCCCACGCATCCCGCCGTGCTGCCGGCAAGGCAGGTTGGCCAGGAGGCCTCCCCAGCACAGGGCGTGTTCTGGAGCCAAGTTCCCGGACCTCAGCCGAGGGCAGCCCTGGAGGCAGGCCCTCCCGAGGCTCAGGCCCACCCCGTTGATGCTTTCCAATGCCGTCTACTGTAACACTGGATTTTTTGTTTCAGTTTGAGCCCCAGCTACATCGATCTGACCGAGTGTCCCTACATGTGGCCCTACTGCTCCCAGCCCATCTACTACGGAGGGATGCCGACGATCGTCAACGTCACCATCCTCAACGGCATGGGTGTCACAGGAAGAATCGTAGACAAGGTGAGACTGCCCTCCAGCCAGCGGTGAACTTAGACGTGGCCCAGATTTACTCCTGCAGTTAAAAGGGACAGGTCCTTCTCCTGTCCGGGTGCCGGGGGATTGGAAGTAGTGGTTTGTTCTCCCCTGAGTGCTTTATATATGTCAGGGATATAGTAATGAGGCCAGTTTGCTACTCTTTTACTTTGGCATCTTGAGTTTGACTCTTGAATCAGTTAATTGCATTTGAGTCTTCATTTTTACAGTTTCCTGCCTATAATTAAAGGCTCACTTATAATTATTTTATTGTTTAATGAGGACACACGGGCCTTCATGTTTAGAAGGCATGGTCTTTATTTGAATTTTGTGTTTTTAATTTGTTTTACACTTAGTATATAAACATTGTCACAAAAATAAAGGATCGGGAAAAAGAACAGAAAAACCACTTCAGCCCCACACCCTAATAGAGCCACTATTTGAAAAAAAAGTTCAAATCATATTTTCTAACAAATTACTGTAGTTGTTTAAATAGGTGTATTTAAATTGATTCAATGCCCACCAACACTGACTGTATTCATCCTTGCTTTTTCATTTCCGAGTCCCTCATTTCATCTGTTTCTTGACTGCAGGATTTCACTTTTCATGAAGCTATCACAGAAAGTACATTTCTTATGATTTTGTGAGATTAATAAAGTCAGTTGCCTGAAGGAAAAAAAAGAATCTTTTCCAGCCCTTATCTGAAATAGATATTTTTAGTTATCTTTGTGTGGTAGACAAAAAGTTAGTCTTTTTTTTTTTTTCAGTTCTCACGTTATAAACATTTTTAAATGTTACTATATATAAGCACCGATGTTCTTTCTAATGGTTGTTTAATACTATGTAGAATTGTTGAATCGTAACGTGCTTACTATTTCTTCTTGCTTGAACAGTTAGGTGGTTTTCAACTGTGACCATCTCACTGAATATCTTTGTATATATGGTTTTCTTTTGTTCTGAATTATTTTCTTAACATAAACTCCCTGGATTAGAATCCCAAGTGAGAGGGCATGAACATTATTAATGGCTCTTGGTACGTAATACCAGATTCTTTTCAAAAGAGGTGCATCAGCTCAGATTGCCACCGATGGTGTACAGAGGGGTAGTGTCTCTGCTCTGGTGGTACGTCCTTTTTTTCCCAGTTGCATGAGGTTTTAAAATATTGAGATAAAATTCACATGCCATAAAATGCACCCTTTTGAGTTGTGCAGTTCAGTGGTTATTAGTATATTCACAAGTAGTGATGCAACCATCATACTGGATAATTCCAGAACATTTTCATCACTTGAAGGAGAAACCCCTGTTAACACTTCCCATTCCCCTTCCCCCAGGCCCTGGCATTTCCTAATCCCCTTCTGTCTCCGTGGAGTTACCTTTTCTGGACATTTCCTATAAATGGAGTGGTATGTTACGTGGGCTTCGTGACTGGCCTCTTTCACTGAGCGTAATGTCTTTAAAGAGGCTCATCTGCATTGCAGTGTGTATAGGGCTTCACTCCTTTTCATGGCTGAATAGTGGTTCATTGTATGGATAGACCCCGCTTTGTCAGTCGGTGGACATTTGGTTTGTTTCTCCGTGGTTCATCTTTTAACTTTAAGTCTACAGGGGGGTAGTCGGTACCTTGTTTAATGATTTGTAAGGTGCGTATCTGCATGTTGGTTTACTGATTGTATTTCCTCTTGTGTGCATTCGTGTTTCATTTCCTTGGCCCATTTTTCACTAGAATTTAGGTTGTCCCTATCAATCCGAACAAGATCTTCATTTCATAGAGAGATTAGCCACCGTTGTGTGTCATGCAAAAAGATTGCCCAGATTATTGTTTTCTTGTCTCTTTAATATTAGAGGTGGTTTAAAAACTTGGGCGGTGGTGGGGGGCAGTTCTGTAAAAGTTTCACTTTTTCATGTAGTTGAATTTTCATCTTTTGTGAGTTCTTCTGTTTCAAAAATTAGAAGCTTATCCCTCCAGAAGTATAAGAAAAATCTCAATTTTATTTTCTACTCACTTTCCTCTTATGCTTGTTAAATATTTAATGTTTTCATCTGTGTTGAGTTAGCTTGATATGTGTTACAGGCGACGGATAAAAGTTAATTTTCTGCTCTATTGTTAACCAGTGGTCTGAAAAGCACTTGTTAAAAATCCCGGTCCTTTCTCATTGTTCGTGATGCTATGCCCTACGAATATTTTCCTTCTTTCTCACAGTTCTTTTTAACATGCTGACTCGCCAGGGGGGAGGATGTCGCGCTCTGGCTTGCGAGGGAAGTGAGTGGTTTAGGTTAGCTTGAACCGTTGGTTCGTTGTGAGAGCTGATGTACGTCTCCCGTCTCGTGCTGTGCTTTCGCCTTCCCTCAAGCCTGAGAGGCGGGCGGGCGGTCCCCTTCTCGGCCGGCGCGTCCCCTGGGCGCCGTGCGCACTCCGCCAGCCCCGTCGCTGGCCCAGGCCCTGACTGCTGACAGTGTGCAGCCGTGTCGTTTTATTATTTTATTCCTTTCAAGTCATGTGATTCGTTAAGCGTACAGCCAGTTGAGATCTAACCCCAAACCTGGGACTGTTCTTTTCTGTAAGTTCTCTGCAGATACAAGCTCTCCGTCAAACCGTGTGTGTCCGCACCCCCCGCCTCCTTGTAAGCTTGCGGGAAGCTTGTCTTTAAAGGTGGAGTTGGTCAGCGGCCGTGTCCCTAGGCTCCTCCGGTGGGAGACGGCCTGGCGCTGCCCAGCGGCCTTGGGCACGGGCTGCTTGGTGCCGGCTGAGCGGGGGGTGACCGGGACGGAGCTTCTCACCCGAGCCTCTGCCTCTTTCCTCCCGCAGCCCGAGTGGCAGCCCTACTTACCGCAGAACGGAGACAGCATCGAGGTGGCTTTCTCTTACTCCTCAGTGCTGTGGCCTTGGTCGGGCTACCTGGCCATTTCCATCTCCGTCACCAAGCAGGCCGCCTCCTGGGAAGGCGTCGCGCAGGGGCACGTCACGGTCACCGTGGCTTCCCCGGCAGAGGTGGACGTACGTGCACGCGGGGGGCTCGTGGGGAAGGGGAGGCGGGCCGAGCGCCGGGCGCTGGGGTGTGAGGCGCCGTCCCCGGGGGTGCCGGCCCGGCGAGCAGTGGGGTCCCAGCCCGCTTGGTGAACGGGGCGTGTGGGTGGGCTGCTCTGTGCCACATTTCAGGCTTAAGATGATTGTAAAAAGTAGGGCTAATGCTATGCAGTCTAGTCGTTTTTAGGAACCAGGTGCCTTAAATTTGAATTCTGAAACCCTTAAAAGAAGAATTGGAATGGAATTAATTATGATACACGAATGTCCTCTCCTACCGTTGTTGTGAGAAATTCTTGTGTTCTGTTTGGGTTAAATTGATAAATAGAAGTGAGGTTTCCAACCTGAAAACCTGAAAGTTTCTTCTGAGCCAAAGGGACGTTTCAAATTTCTGTTATTTTTTTCAGTCAAACAGTGGTGCAGAACAGACTTCAACAGTGAAGCTCCCAATTAAGGTGAAGATAATCCCCGCTCCTCCTCGAAGCAAGCGGGTTCTCTGGGACCAGTACCACAACCTGCGCTACCCGCCCGGCTACTTCCCCAGGGACAACCTGAGGATGAAGAACGACCCTTTGGACTGGTGAGTGGCCGCCAGACCTGGCCCGTCCCCGCCACTGCCCCCGTCCTTCCTCGGCGGGGCTGGGACAGGAGGACAGGTGATCAGTGGCAGTGATGTGAGGTCACCCGTGTGTGACCACCCTGGTTCACTCCCAGCATGTCTGCGTCGCCATGCTGAACTTGTCCAGTGCAGGTGGTTGCTGGCCTTTTACGCCCATGCCACCGCTAGAGTGATGCTTCAGTGCCCTTTACGAAACATTTCTTTGGCCACCCCTTCTCGTCATCTTATCTCCTTCGTGCTTGTGCCGCGCAGGTGATTTCCTGTTATCACCCACTTTATATGCAGCCCGGAGAGAGCTGGCCTGAAAGGCTGACTTTCGTGCCAGTGGACTGGCTCCCAGGCCTCTGTGGGCGGTGGAGCTGCTCCTTCAGAAAGGCGCCCTGTGGCCACGTGGCTTTTATTCCGAGTAAGGACTGTTGGTTTTAGTGCCGGGCTTCCTGTGTTTCAGGAATGGCGACCACATCCACACCAACTTCAGGGACATGTACCAGCACTTGAGAAGCATGGGCTACTTCGTCGAAGTCCTCGGCTCCCCCTTCACGTGCTTTGACGCTAATCAGTACGGTGAGGGACACGAGGTGCTGGCCCGGCGGTTCCGCTCAGCTGGGGAAGGGTGGAGGCAGGTTAGGGTCTCCCGCTGCCAGTGGCGGCCAGGACCAGAGAGAGTGGCCCGCGTTCCTGACGTTCAGCTGAAATGAGAAGCTCTCAGAATCACTGGGGACAAGGACATTTGTACACTTCTGTTATATTATTTTTTTTAATTAAAAGAAACTCTAGCACAGAATTTTGCTTCTCTTCGGGTGAGTGAATATCCTTCACACAGAGCACCACCCGTGAAACAGGCCGCAGCTGGCTGGTGTCCGCGTGCTGTTGGGCCCTGATCCTTTCTTTTCACCCCCTTCTAAAGCGGAGCAGGGCACAGACCAGAGTACGAGCAGCCGGTCACCGGAGCTGTCGAGGCCAGCGCAGCGCCGTGTTCCCGCAGCGGCGCGGTCCTGCGGGGCGGCGGCCGTGCTCACCCCGGCGCTCTCTCCCGCAGGAACGTTGCTCATGGTGGATAGCGAGGAGGAGTACTTCCCCGAGGAGGCGGCCAAGCTCCGGAGGGACGTGGACAGCGGCCTCTCGCTCATCGTCTTCGGCGACTGGTACAACACGTCCGTGATGAGGAAGGTCAAGTTTTACGACGAGAACACGAGGTACTGATACGAATTGCTATTTGCATGAGAAATCTGACTTTCTGGGAATTAAATTCCCCCCAGCAAAGACGTAAAGTGATCGTTTGGCCTGTCGGTGGTCTTTTCGGCCGTCCGGTTCCGACGCCTGGTGAGGGCAAGCTCTCTCTTCGTTGGCGGACATGTTCTTGAAAGTTGCTTGTGAAGGAAGTAAACTGCTCATTGACCCAAGTTCTGACTGAAAGGGTTCCTTGTCCTTGTTGATCTTAGATACTTCGGCTTTAAATTTCTGTTAAGTTCTTTTCCGATCTCCCACCTCTCCTTTACCGAATCTGTATACATTTAAATGCACCAAGAAAACAGTTATTTTTAAAGAAACCTTCTAGTAGATTGGATATCGATGAAGAATTCCCAGCGTGTTATGAATATCTCATCCTTATGATGTATGTTCTTTCTTTAGAGTCTGTGGCTTGAACTTCGTAAGCTTCTTTCTTCCTTTACTGATCCTCTCAAGGTCTAGGCTCTCTGTGCAGTGCGTTTATGTTAAATGTGGTGCGTTTCATGAAATAAATTGAGCTTTGATTTATTCTGCACACCGGCAGGAGCGTTTACGTTGTAATGTTAGTCAAGCCCAGGCAGTTAGGCTCGATTTTAGCTGAAACCTAGTGTGGAGGGACTGGACTCCGGTGGGAGAAGTCGGCTTTGTGACAGAAATATCAAGCGTTTGTGGGACGCTTTAATCCTTCATTAAGTCCCTGTCACTTTCACAGGCAGTGGTGGATGCCGGACACCGGAGGAGCCAACATCCCAGCCCTGAATGAGCTGCTGTCGGTCTGGAACATGGGATTCAGCGATGGCCTGTACGAGGGGGACTTTACCTTGGCAAACCATGACAGTAAGGTTTTGTGTTTGTTTTTAGTAGGGCTCATCATTCCCAGAGATAGGCAAGCAGAAGCCGTGCGTCTTTGAAGTCTAAGTTTCAGAGACAGAGAGTGATGTGATATCACCTAAGTAAGCAGGGTCTGTGGAGAGAACTGTTCAGTGTCTTCACAAAGGACACCTGTAACACTGGGTGTTAACCCTAGTTTTTGTCCAGATTTTTAAAATGAAAATACTTCCTGCGAGCATTCCAAACTCTGGTATCACCTATAAGGTTCTTTGTGTCCTGTATGTTCCCAAATAGGTCATACCCCCCAGGCCCCTGATAATGTATAAATTCTGTTTATGAAGTAATTGCATCTCTCATTTAAGAAGTCCCCCCACCCCCTTTCATTTTGGTGGCTAGTTTCTAAAACAATGTCTTGAACGTTATTGTCACTAACTCTGCTCATCCTGACTTAGGTTGTCCCCAAGTCTGACAGCTCCAACTCCTAAAATCTACCCAGAAACCTTAGATTAATAGAATAATTCAGCTTGAATTTTGAGGTAATTCCCTGCAGTTTGTGCGACCAGGCAGTAACAGCAGCTCCTCTCTTAAGCTTAGAAACAGCTTTAGAAAGTACATAATGTCTACAGATTGCATCTGCGGTAAGTGAGTAGCTGCTGATGAAAGCATTCACTGTTTCTAGGTTCTAACTTTGAACGACTGTTTTCTAGTGTATTACGCGTCGGGGTGCAGCATTGCTAAATTTCCAGAAGATGGCATAGTGATAACACAGACATTTAAGGACCAAGGTAAGGAATGCTATTCGTATACTTTCTGGGTTCCCTTTTTCTTTCTTTCAAATTTTTTAATCACAGTTTTATTACATGTAATTCACCTACCATAACATTCACCCTTTTAAAGTGTGCAGGTCAGTGATTTTTAGTGTTTTCACAAGTTGTGCGGTCATCACCACCATCTAATTCCAGAACATTTTCATCACCAGAAAAGAAACCCCGTACCCATTAGCAGTTTGGATTTTTAAAAAATTCTTTGCAGTATGTGTATGGTACTTCAGGTGAGACGTCTTGTGTAATATGTTCTGGGGGATACAAAGAAAGATAAGACAGTCTCTTGCTACTAATTGGAATGTGTGTGTAGTGACCACTGCAAAATAAGTTGACTTTCCTACAGGAGAAGAGGGGCTTTTGAATATTTGTAGGGTTTTTTTTTTAAGACTATCTTCAAAGTTGCTTGAAATTTTTATTACTATCTATGAATTGTTCTGCTCTGTGATTTCCAGATGACTAAAATTTTAGAAAAATGTTGACTGTGCTTTGAACTTCTTAACTGTGTAAACATAAAGAATATTACAGTCATCTCCTAAAATTCCCTGAAGAATTAGAAGGGAAGAAAGGTCTTTACTTTCAGTTTTGCCTTTTTACTACAGACAGCCATCACCTAGGAAGGCAAACGATGCCATGTCCCCTGGCATCAGTACCTGTGACACTGCTGAGCGCGCTGAGCAAACCGGGGTGCGGGAGGAGCGGGGTGCCCCGGGCTGCCTCTGCCCTTCCCGAAGGCGGCAGCCGCCCCCGTCCTGCCCAGGGTGGTCTTCCCCCAGCCCCGCCCTCCAGAGCCAGGGTTCCGCACCATGTGTCCCTCTCACCTGTACGAGGCTGTGAGAGAGTATTCCATGACCAATGTGATGGGCTCACGGAAACTTACAGGCTGGATCCATTTCCTCGTGCAAGTTGATATTTTCTATTTCAGAATGGAAGGCCCCCTTCCTTGTGAAGTTTGTCATTTTCTGTAACTGGAAGTCGGGGACAGTTTCCCTAGTTGAAAATGACAAGAACTCAGGATTTCTCACTCATCGGTTTGTGTCTGCAAGGTAGAATTTACTTCTGTGTTGCCTGGAAGGGGCTCTTTCCTTCCAGTCAGGGCAGAGTCAGTCAGTAAGTAGTTCTGTGTTCATAAGGGTATATTTTAACTTTGAGAACGTAAATGATCCTGTCTTCCCAGTCCCCTGGCACAATTTACCGTGGGTTAGTAATTCTTTCTGAGATCCGTTGCTCACAGGGCAGTGTTGCTTCTGGAAACTCCCCTGGGGTGAAGGCCGGGGTCTCCTTGTCAACTTGTTGCCATCTGGTAGCTCCTTTTTTTTGGGGGGGAGAGGAATCAAAAGTAGGTTTAAGGGTGCATACTTTATTTTGGTGTTCTGCTAGTCTGAAAATAAAAATTAATTACCTGGGAATCCTTTTAAAGGGACTTTTTATTTCCAAACAGGCTTTAAGTTGAGTAATCTTTTGGGTACAAAATAGGAATTTGAAAATCTGGGTTATGCTGGATCAAAAAGGACCCTATTGTCAGAAACAAAACTCTGTCAAACCACGAGGCAATGCTGTGTGCACTTTCCCCACTTCATCTGTTTTACTGCCGTGTCTCTCCCTCCCAACAAAGAAAATCTTGTTTTCCCTTCCACTCAGTTCCTAGTGGGATTATACGTAGAGAGCAGGAAGCGCTGCATTTTTAGAGCCACAGACATTTTAGATGTGACCAGCGCAGTCGATGCCGGATCCTGGTGCAGACGTGTGTCGTCTCCAGTGTGTGGGATGCGTTTGCTTCAGGGGTGGAGACTTTGATTATGTGATGGTGTCACCAGCAGTTGCTGCCTTGGCATCTGTGCACTGTTGGCTTCTTGATGTGGTCAACGTTGTAAATTGTGTTGTCTGGGCAGAGGTGAGAAGTCTCTGCTGTTGGAACGTTTGTACTGTATTTATGAGATTCATGTAACAAATACCTTAAATCTAAACTAAAACTATGTGGGCGTATGTTGTAAAAATTAGTTCTGGTTGTCCTAGCTTTCAGTTATTAAGCATGAGGCCTGGGCACCAGTGTGTATAACTGTGTCCATAGAGGTTCCTGTGTGTTGAGCCGGAGCTGCCCCTGTGTGTGTGTGGTCCGAAGACATAAGCCTCTCAGCATAATAAGAAGAGACAAAAATTTGGGTTTGGCAGATAAAAAGGGAGAAGCAACGCCTCTAGGACTGTGAATACTATGTACCACCATTTCAAGTGAAAATGGAAAAGGAGAGTTACGGGAATATACGTATACACATACGTGAATTTTGCTACAGCCCAAATTAGTGGCACTTTATATGTTGTTTTCTTATCCTAAAAGTTGGCACTGTTGTGATTATTAGATTTTGCTGTGGGTTTTTTTTTGCACGGGGGTCATATAGACTAAATGTCAAGGTAAGGGGCAACTGGAAAATTGTTCATTCCTCCACAGAACTTCTCACTGCTGCTTCTGTTGTGTCGTTTCAGGATTGGAGGTCTTAAAGCAGGAAACAGCGGTTGTTGAAAACGTCCCCATTTTGGGGCTGTATCAGATCCCGGCTGAGGGTGGAGGCCGGATCGTGCTGTACGGAGACTCCAATTGCTTGGATGACAGTCACCGGCAGAAGGGTGAGAAGTGCTGGCGCGGCCGCAGCGGGTGGGCCTTGGTCGCTTTGAGGTTCCTGCCTCTTCTCCCCCTTGTCCCTGGACAGGCACCCATGAGATGCTGGTAAATAGAGGCTGCTCAGGTGAGCCAGGTGCTTGGGATGTTTTGATAGGTATCTCGGGCTGGGCGTGTTTAATAAGCAAAGCAAAAGCGCGCTCGCAGGCTGCGCTGCCTTCCCCTCCACACTCGTGCTGAGGCCAGCGGAGGTCCCCCGTGTTTTGGTGGGGAGGCCAGTTTACCCGGTCTCTGCCCTCCCCGGCATCCCTCTCTGGAGGCTGTGTCCCTGGCACTGCTGTGCAGGCCCCCTCTCAGGTCTGACCCACCCTCTTCCAGCACTTGGCCCTCATCCCAGACTTGGGAGTTTCGGCCCTTGTGAGGGGTGCTTGGTATCATCGCTGGGTGTGAGGTGGGGGCAGAGAGGGGCAGCTGGTCCTTAGCGCCCCTCCTCTTCCTCGGCATCTCTCGATGCACCTTCAGATCTGGGGGTTTGAGCTTGGCCAAAGACTTTCATTTTTCTCATTTTGTAAAGGAGGCATGGACGGGTGCAAGTGTTCCGTCTCTTTGCTGGTGAGATGATGACCAGACCAGGACCAGAACCTAGTCTTTAAGGTCCCTGAGGACGGGGGGCAGGAGGGGCTGGGGGAGTCGTGTCTTCATGTGCAGGCAGTGACCAGGCTTCACAGGAGGGGCCGAGACGGCTTGAGCGTGAGCTGGGCGTCTGCGCTGTGTCCGTCCCCCTCTCTCTCTCCCTCTCTCTTTCTGTGATGTGAAGGTTAAGTGACTACGTTCCTAGCATTTCACATAAATCCATAGAACGATTTTTTTAAAAAAATCAAAAGTGAAGGTTAAAGTCATAGTTGAAAGAAGATTAATGTTTTATTTCTACAGAGATTGTCTTTTAAGACCTGAGATCTCTGGTGAGTCTTTGTTAAAACTGTAAATACCTGAGAGACTGTCCTGGTCCTTACATTTCCCGTGTCCGCCTGGAGGAGCTTTTGGGGCCGGGAGCGCTTGACTGGGTGCTCCGTCGGGAGACAAGTGCGTCCTGCTGTCCCCTCTCTGTGACCCTCATCCCGTCTGCGCTGGTGTTGAGGGGATGCGGGGCGGTGGCAGCTGGTGAGCAGCGATCCCAGGTTTAAAGTCAGTGCAGCTCCTCATCTCCTGATAGGAAGGATCTGTCCGTGTGGCCCTGTGATGGAGGCTGTTGAGTGCAGCCCAGCACCTAGACTCCCTGGGATGACCCCCCCAAAATAACTGACCATTTTCAGCTTTCCTACTTTGTGGTCGGGGCCCACTGACTCAGGGCGGCCCAGACTGCTAGACTTTGTACTTGCGTTGACCTTGAACCCACCTCCCTGTGGCGTGCACCCGGTGGTCCTGGCTCTACCCTCACCTGAAAATCTAGATCCCTCCCCCAGGACAGCCTGCGGGTGTTGGCGGGAGCTTTGGTGCCCGGTTCTCCCCTCCTCTCTCGCGGACCCCTGATCTCCGGGCGGTTCTGCTCTCTGTGGTGGCACGTGGTCCCACCGTCCCTGCAGGAGCCCCTTCCGTCCTTGTCGTGAGGAACCCAGAACCGAGGGGCGCCTGGGGGCTGGGAGTGAGGCCTGCGTGGGCTGCCGATGACCTTGAAGGACGCGAGTGTCCCACGAACAGGGCTGTACTGGGACCCGACCTTCTGCCGTCCCGTTTCCCCCTTGTTCGGGGGCCAGCTTTGATTTTCCTGTAGAGGTCGCTGTAAACAGATCTAGTTGCTAAGCAGCCTGTTGCTGAACCCGCAGACTGCTTCTGGCTCCTGGATGCGCTCCTGCAGTTCACGTCGTACGGGGTGACGCCCCCCAGCCTCAGCCACTCGGGGGCTCGGCAGCGCCCCCCCAGCGGAGCGCACTCGGTGGCTCCGGAGAGGATGGAAGGTGAGTGGCCGCGGGGGTGCCCGCCCCCGCCCGTGTCGTCCCGTGAGACGGGCTCCCACGAGACGGGCTCTTGGGAGGAGCGGCCGGCAGTTCTGAGCGCTCTCTAGGTACCAGGCGCCAGGCCGGGGCTGCTCACAGGGATTACTCTCTAAGCCCTCTCGGGACCCTTGAAAATAGGTACTTCTTTCCGGTTCACAGAAGAGACAGGGCCCCAGGTCGCCTGGCGGGTGACGGCCCCGTGGCCGCGCAGCCCGAGCCCCCTCCTCCCAGGCTGTCCCTGGATGCTCGGTGCGAGCCACGGTGCGGTTCTGAACTTCCCAGTAGCCGCGTTTAAGGACTAAAAAGAAACAGGTTAAGTTCATTGTGATAAAACTCTTTAGCCCCATTCACCAGAGCGCTGTTATTTAAACATGTGACAACCCACCCTCTCAGTCGCTCAGTAGCCGCATGTGGGCAGTGGCTGCAGTAAGGGACGGCACAGATATGAGAAGCAAAAAGAATTTTGAATTTTGAAAATGCAGATTTTCTTTTTGGCCTGAGCATTAAATATTTGAAAAGAGAAAGCTGTTTCCACGAAGTGTATCTACAGGTTAGACTCCTCGAGTATAGCCTCGTGCGTGTAATTACGGTCAGTGAGGCGGCCCGGCCGCTGCCATGTGTACAGCGTGGCCACTTTAGAGGGAACGGCTGTCCTGATCTATTCGCTCACGCTCGGCAGCAGCCAGGCCTCGCCCCTGCGCACCTGGCAGACGGGCGAGAAGCGCGTGTAGTGGGCCTGACGGCCGGGACGCAGACAGACAACTAATGAAGCCTTGTTCTCCCCCTGCATCTTCTTAACAACGATGGCCCGGGTGTCGGCATGGGTGCTGCCCAGGGAACCACCTGCACCGGTACTCCAAGGTCCTTGAGGCCCGGCTGGGAGGCCCTGAGCCCCGGGCGCTGCCGGCCTGTCCGCACCTGTCGTGGGCCAAGCCGCAGCCTTTGAATGAGACGGCTCCCAGGTTGGTGACACTGTGCTTTTCACTCCTTCTGCTGGGTTTATGATTCATTGCCTTTTTTTTTTTTTTTTTTAATAAGAGGGAACGGAATTTTACTGACATCATTATCGAATAATCAAGTCTAGCTTGTCATTTTGTGATGGTTTTTTAAATTAGTGAACTCCCGTATTGACCTTTAGAGTTATGCACCCTGGTGGTATCCTGCATAAAAAGTGCTTTGGGTAATTAGCCTCCTGTTAGGTTTGGTTGGTTCTTGGTTAAAAAGCTTGTGATCTGACAGTGATGTCCCCTTGAAGGGAAGCTCTGGCTCCTTTAGTTCGAGGTTCGGGAGTTGAGCGCTCCCCATGTGTGGTGTTGATTCTGGGATACAGACAGGGTCTTTCTGTGTCCCACCCGGGGGCAGAGACTTCAGGAGTAGATCTGGGTTCTGGCCTGTCGCCGGGCCCGGAGTTGCGTCTGTGCCCTCACCCTGGGCTGAGTGTCGTCCCTGGTAAAGGGACCTCTTACCATGACAGGCGCACACGCTGTTGATCTGCCTGCTTCTCCATCTGTCAAGCTCAACCTCTTCATTTCTGTCGTTTCCTTTCAGAAGCCAAAAATTGAGTGACCCCTGCTGTTTCTCTGTTCGGGCAGAAGAGCCAGCTCAGGCCGCTGGTTCCAGGTTTTCTCTAGATCAGTCCCTCTCCCTGTTTCTCTCCTGGGCATGCCTGGCCCCAGCAGGACAATTTCCTGCTCTGGTGAGGAGATTTGAGGTCCTGGTACGGTGACGCAGGGGCGCGTGTTCTGGGCCTGGCTGTGGGAGCAGTCCCACCCCCTTGGCTCCTGCTCCCCTGAGCGACGCTGCGAGCAGCTGTTTCCCCTCACGGGCAGCACGCCTCACGCACGCGGCAGATTCCCCTCGGGGGGGGGCCCCTGCCTTCTCTCCCCCACCAGCCTGCCCACTTTGTGTGGGTCTCCGTGTGTACAGGTGTCGGGGTGTGTGTGGCAGGGCACGGGGGGCCACTGTCTACATTGTGAGCCACGAAGAGGGGGCTGCCTGCAAGAGGCCCCGAAGCTTCCTGTGCTTTACTGTCGTCTGAACAGAGCACTGAGCGCGCCACTCACTCAGTGAGTGATGAACACGTCATCTTCAGAACATGCTCGATGGGAAGCAGAATTGTAGATTGATCACGCGCTCTACTCGTCGGCACTTCTGGTCCTGAAACTTTAATTACTGAGTACTTTTCCATTTCAGTTGCCATGCCATCGTTTAAAAGTTTCTGATAAGATTCCATTTTTACATCTCATTTATTTATAACCTGTCATCATCCTAGTATTCAAACCAGACTTGAACTCCAGCTGTGGTCGGCAGTTCACGCCCAGTGGGCAGTGGCTGTTGGCAAAGGTCCCTGAAACCCAGTTACTCTCCACAGCGCTGCTCAGGACTCTGAGAACAGATAACAGTATCCTTGGCATCTGCGCTTCCACATCGAACGACGCCTCAAGTCCCAGCCTGGCCCGTCGAGGGTGCTGATGCTGTGCAGCTCCTAGAATTTGACTTTCACTGTCGCTCCCAAGACTTCCTTCTTAATACACCCACCAGGCTTCACCTTTATCTCACACCTCACCTCTTGGTGAAAATTGTTCTCCGTTCTCATCGACCTAGATCTAGATCTAGATTCTGAATCTCTGAAGCGATGCGAGACAGTGTCAGAGAGCCCTGGAAAGACTCAGGGTCCGTCAGCCCAGTGCTGAGTGCAGGCATCCACTCCGTTCCTGAAACCAGGACTCATTTCCCGGTGTCGTTCCTGGGCGTCAGGCATCCGTACCCAGAGCAGTTGCAGGAATGTCAGACCTGTAAGGAGCCCCTGGGTGAGGCTAACCTTCTGTCCTCCCATCGGGACGTTGTGAAATTCTCAGATGATAACGTGGTGCACTGTCACCCCGTCTGCTCAACGAGAAGGGGCCACTGCCAGGTAATTAAATTCCAGAACAGGAAAGGATCGTGAGAAGTAACATACAGCCCCATGTATATTCACCTGCAGGGTTATAAAGCTTAAATGTCATTGATTCTGTAACTTAGCATTGTCAGTTTAATTTTCAGACTGATTAAACCTGAAAAGTAAACTTAAATTATATAAAATAGAACAGGTTATAATACTCGGCGTTTTCCGAGCAGTTGCCCAGTTGGACGGGCAAGATAGCAGCTTATCTGTTTCCTGCCTGGAAAACCTCTTTACAGAGCCAGTGTCTGTCGGCTTCCTGCTGACCTTCATCCTGATTGCTGATAGAACTGAACTCTTTGCTCTCTCTTGGCCAACGTGAGAGATGGGCCAGCAATTTCCAAATGAATGAGAAGTGGAAAAATGGCGAATTCATAATTTGCAAGCATATTTTATTCTTTTCCCTGATTTTAGCCACAGCAGTCTTCAGATTTTCCATTCGCACTCTTTGCTCTAATCTCTGTGTCTTCCCAGGCTGCTCTTGGCAGTATACCAGCCTCTCTTCCTCAGTTACAAGTTGTATTGGCCTGAACAAGTTCTTCTTCAGATCTTAGAATTAGTGATATGAATAACGGTGCCATCGTAGCAAGTCCAGTACATTCTGCAAAGCACATGTGTTTCCTTTCTTCATCATTGTGGCCCTGCAGGCTAGGCAGATGCTCATTCCTTTATTCCCGTGGTTTCTGTCCGCGCCTCAGTTACTTGTGTGTCTGCCTTGTTCTGCCTCCTGAGAGTGGTGTCCTTGAGGACCAAGGTGACGGCTGGCCCCTGGCACCAGGCCTGCCCCCTTTGCCGCCGTGGTTTGCATCCGTCAGAGAGCAGTGCCCACGGCTCTCCTGCCTTGCGGTGGAGACTGCGCACCTTCCAGCCGGGCCGTGTCCACTCGCCTGCATCCGCCGGCTCCTTTCAGAGGTTACGTGTAGTTTTCTCTCCTTCTGCCGGGTGACGTTTCTGGTTTAGGCCAAGGCAAGCTCGAGTTGCTGGTGGTGTAAACCCTCTAGAACTGATCTTGTGTGTACGGACTTTACTTGACGTTCTTGTCTTGGGGCCTGGAAGTGCGCTTCCAGTTGTCCACAGTTGTGTTTAGGTAGACGTAGATGGGACATCATTTCACGATAATGTTTAAATCACTTTCTATTTCTCAGGGATTGGCTCAGCTTCCTTGGGCTGGTACAGTTGCTTATTTGTATTTTGTTTGAATCCGTTTTCCTGAAGTAATCTTTGGAAACACCAGAAGCTACTCTCCATCGACCTGGACAAGGTGGTGGTACCCAGCTTCCGACCAAATCGCCCTCAAGTGAGGCCCTTGTCTCCGGGAGAGAGTGGAGCCTGGGACATTCCTGGAGGTCAGTTCTTCGGCGTTTTACTATTGGGCTGAATCATACTATGGTTTGTTCAAAAGAGCCTCCCTCCGTCTCCCAGGAGGTGGGCCAGGCCGTTCGTGTCTCTGCCTTCCTGGGACCACGGGGGTCCTGGCTTTCTTCGTGGTACAAATCAACAAGGCCAAAAGCAGACCTAAAGGATTAACATGTTGTCGTCTCGTAGAAAATCCTACTTGAATTTTCAAATTAGAATTTCTTTTATGATGTCCGTCTGTCACAGCATGGCCCCTGAACCCTCAACCCAGACGTCTTCACCGATTCTCTGCCCCGGCCCCCCTAGGATGGGACTTCCCTGAGCTGAGATTCTCAGTTAAATGTGGGGTGTCCCTCACCCCAAGTGACATCAAATGGTCCCCCCCACCCGCCAGATAATGGCTTTGGCCTCACCGGACTGTCGGGGACAGGTTGTCCTTTATCTGGGATGATTGGACCAAGTCATTCCAGCAGAGTGTGGGCTCCTCTTCTGTTCCAGAAAGCCCTGTGCTCTTGCACGAGTTTACAGCTCCCCAGGGGCACTTCTCCTGGTGTTAGGAATTGGCCAGGAACTCCAGGGATCAGGAAGGGGTACCCTGGCCCACGTGGTCCAACCCTGGGGAATTTGTGTGCTGATGTCAAGCTCCTGAGGGCCTTGCCTGCAGGTCCCGGGGTGCACTGATGAAGGTTAGTTCTGGAACCCCAGCGTCACTCAGTTACAGAGCCGTGCGACAGCACAAACCCAGGTTCCTCCGATGGCCACTCTCAGTTCCCGACCACGTGTCCCATCTGCGGGAGGCCTTCCCAGCGGCGGGAGCGTGGCCGGCCGTCCTCACCTTCCCGCCAGGCCGCCTCCCTCTTCCCCCCGTCCAGCTAGTGTAACACCAGCGCCTAGACTTGTCTGTCTTCCGTGGTTTTCATGAAAACAGAGATAGGGCGCCCCCGTTGCAGATTATCCACGGCAGCAGAAGGGCCACGCTGGCTTCTGAGGGAGCACAGGTGGGGAGGCAGGGTGGAGACCTCACACCCCACCCCCTGCCCCAGGAAGCCCTCCTCTGAGAGTTTGGACGCACTTCTCTGTCATTCTTTCTCTGGGTCACTACGAGCCCAGCTCGTCTCGTAGGCACAGAGGCCGCAGCCGTGTGGACTGACCGTCCCCCGCTGTCCTCCTGCAGGGATCATGCCTGGCCGCTACAACCAGGAGGTGGGCCAGACCATTCCCGTCTTCGCCTTCCTGGGAGCCATGGTGGTCCTGGCCTTCTTCGTGGTGCAGATCAACAAGGCCAAGAGCAGGCCAAAGCGGAGGAAGCCCAGGGTGAAGCGCCCACAGCTCGTGCAGCAGGTTCACCCGCCAAAGGCCCCCTCGGTGTGACGTCCGCCCGGCTGCCTGTGAGCGCCGGGGAGCGCCTTCGAGGGTGGCCGCGGCGGGCGGGCGGAGCCGTGGGCTCCCGGGGCCCCCTGCTCGAAACGCTCTGAGAGCTTGTGCTGAGCGGGCCTCCCCCCGCGAGGAGCGCAGGCTCGCGGTGTGTCGTGCGGGGCGCGGGGCCGCCGGAGGGCCCCGCAGGGCAGCCTGGAGTCAGACCTCGCCGGCCGCCCGTGCACCAAAGACTCGGACAACTTCTAAAGGCTGTCGGGGAGGAAACGGCTCTGACCAAGCTAGACGTGCTCCATAAAGGCTATTTTCTATATTTATTGTTGGGGAAAAGTCACTTTAAAGACTTGTGCTGTATGGAAGCAAAGCTATTTTTTTTGTCAACGGAACGCAGTTTTTTACTATTACATCATGAGGAATAACACAGATGCCATGATCTCCTTTTTGATGAGAGGACAGACTGAGATTTTGAAAGAAACTTGCACAAATCTGTGAAACATAGCCCTTCGCTTTATTTTTATAAGTATCAACTGCCATCGTGTTTTGTAATTTGGGTCTTGATTTCACCATTGTTGGTGAAGAAAATTTTCAATAAATACGCATTACCTGTATGAAGCTAAAAAGTGTGTAATGGGCTCTTGCCCACCTGTGCATTTCTCTTTGATGACAACCTGGAATGGGTTCTGAGTCAGCCTGTTAAATATTTTTTTGAGGTGTAATTCACGTCCTACAAAATTGTGTTTAAAAGTGTACAGTTCAGTGGTTTTGAGTATATTCCAAGGTTGTGCAACCATCACCACTATAATTCCAGAACATTTTCATCGCCTCCAAAAGAAACCTCCTACCCAGCAGCCAGTCAGCCTCTATTCCCTCCTCCCACAGCCCCAGGCAACCACTGATTTGCTGTCTCTGTGAATTTGCCTAATCTGAACATTTCATAAAAGGGGCGTCGTATAATACATGGCCGTGGCGGACTGGCTGCTCTCACGGAGGGCGTCTTAGTGGTTCATCCGTGTTGTAGCTGTCTCCGTACTTCACTCCTTTCTGGACCTGAATGACACTCTGTCGGATGGATAGGTCTTATTTTGTTTATCCTCACTTGATGGACCACTGAGCTGTTTCCACTTTTTGTCTGTTGTGAATAGTGTTGCTTTGAGCATGCATGTACCATTTCTAATGTGGACATAAGTTTTCATTTCTGTTGGGTTGGCACCGAGGAGTAAAATCCTATAGTTTTATGCTTCACTTTTTGAGGAACCGCCAAACTCTTTTTCCAAAGCTGCTTCACCGTTTTACATTCCCACCAACAGTGTATGAGGGTCCCGGCTTCTCCACATTCTCACCAACAGTTACTGTTACCCATCTTTCTGACGACAGCCCTCTAGTGGGTGTGAAGTGACATCTCATTGTGGTTTGATTTGCATTTCCCTAGAGATAATGATGTTGAGCATCTTTTCATGTGTTCATTGGGCATTTTTATGTCTTCTTTGGAGAAATGTCCATTTCGATCCTTTGCCCATTTTTTAATTGAGTTGTCTTTTTATTGACTTGTAAGAGTTCTTCGATATCTTCCAGATGAAAGTCCCTCATGAGATACATGACTTGCAAATAGTTTCTTTCATTCTGTCTGTTGTCTTTTCACTTTCCTGATGGTATCCTTACAAGCATAAGAGTTTTTCATTTTGATGAAGTCCTTTTTATGTATCAGGGGCCATTTCTGAGAAAGAAACCATTGCCTAACCCAAGGCAGCCTGTTAACTTTTAACCCCTGCCTGTACAGTGTTTTCTGTCCTCCAAGTGGCCAAACATCAGCTTTCAGATCATAGGTGAGGACAGACCGGAAAGGGCGGAGGTCCTGTGGGATCGGGGTGCTGGTGAGGTCCTGGGAAGAGAAAGGCCCAGTCCGAGGGATGAGGGAGGAGCTGCCAACGCCCAACTCTCCCTGCCGCGTGTCACCCTTGGCAGGTCACAGTGGTGACCTGGCAGCTTTTAACCGCATTCCGTGGCTGCTGTTGCTTCGAGGACTTAGAGGAATTGCTGAGGGCCCCGCAGAGCTCTCCCCATCCCCAGCAGCCCTTACAATGTCAGCGTTTACAGGCTCACGGTGGTGTGTTGTCCTCAGAGACGGGCTGTAGACCTAAGCATGGTTTCAACATCTCAGAATGAGGGACTTGTGCCTCTGGTCTTCCTGCCTGCCCTCCACAGGTGTGGACGGCTCACCACCTGCCCCCAGCACTGTGAAAGCTGGGGTCCTGTAGGCCAGTCAGGTCCAGGGAGTGAGGACATGACCCTAGTGAGACAGCAGGTCTCGGGGGGCTGGGACTCACCGCAGCGCTCAGGCCACATCTTGGGGATGGCACATGTTTTGATCTTTAAAGAGAAGCCTACAATCTGGAGAATGAAATCTCCCAGTGTTTCTTTTTTTTTTTCTTCTTTTAAATATCTTTATTGGAGTATAATCACTTTACAATGTTGTGTTAGTTACTGCTGTACAACAAAGTGAGTCAGCTGTACGTATACATATATCCCCATATCCCCTCCCTCTTGAGCCTCCCTCCCACCCTCCCTATCCCACCCCCCTAGGTAATCACAAAGCACTGAGCTGATCTCCCTGTGCTATGCAGCTGCTTCCCACTAGCTAGCTGTTTTACATTTGGTAGTGTATATATCTCCATGCCACTCTCTCACTTCGTCCCAGCTTCCCCTTCCCCCGTGTCCTCAAGTCCATTGTCTACGTCTGCGTCTTTATTCCTGCCCTGTCACTAGGTTCATCAGTACCGTTTTTTTAGATTCCATATATGTGCGTTAGCATACGGTATTTGTTTTTCTCTTTTTGACTTGCTTCACTCTTTATGACAGACTCTAGGTCCGTCCACCTCACTACAGATAACTCAGTTTCGTTCCTTTTTATGGCTGAGTAATATTCCGTTGTATATATGTGCTACATCTTCTTTATCCATTCATCTGTTGATGGACACTTAGGTTGCTTCCTTGTCCTGGCTATTGTAAATAGTGCTGCAGTGAACATTGTGGTACATGTATTTTTTTGAATTATGGTTTTCTCAGGGTATATGTCTAGTAGTGGGATTGCTGGGTCATATGGTAGTTCTATTTTTGGTTTTTTAAGGAACCTCCATACTGTTCTCCATAGTGGCTGTATCAATTTACATTCCCACCAGCAGTACAGGAGGGTTCCCTTTTCTCCACACCCTCACCAGCATTCATTGTTTGTAGATTTTTTGATGATGGCCATTCTGACTGGTGTGAGGTGATACCTTATTGTGGTTTTAATTTGCGTTTGTCTAATGATTAGTGATGTTGAGCATCTTTTCCTGTGTTTGTCGGCCGTCTGTTTGTCTACTTTGGAGAAATGTCTATTTAGGTCTTCAGCCCATTTTTGGATTGGGTTGTTTGTTTTTTTGATATTGAGCTGAATGAGCTGCTTGTATATTTTGGGGATTAATCCTTTGTCAGTTGCTTCTTTTGCACATATTTTCTTCCATTCTGAGGGTTGTCTTTTCGTCTTGTTTATGGTTTCCTTTACCGCGCAAAAGCTTTTGAGTTTCATTATGTCCTATTTGTTTATTTTATTTATTTATTTATTTTTATTTTTTTTAATTGAAGGCAAGCTTTTTTTTTTTTTTTTTTTTAATTTTATTTATTTATGGCTGTGTTGGGTCCTCGTTTCTGTGTGAGGGCTTTCTCTAGTTGTGGCAAGCGGGGGCCACTCTTCATCGCGGTGCACGGGCCTCTCACTATCATGGCCTCTCTTGTTGCGGAGCACAAACTCCAGACGTGCAGGCTCAGTAATTGTGGCTCACAGGCCCAGTTGCTCCGCGGCATGTGGGATCTTCCCAGACCAGGGCTCGAACCCGTGTCCCCTGCATTGGCAGGCAGACTCTCAACCACTGCGCCACCAGGGAAGCCCCTATTTGTTTATTTTTAATTTTATTTCCATTACTCTAGGAGGTGGATCAAAAAGGATCTTGCTGTGATTTATGTCATAGAGTGTTCTGCCTATGTTTTCCTCTAAGAGTTTTATACTGTCAGGCTTTAACATTTAGGCCTTTAATCCATTTTGAGTTTATTTTTGTGTATGGTGTTAGGGAGTGTTCTAATTTCATTCTTTTACATGTAGCTGTCCAGTTTTCCCAGCACCACTTATTGAAGAGGCTGTCTTTTCTCCATTGTATATTCTTGCCTTCTTTATCAAAAATAAGGTGACCATATGTGCGTGGGTTTATCTCTGGGCTTTCTGTCCTGTTCCACTGATCTATATTTCTGTTTTTGTGCCAGTACCGTACTGTCTTGATTACTGTAGCTTTGTAGTATAGTCTGAAGTCAGGGAGCCTGATTCCTCCAGCTCCGGTTTTCTTTCTCAAGATTGCTTTGGCTATTCAGGGTCTTTTGTGTTTCCATACAAATTGTAAAATTTTTTGTTCTAGTTCTGTAAAAAAATGCCATTGGTAATTTGATAGGGATTGCGTTGAATCTGTAGATCGCTTTGAGTAGTATAGTCATTTTCACAATATTGATTCTTCCAATCCAAGAACATGGTATGTCTTCATCTGTTTATATTGTCTTTGATTTTCTTCATCAGTGTCTTATAGTTTTCTGCATACAGGGCTTTTGCCTCCTTAGGTAGGTTTGTTTATTCCTAGGTATTTTATTCTTTTTGTTGCAGTGGTAAATGGGAGTTTCCTTAATTTCTCTTTCTGATTTTTCGTTGTTAGTATATAGGAATGCAAGAGATTTCTGTGCATTAATTTTGTATCTTGCTACTTTACCAAATTCATTGATTAGCTCTCGTAGTTTTCTGGTGGCATCTTTAGGATTTTCTATGTATAGTATCATGTCATCTGCAAATAGTGATGTTTTTACTTCTTCTTTTCCAATTTGGATTCATTTCTTTTTCTTCTCTGATTGCTGTGGCTAAAATTTCCAAAACTATGTTGAATAATAGTGGTGAGAGTGGGCACCCTTGTCTTGTTCCTGATCTTAGAGGAAATGCTTTTAGGTTTTCACCATTGAGAACGATGTTGGCTGTGGGTTTGCCATATATGGCTTTTATTATGTTGAGTTGGGTTCCCTCTATGTCCACTTTCTAGAGAGTTTTTATCATAAATAGGTGTTGAATTTTGTCAAAAGCTTTTTCTGCATCTATTGAGATTATCCTTCAGTTTGTTAATATGGTGTATCACATTGATTGATTTGCGTATATTGAAGAATCCTTGCATTCCTGGAATAAACCCCACTTGATCATGGTGTATGATCCTTTTAATGTGCTGTTGGATTCTGTTTGCTAGTATTTTGTTGAGGATTTTTGCATCTATGTTCATCAGTGATATTGGCCTGTAGTTTTCTTTTTTTGTGACACCTTTGTCTGGTTTTGGTTGCAGGGTGAGGCCTCGTAGAATGAGTTTGGGAGTGTTCCTCCCTCTGCCGTATTTTGGAAGAGTTTGAGAAGGATAGGTGTTAGCTCTTCTCTAAATGTTTGATAGAATTCGCCTGTGAAGCCATCTGGTCCTGGGCTTTTGTTTGTTGGAAGACTTTAAATAACAGTTTCAATTTTAGTGCTTGTGATTGGTCTGTTCATGTTTTCTATTTCTTCCTGGTTCAGTCTTGGGAGGTTGTACTTTGCTAAGAATTTATCCATTTCTTCCAGGTTGTCCATTTTACTGGCATATAGTTGCTTGTAGTAATCTCTCATGATCCTTTGTATTTCTGCAGTGTCAGTTGTTACTTCTTTTTCATTTCTAATTCTGTTGATTTGAGTCTTCTCCCTTTTTTTCCTGATGAGTCTGGCTAATGGTTTATCAATTTTGTTTATCTTCTCAAAGAACCAGCTTTTAGTTTTATTGATTTTTGCTACCCTTTCCTTCATTTCTTTTTCATTTATTTCTGATCTGATCTTTATGACTTCTTTCCTTCTGCTAACCTTGGGGTTTTTTTGTTCTTCTTTCTCTCATTGCTTTAGGTGTAAGATTAGGTTGTTTATTTGAGATTTTTCTTGTTTCTTGAGGTGGGATTGTATTACTATAAACTTCCCTCTTAGAACTGCTTTTGCTGCATCCCATAGGTTTTGGGTCATCGTGTTTTCAGTGTCATTTGTTAGTAGGTATTTTTTCATTTCCTCTTTGATTTCTTCAGTGATCTCTTGCTTGTTTAGTAGCATATTGTATAGCCTCCATGTGTTTGTGTTTTTTACGTTTTTTTCCCTGTAATTGATTTCTAGTCTCATAGCCTTGTGCTTGGAAAAGATGCTTGATAAGAATTCAGTTTTCTTAAATTTACTGAGGCTTGATTTGTGACCCAAGATGTGACCTATCCTAGAGAATGTTCCATGTGTGCTTGAGAAGAAAGTGTATTCTGTTGGTTTTGGATGGAATGTCCTATAAATATCAGTTAAGTCCATCTGGGCTAATGTGTCATTTAAAGCTTGTCTTTCCTTATTTATTTTCTGTTTGGATGATCTGTCCATTGGTGTAAGTGGGGTGTTAAAGTCTCCTACTATTATTGTGTTACTGTCAATTTCCCCTTTTATGGCTGTTAGCATTTGCCTTGTATATTGAGGTGCTCCTATGTTGGGTGCATAGATATTTACAATTGTTATATCTTCTTCTTGGATTGATCCCTTGATCATTATATAATGTCCTTCCTTGTCTCTTGTAGTAGCCTTTATTTTAAAGTCTATTTTATCTGACATGAGTATTGCTACTCCAGGTTTCTTTTGATTTCCATTTGCATGGAATATCTTTCTCCATCCCCTCACTTTCAGTCTGTATGTGTCCCTAGGTCTGAGGTGGGTCTCTTGTAGACAGCATATATATGGGTCTTGTTTTTGTATCCATTCGGTCAGTCTGTGTCTTTTGGTTGGGGCATCTCCCAGTTTTAATGTTGGCAAATGATTGAATTAGAGAAATTGTTTGTCAACCAGAGAGTTTCTCCAGCTCCATCGTAAGGCCATCCTAACGCTGCAGCCGTGTGGTTGTGAAATGAAGTTCTAGACCTCAAAGCATTGAGCTGGGCACCTGGTCTCCACATCTCCACATTGGCTGCAGGCGTTGGGTTCGCCTCTTTGGGGACTTGGATACCTTGTGCCCTAAGGATGGAGCTTGGACCTGGGGTCTCCTGTTCCCACTTGCTGGGAGGATCCCTCGCCCAGCCTTCGAGGTCTGCATCTACACGTGTTACTTGCTTTGGGGACCAGCTCTCCTGCTCCCGTCCCTTCCCCGTGCTGAGGCTGGTCACTGCCCCACTTGTTCTCCAGAGACCAGCTTCCCCTTTAGCTGGTGGAGCCCCTGGCCCAGCCTCGAGTGCTCTTACAGCAGCCTCGGTGCACACGTGTGTCCTCTGGATGTGGGCATTTGTAGGGTCATGTAGTTGGGACAGGACGAGGACAGAGATGGACAAGTATGGACGCCCAGGCCACACGCTGAGGCCAGGTCGACAACACAGGAGAGTTGTTAAGGTACCGAGAGCTGTAGGGCCCTGTGGTTCCTGCCGCTCCAGAGGGAACCCTGCATGGGGGTCATATACAGGTGACGGTCAGCAGCAGCCCAGCGTGAAGGGAGCATCAGAGCAGCACCGAAGGCACAGGACCTGCCTGCCGTGAACAGCTCGGTCACAGATGTGTGGATCCTTTCCTGTCTGCCAGCCAGAATGGTACCATTGGGAGCTGCATGCCTTGGGACAGAGTCAGGGAGGAGGGGGGTGGTGAAGGAGCAGTGAGACTGAGCTTGAGAGAGGGCTTCAGTGAGGCGAGCGTACGCAGAAAGGGCATCAGCTCTCCGGAGGACCAGTCGACGGGGTCTGCTGTGTGCTGCCCTGTCCAAGAAGGGAGGTCTTGTCGGGTGTTGCGGTGGGATACCCAGGTCCACCTGGGGGGAACATTCCAGAGAGGGTGTCACCATCCAGGGCCCTGGCTGTAGACTCAGACCGCCTGGGGTCCATCCAGTTCCCACCTGGCCAGTTGCTGTCCATGGGCCTTCTCTGATATCGTACAGCCCTGGGCCGGATGCAGAGCCAGTGCTCAGTTATGTCACCTGTCCCAGTGGTGGGTCCCTTCGCGGTGACAGATGTGCCTAAGGCCTACTCACTGCTTTGAAGATTCCTTTTCATGCCCTGGCGTGAGCTCTCATTGTTCTAGGGAACAGCTCTATTTCCTTTAAAAACCAAAAACAGGAGGAGCCACCCCAGCACAACCACAGGTAGGCCTGGGAGTCCTCGGGGGCCCTGGGGTCCCCGAGGGGCCAGGCATGGAGGTTGGGCCCCAGGGCTGGTCCCTAACCGTGCTCATCTAGCCAGGCAGCACCCTGACTGCGTGGAGATGGGCCAGAAATAAGGGCAGCAGGGCACCTGCAGCTGCCCACCCTTAGCCCCGCCCTGTGTCGGCAGATGGGTCTAGCTAGGGTCTTCCCTGCACGTGCACTTAGCCCTCCGGTGCCCGGGAGTGAGGACCCTGAGGACCTCCCACCAGAACAGGTCTGTGCTCGGTGAACCTGCCCTGGAACAACCGTGCTACCTCTGCTGGGCGCACCGCTGGCCTGGTGTTGGCAAGGTCTGCGTGCACTGTGGGATCTGGGGGTCTCAGCGGTCCCGTGATGCTCCCACCACCATTTCTCAGATGAGAAAACCGAGGTGGGACCAGCGTTCCAGCCCAGGTCTGGCCTGGGCCTGAGCTCTGAGCCCCCGATGCCAGACTGCTACCCCTTTTCTTATGGTGGGAAGGATGCCCACTTGCTGGTAATAATGGGGGTGCTACTTAGGTTCACTGGCTACAAAATGAAGTGAGTTAAGGACTGTCATATGTAGAGTAAGTAGAAGTTTTCAGAGAAAAAAAACTTCTGATTTTTTTTTTTTTTTTTTTAACGGTGGTGCCGTTAAGAGGATATTAACACGCAGAATGTTGGTTTAATTTGCTGGTGACATGAGGGCAGAGCAGGTGAGTGTCGTAAACATAGATTCCTGGGCCTTGCTGTAGACTTACTAAATCATATGCTCCTTGGGAAGAACCTAGAAACCTGTTTTAGAAGCTCCCCAAGGTAAACAGAATGACCATACAACCCAGCTATTCCACTCCTAGGTGTAGACCCAAAGGAACTGAAAACAGGTGTTCAAACAAAAACTTGTACGTGAAAGTTCATAGCCGCGTTAGTCACAGTAGCCAAAAGGTGGAAACTACCCAAGTGCCCATCAAATGGATGAATGGATGACAGCAGGCGGACCGTCCGGACAGTGGGATGCTAGTCAGCCCTAAAGGGAACAAAGCGCTGATCACGCTGTAGCGTGGAGGGACCTCGCAGACGTTACACTCATGGTGTAGGGTTCCATCTGGGTGAAGTGTCCCGAACAGGCAAATCCAGAGACAGGAGGCAGGTTAGTGTTGCTTCGGGCTGGGGGAGGGGAGCATGGGGAGTGACCGCTAGTGGGGACGTGTTGGGGTGTTGAAAATGTTCTGGAACTAAGCAGTGGTGACAGTTGCACAGCATTGTGAGTGCATGCAATGACACTGAACTGTACACTTTGGCTAAAATGGTGAATTTCATGTAATTTTACCAGAAAACCCCACACAAATCTCCCCAGAGGATTTTTGTGAACAGGCCAGGTGGGAGCCCCCAGCTCGGAGACGGGGAGAGGCTCTCTGGCCCCCCAGACCACACGTCAACATGGATGTGGGGGTCAGGATCCAGGTGACGAAGACCCTGCAGGGCTGGGCGCCCACCCGCTGCCCTGTGACTCAGCCTCCAGTCTGGCCGCTGACGCCTCCCGGGTGCCTCTTCCTTTGGGTGCAGTGGGTGTAGGAGGGTCAGCGTTAAGACTGTTTGAAGATGCTCCCGTTCACTTCCCACTCCAAGGTGCAGCTTTCTTTTCCTTCACCCAGAGTGGGACTCCGGATCATGACTCAGGGCACCAGCCCTTCAAAAGAGGGAGGGGACAGCAAGGCCTGTGCCCTTGGGCTGTGTGTCACCTGGAGGCCCCCAACCTCTGCTCTGCTGCTGAGAAAAGACCCCTGCTGTTGAGCTTGGGGGTCGGGGGTGGGGGACGCCATGGGCCTCCAGCCTCTCAGAGGTGCCTGACCACCAGAACTCGGGATGCTGGGTCTGTCCGTTTCCTGCTGCCACTATAACCAGTTACCAGGAAGCAGTGGCCAGAAACAGCACATTTATTCCCTGCAGTTCTGGAGGTTGGAAGTCCAAAATCAGTCTCGTGGGGCTAAACTCAGGGCTGGTTCCCTCTGGAGGCTCCAGGCAAGAAGTGATTGCCAGGCCTTCTCCAGCTTCTGGAGGCGCCCGCACCCCTTGGCTGGGGGCCCCTCCGCCACCCGCAGTGCACACCCCTCCACCCTCTGCTTCTGTCCGCACGTCTCTGCCCTCTGACCCCGCTGTGTCCCTGTTCTCGGGACGCTGTGATGGTGATGAGGGCTCACCCAGACCACCCAGGATACTCGCCCCGTCTCAAGGTCTGGACGTGCTCTCATCTGCAGAGTCCCTTTGGCCAGGTGACACAGCCGTAAGTTCTGGGACGAGGGTGAGGACATCTTTGGGAGCCGCCAGCCAGCCCACCGACCACACTGGGTTCCTGTCCCCGCGCTGGCGCCGTTTCCCGCAGAGGTTAACTGTCGCCCTGAGAAGTCCACGAGCTCCTGTATCTGCAGACCTGAGGCTTCATTCCTTCAGTGTCTGGTTCACTCCACCTTTCATTTATTAAGCCGCCTTGTGAGGGCCAAGCCAGGGCACAAAGCTGAAGAAAAGACGAAGCAATCCCTGCTTGACCTTGTCCTAGGCAAAACCCCTAAAAGTTCTGAATGTTAACCATGTGTGTCGTTCTGTGCGCCCCCTGAGGGAATATCTTGCAGATTCAGTTAACAGTCTTTGGCCTGTGGCTGCCTTGACAGCTGGCACACAGGTGGTATTTGCTTATTGGGATCAAAATATGAAACTAGAAACAAGAAAATACTCTCAGGAGTGCCAGCTAGTTTCATCCCTCAAGCCCTTGTTGGATCTCCACCCCGTCTCAGCAGGCGGTAGCTGGCGCCGTCCTCTGCTGTGTGCTTCCGGATTCCCGTGCCTATTCCCCATCACCTTTGCCCGCCTCCCCTCCCTGCCCAGGCTGCCCAGGCTGCCCAGGCCTCAGAGCACTGTGCCTCTTCCCTCCTGATCCCACAGATGCCCCGAGGCCCTGGCCTCCGCTGAGGCGGACTTGAGGTTTGCGCACTTGCCCGCCCTCCCAGTCACACGCACACTCCCTTGCTTCTGAGGGCCAAGCCGGGGCCCAAAGCTGCGGCTGAGGGGGGGCTGTGAGCCCAGGCACACAGGGCTGACCTCCTCCTCCTCACGGCACGTGAACACCTCTTGGGGAGCTTTATAGAAAACCTGGTGCCTGGCCCGTCCAGACCAGCTTCATCCGAAGCTCTGAGGGTGGGCCTGGCGCCGGCAGTTTGAAGGGTCCCTCGGGTGTTGTGCAGCCCAGGTTCACAGCATTGTCCTAGAAGCTCAGAAGCAGGCAGAGGTAAAAACGCAGACATATACAGATGATGGGATTTGCCCCGTGCGTATTTCAACAGCAGTAACCCTCTTCTCACTGGGTCCTCCTAAGGGCCCTGCGGGGCAGACAGGGGCTGTTACCACCATTTCGCAGGGGACCCCAGTGAGGCCTGGATCTCAGTCCTAGGCACTCTGGTTGCTGAGACCACCCCACCCCCCGACCCCTGCCCTGGTCTGTCTTCCAGAACTTTCTAAAGGGTGAGACAAAGGTTTGCGGAAATGAGCTGAGGTCACTTTCTCCCTGAAGTTCCCAACCTGACAGGTGACTAGTACTCTGTGGAGGCGGAAAGGAGGGACCCTGGAACATCCCTTGACGGTGCTCCCCTGGGGGGCGACGCGGGGCCGTGTGCGGGGCGCTGGGCTGAGCCCCATGTGCCACCAGGGCTGCCCACCCACACAGATGGGGCCCCAAGGGGCACCTCTCCTCCCCGGGAAAGGTCACACAGCCCTGAGACTGGGCAGAGTGCAAATCAAAGCCCCTCAGAATTAAGAGGTTTTCCCCATTGAGTGGAATTTCACAGCCCAGTGGCCAATTTCTAAGTCATGCACGTTAATGGGCAGCTAATGAGGGACCCAGGCGGGACAGGGGGGTGCCCCGGGCGCCCAGAGCCGAGATTAAGGAGTACAAAGCCAGGCCGCTCTGAGGGCCCTTGATCTCCTTTCTCACTGCCTCGGGGTGGATGTGGGGGGAGAGAGCCATGTGAATTCCGGAGGGGTGCGCCCCAGCCCCTCACATCCTGCCGTCTGCTCACCCATTCATTCCCTCCCTTACGCGTCCGCTCCCATCGGGCACCATCAGGGACCGGGCGGGTGCAGGAGCCAGCGTGACACTGCTGGCTTTGAGATGACACACACGCGGGGCTGATTTCCGGCCCTGGCCCTGGCCAGCGCTCACGTTTTGAGCCTCTTTCCCCACCCGCGGGAGCCCTGCGCTCTACGGACTGCCCTCGGGTGACAGGGTGAGGACACCGAGGGTGACAGCCCTCGGGATTCAGAGTGAGGACGTGGGGAGCACTTGCTGCAAGTCCTGGGTCACGGTGAGCACCGCTCACGTGGTCGCAGCTGAACTGCAGCCCGCGACGCCGTCCAGCTCCGGGAGCCCGCAAAGTATAAACGGAGCCGCTGCAGCGAGGTGGCACGGTCAGGGGCTTGAGACCACACGAGCAAAGCCTTTGGTGCTGATCTCGACGGAGAAGGACTGATTGGGGGAGGCGTTGAACGTGTCTAACTTAACAGCAGCAGTTCTCAGGAAGGGGCCCCGGACCCCCTGAGTCAGAAACGCTGGTGACGGATCCCACACTCGGTGTTTTAACATGATCTCGGGGGGATTTGATCCTGGGCGCCAGGAATAAACAGGTTCACCTCTGAATTCAAGATCCGACCTTCACGGGGCTGCGTTTTCCGGGTTGGGACCGTTTCCAGGATTCTGCCATCCTAGCCGACTGTATCGGGTCGGAGAGGTGGTCTCAAAGTGTGGTCCGGGGACCAGCAGCATTCGCCTCCGCAGAGCTCGTGAGAAACGTGGCATCTCGGCTCCACCCAAGGTGGGACGAATCAGCATCTGCCTGTTAACAAGACCCCAGGTGATTCACGTGCTCGTTCGCCTGGGGAGCCTCTCCAGGAAGCACCTGCTGACGGCCTGGGCCTTTGCATGCGTGAGTCTACAGCCCCCCGAGGAGGGCACACGGACCCCCTTCTGCAGATGGGAAACTAGGCTCGGCGCCCCTAGCAGGTGACAGATGGGGGTAGGGGGCCTGGGAGGCATCCCGGGAGGAGGCGTTGGAGATGGTGAGATGGGCGCAGCCTCCCTGATCTCTCCCAGCTGAGCTCCCTCTAACCCTCGGGGCGGCCGGGAAGGCCCCGCCCCCGGGAGTCTTAAGACTCCCGTGCTCAGGCCAGCAGTCTCAGAAGCTACAAGTTCTTGGGACGGATGGGCCTGACCTCTTGCCCGTGTCCTCCTAGGTTCGGGGACGTGACCCCAGCACGTGCTCTCTAGGGCTCTCATAATTCATGACTCATTTGCCCACCCCGGTGGAGCTAAAGCCTTCCTCCCACCCCTCTGGGTCCTCTGAAGTGAGCCTGAGTCCCCGTCCCTGATGGCCCAGGACTGTCTGTCACCTTGAAGATTGGACTTGGTGGTAAGGACCAGGGGCTGGAGCCCCTTCGCTGTGGAAGTTGGCCTGGAGGTGGGTGGGTGGGTGAGAACAGCCATGGGGAGGAAGGAGTTGGGGATTTGGAAGAGAAACTGGGTGGGAGGGCAAGAGTGCCCATAAACAAGGTTGAAAGTTGGGGAGGCAGCGTTGGTTGAGGGGAAAGGCGTGAGGACCAGAAGTCATGGGGCAGGTGGTTGCATAACGCTTTGGAAAGGGGGAGCAGATGCTCGGGAAGAGGGGTATGGAGGCTGGGGTGGTCGAGACAGACGTCTTGGCTCTGGCTGGATCGAGGAGAGACGCAGCCCAGCTGGAGAAGGATACTGTGAACTGGGAAGACGGTGCCGGGACCACCCCCTCTCTCTGCCCCTCTGCTGCTTCTAGCCATGGAGGGACAGACCCCAGGAGACAGAGGCCTTTCGGAAAAGCCAGTCCCCACGGCCGCCCGCCCCAGTCTGTCCTCACTGGGCGCTGTCTTCATTCTCCTGAAGTCCGCGCTGGGCGCCGGTCTGCTCAACTTCCCATGGGCCTTCCACAAGGCGGGTGGGGTGGCCCCCGCTTTCCTAGTGGAGCTGGTAAGCCCCTGGGGAGCATTTTGGGGTGGGGGGGTTCTCCGGGGGCAGGTAGGAGCTTAATTTTATTTTTCTAGCTAGAGCCCTGGGCATTGCTTTTGCAGAGCTGCCTGTCTCCAAAATTACTCCTGTGGCTTTTGGTTTTCCATCCTGCTCAGCTCACGAAGGGAGAAGGGAATCCCCCTGTAGACCCCGGCGGAGAGCATCCTCTATGCGGCTGAGGGCCCTACAGCCAGGCAGGGTGTAGGGGGAGGGGGAGGTAGAGGCGCGGACCCTGCGGAGCGCTCAACACCTGTAGCCAATGAACCTGGCCTTTCAGCTGGGGAGGCGCTGTGTCCAAGCCACTGATTGACTTCTCTTGCCTCCCGGTCTCGGCTCCACAGCGAAAGCCCAAATCCCGTGGGCAGGTCAGGACGGAGGCCGCTGTGACGCCCCCAACCTGCACGGTGTCAGCGGTGTTTGGCCAGTTCTGCTGGCTGCGTGTGGAGCCTGAACTCTCTCCCTTCCCAGAAAGTTCCAGGGCCTGACCGTCCTCAGCGGAAAAAGAGCTGCTGATTAGCACAGCTTCATTTTATTAGCAGTCTTTTCCTTGAGCTGATAGGAATCAGGCATTTCGTGGTAAGCTCTTTGACGGGCATCATCTCAAATGCTTTTTTCTGGCAGCTGGCTGATAATGGCCCCATTGGTGGGCCCACGGGGCCTTTCTTGTCCTTCTGGAAGCTGCCAGATGCTGCCCTGTGCAGTGTCCGGTGTAACCCGTGCCACCCCCGTGCTGGCTGAGCGCCTGTCTGGCGCCGGGTGGCTGAGACAGTGTGGTCTCCGTCCTTGTGAAGCTTGTTCTAATAGGGAACTCAGACAAGATTCAAGAAGTCGAATGAGACAGTGTCAGATGGTGGGCAGCGTGACGAGTGGGATGACATCTATGGGAGCGGGAGGGGGGCAGAGAAGCCCCCTCCAAGGCGGCGCTGAGCCCCAGCTCGTTCAGGTGCACGTGACGGGCAACAGAGCGGTGTTGGGATGTGTGCGGCAGAGAGGCCGCGCTTTCGGAACAGGGAGCCCGACCTCTAGCCACAAAGGGTCAGCGATAGAGCGGATGGGGCCCGCGTGGGGGTCCGTGGTCAGGCACAGACGGACCAGTCCGAGGACGCCAGGCAGGGCTGAGGCAGGGACGTGGCGCGCCGCTCCCCAGGCTCCGTGCGGGGTCTCCCGGCACCTTTCGGGAGTACGGATGCTGACTGCCCAGGTTTGGGTGGGCCTGAGATCGTGCATCTCTGACAGGCTCCCGGGTAGCACGGATGCTGCTGGGGTGGCTTGTTGTTAGCACAGGATGGTCTAAAGATCCCATCTTGAGCAGGCAGACAGGCTTCAGGAGAGAGGACCCCAAATATGAATAAATGGAAACTCCCGACAAGGGAAGAAGTCAGTCTGGTAATCAGCAACTCCCCCATCATTTCCTGACTCTCCCCTCGTCTTAGCCAGTGAGACTTCTGCCCTGTCCCCAGTTACAAGGCCTCCCCTCGGACGGGAGGAATGTTTGAACATCCCTGCTACTGGGAGGTCAGTGGTGTGAGGTTTTAGGTCTCTAATGGCCCCATGAGCACTGGAGGGTTAATGAAATTAACGAACCTGCACCCTCCTTGGCTCCAAAGAGAGGCGTGCCTGGCGAGGGGCTGTAAGGGCTTTTTGCTGACTGGATGCTAAGAGGCTCAGGGACCGTCTTGAGGGTCAGCCACTCCTGCGTGGACAGCTCACTGTGTTAGCAGAGATGCACCTTCACTGGCAGAGGCTCAGCCTGACCCCCCACCCGCCTTCCCTTCCTTTCATCCCCAAATACCTACGAAGCACCTGCTATGTTCTGGGTGCTTTTCTGGGGCTAAATGGTAAGCAAAAAAGACACGATCCCAGTGTCCATGGAGCTCAGAGTCTGGTGGATGAGAGAGGCAAGGATCCTCACGCTGTATGCACAGTTGTGAGTATGTAGCCTCAGGCCCCTGGACCCGAGGACCACAACCTGGGCAGCGTAAAACAACAGAAGTGTATTCTCTCCCAGTCCTGGAGACCGCAAGTCCGAATCGAGGTGTCGGCAGGGTCCTTCCCGCCTCTCCAGCTCCTGGGGGCTCCAGGCATTCCTTGGCTTGTGGCCACGTCACTCCAATCTCTGCCCCATCGCCACATGGTTTTCTCTGTGTCTCCTCGTCTTCTGTCTCTTATTAGGACACTTATCATTGGATTTAAGGCCCACTTGGCTCATCCAGAATGACCTCATCTCAAGATCCTTAATTTCACCTGCAAAGACCCTTTTTCATTTAATTACGTGTTCATTATTTGCATCTGCAAAGATGGCTGCCAGTAAGTCCCTTTCACAGGTTCTGGAGATTGGGATGTAGACAAACCTTTTGGGGGATTCGACCCACCACGGGGAAAAAAGTGGGCCCACGAAAGGTGTGGTTCTGGCAGAAACGGAGGGTTGAGCCCACCTTGGGGGTGAAGTGTGGGGAGGCTTCCTGGAGGAGGTGACCTTGGAGAGGAGGGGGGAAGAGTAGGGGCTCCCCAGGTGAGGGACAGTGGTGGAGGTGGGGTGGTGGTGGTCCAGGCAGAGGAACCGGCACGGGCAGAGGTCGAGGGGCTGGAGGGAGCGTGCATGTTCCTCCAGTTAGATGTTCCCTTCAGCAGCCCTAGTTTTGGCTGCTGGCGTAAGAACGAGTCTGCTGTTCAGGGGCACGAACTGTGTCTGAAGACGGACGGCCATGCTGGCTCTCCCCGGGCTTCTTGGCTGAGCACCTCACAGCTCCTGCATTGTTCTCTTCCATAGAAATGTGGGAGGGGAGTTTCGCCGTGGAGACCAGGTCCAGCTTAGGCACAGGTAGCCGTCCATCCTGGAGAGGCTCAAAAACATTTAACTACGTGGGGCAAGTGGGTCTGAAATGCATCAGTTGAGGCGGGGCGGGGGGAAGGGGGGGTTGTCGAGTGGCGCAGATGATTCGGAAAGCAGTTTGTAAGAAATTGCCAGAGTTGAGCACACATCTCCCCTGACACCCAGGAATTCCACTCCTAGGTGTGTGTCCAGGAGAAGGAAACGTGGGTCCTCAGAATGACTTATTCTAGAATGCTCAGCTCTTCCTTCATAGTAGCCCAAAACGAAGAACAGCCCAGATGTCTGGCAACAGGGGACTGGATCAACCAATTGTGATTCTATCCACACAGTGAAATAGCACTTGGCAAAAATAGGAATAAATTTTACCGATGTGCCCGATAGGGCTGGCCCTCACAAACGTTACCACTCAGTGGAAAGCCAGATAAGAAAATGGATAAAAGCAGAAAAATTTTAGAGTGTTTTTTTTCTGGGCACGGGGACAGAAAGTGACTGGGAAGGGACAGGAGGGAACTTCGGGGACGTGGTAACATTTTGTGTCTTGGTAGGGGTTTAGGTTGCACATGTACGTTGGTTATACCCCTTCCAATGATATACTGATATACACTTAAGACTTTGTGCGTTTCACTGTGTAAATTTTATCTTACAAGGGAGAAGGACTGTAAACAAATATCAAGCTCTAATTAACGATATGCACACCCAAATCTTTAGGGGGAAGTATGCTAATTAATATCCACAACTTGCCTTGAAATGTACCCCCAAGTTTAGATGGACACATGGACGCATGGTAGAGGTGTGATAAAATAAGCAAAGTGACCTGCTCCTAGTAGAATCTAGGTAGTGGGTACATGGCGTTCATTGTAAAATTCTTCCAACTTTCCTAGATGTTTGAAAATTTTTCAGTGTTGGAAAAAATTCCAACAGAGCACTGGAGAGGGAGTCTGGAGAATAAGAATGACCATCATTTCTTGAGCAGTTACCACGTGCCAGGCACTGAGCTGAGTGAGTTACGTGCTTTGTTTAAAGCAAATGCATCACAACCCTCCAGTAAGGTAGATGGTATCATCCCCATTTCACAGATGGGAAAACAGAGGTTGATGGTGGGCCTCATGCCACAGAGCAGGTGAGTGGCAGAGTTGGAATTGAACCCAAGTATGCCTGCTTCCTAACCACCATGCTTTACGGCTCTTCACCTGCAACGCATGTGACCTTAGGAAAGTAATTTAAACTCTGGGTTTCTGATACCTCATTTGTCCAACTGGTGTGGAGTGGTGGGAACCCCAGATTCACAGACGTAGAGCCAGCGCGGCCTCTAGAATCCACCTGCTTTGCAGCTCTGGTTTCAAGGGAGGGGGCTGGTGGCTTGTCAGGTAGAGGCCCTAGGCTGTAGGCAGCCGTGGCCTCTGCAGGTGAGACCGGGAGGGAGTGGTATCAGCATCCTGGGGGGCGGTTGTGGGCACGCCTGGCCCCATGGTCCTGTTCTGCAGGTCTCCCTGGTCTTCCTGATCAGTGGGCTGGTCATCCTGGGCTATGCCGCCTCCGTCAGCGGCCAGGCCACCTACCAGGGCGTGGTCGGAGGGCTGTGTGGCCCCACCATCAGGAAGCTGTGCGAGGCCTGCTTCATCGTCAACCTGCTCATGATCTCCGTGGCCTTCCTCAGGGTGATCGGGGACCAGCTGGAGAAGTGTAAGTACCTGCCCTGGAGTCAGGGGCGACCCCGGGTGTGGAGCTCAGGTCTCCCGAGCTCCTGGTGGATGAACAGGATGTGGACGTCGGGCTCGGGCCCTTGGCAAGCAGCGGAGGCCGAGACCACTCCCAGCTCCTAACGTCGTGGCGAAGGGAGATGTAGGGTTAGTAATTACCACCACGGTGAGAGTCAAGGAGCTGGAGGGAGCTGTGCTGGGGTGTCCAGTGGGGACTCATTTTACAGACAGGGAGGTGGCACCAACTGCAAGGACACCCCTGTGAGAGAGAAGCAGTAACACCTTGAATTTGGGGACGTCGAAGACGCTCAGCCCCATGCTGCCTTGGCCTCTAGTCCCCCCACTAACAATTTCCCTCTAAGCACTTCTTTGGCTGCATCTGACCGATTTTGATATGTTCTGATTTCACTTTTATTCCGTTCAATCCTTTGCTAATTTTTGGTATGATTTCTTATTTGACTCATGGGATGTTTAGAATTGTGTGATTCAATTTCCAAGTATTTGGGAGTTTTCTAGATGCCTTTTTGGTTTCTTTTTAAAATTTTTTTATACAGCAGGTTCTTATTAGTCATCCATTTTATACACATCAGTGGACACATGTCAATCCCAACCTCCCAATTCATCCCACCACCACCACCACCCCCCGCCACTTTCCCCCCTTGGTGTCCATACGTTTGTTCTCTACATCTGTGTCTCTGTTTCTGCCCTGCAAACTGGTTCATCTGTACCATTTTTCTAGGTTCCACATATATGCGTTAGTATACGATATTTGTTTTTCTCTTTCTGACTTACTTCACTCTGTATGACAGTCTCTAGATCCATCCATGTCTCTACGTATGACCCAGTTTCGTTCCTTTTTATGGCTGAGTAATACTCCATTGTATATATGTGCCACATCTTCTTTATCCATTCGTCTGTCGATGGGCATTTAGGTTGCTTCCATGACCTGGTTATTGTAAATAGTGCTGCAATGAACATTGGGGTGCATGTGTCTTTTTGAATTATGGTTTTCCGTGGGTATACGCCCAGTAGTGGGATTGCTGGGTCATATGGTAATTCTATTTTTAGTTTTTTAAGGAACCTTCATACTGTTCTCCATAGTGGCTGTATCAATTTACATTCCCACCAACAGTGCAAGAGGGTTCCCTTTTCTCCACACCCTCTCCAGCATTTGTTGCTTGTAGATTTTCTGATGATACCCATTCTAACCAGTGTAAGGTGATACCTCATTGTAGTTTTGATTTGCATTTCTCTAATAATTAGTGATGTTGAGCAGCTTTTCATGTGCTTCTCGGCCATCCGTATGTCCTCTTTGGAGAAATGTCTATTTAGGTCTTCTGCCCATTTTTTGATTGGGTTGCTTGTTTTTTTGGTTTTGTTTTTTGTTTTTGTTTTTTTCATTTTGAATATGACTTTTATTCTCTTTCAGCAGGTACAAAACAAAGCAATAAAAATGATTATAAAAATAACTGATGAAGATAACTCAAAGGATAGGTATTATACACTTAGGCCATATTTGGTGGTTCTGAGAAGCTAGATGTCTAAATATTTATCAAACTAACTTCAAATGATTTTGAAGAGGTATTAGTTCAGAATTAATCTAAATCCTACTATTAGCTTTGGGCTTTGTTTGAACAAAATGAATATGAAATAATCAATTTGTTTAACATATAAAAGTGGTGTAAAAGGTAGACATTCTTCTCCAGTCATAAGCATAGGGCCATAGTTTTAGCTCTAGAGAACAGGATGGAAGTGGAGGAATTTACCTCTGTTCGAAGAAGTGAAATGTAACACCAAAAATTTCATGCGAAAATTCAAAAGGGAAAACATTAACTGATAATGTCATACATAATCATCAAGGTCCCTAGTACTTGGAGCATTAGGAATGCACCCACTCTTGTTTCAGGTGCTACCAGATTACTCATGTCTTAATTTTTCTCACTCTCTCACCTTCTTTCTCAGGTTGTCTCTACAGCAGGGAATTCCCTAAAATAGAGGGAAAAGTTTCCAAAAATTAAAACCTAGTCACCTATTGCTTTTGATTCTATTTATTGTGGTCATTGAGATACACACAACTGAATTACAAAAAGGCCTTTCAAAAATGTGTTGCTTATGCTTTAACTCAGCATTCAGCACCTCCAAAACCACTGAACAAAATAAACCACTGGGCAAAATATTTTTGTATGGCCCCTCTGTCTCTACGTATCCATTCCTGCTTACTTATCATTCCTGGAAGGAGCCATGTGTAAATTTTATTTCCTGACGTCTTTGGTCATGCCATTATCAGACTGCAATACCCTTTGAATTTCTCCCTCTCCTTGAGTCCTGTCCTCAACCAATATTGCTGTCAGTACAACGTTTTTAGCAATGGAAATAGTATTCACACCTCAAGACCAAGCACAAAAGATTGATTTCTCTCGAGTCTTCCTCAACCCATCCTACCTAATACCAAATTAATTGCTCCTTATCAATGCTTCCACTCCATTTTCTCATTTTATGAGATTTGTTTTATCTATATTTTAGTTTGGCCTCTTTGTTCTTGCCTTTCCTACCCAACGGTCAGGGCCTTGAAAGTAGTAGAACATTGTCATAGCTAAAAGCACAGACTCAATGGGTACATGCACTTCACTGAACACCTTTTATCTTACAAACTAAGGCATCTGGTGAGTTGTTTAACCTTTTTCGCCACCTTTATATTCTTGCGTGAATAATAGCCTCACAAAATAGTATTATGAGAATTAGATTAAATGACATATTACATTTAAGTATGATGCCCAAAAGAAATGTCCGAAAAAAATTTGCTAAAGTAAATGCTAGAAAAAATTTTAATTAGCTGAAAGTAATGGCCATATAACGAGTACATACTCATTTTGTGACTCGTTCATAAAACCCAGCATAGTGTCGTGCACATAATTCCACATCTGAGCCCCTATTAAATTGATATCTGTAACTGGTTTCTCTAAATTCTGAAAGCCAAGAGCAAATATCTTTCAACGACTATAGTACTCAGGAATTCTGAGGTTCAAAATTTTCTTGGGTTGATACACTTCTGTAAGTTACCTGCATGATTTTACGTTTCAGTTGCATAAACCGTGGTCTCTGCATAATATTGTTTTTTATGGATAAGTGAGTGAAACCCAGAGCATAAAGTCCCAGGTAGATAATAAAAGCAAGGGCTACACAGGAAAAATACATAAGAGTTTAATATTACATATCTCTCATTCTCCTTTGGTGCTAAGAGCACCTCTAATTTAAAGCTACCAGAAACAGAGAGTCTTTACAAACCACCTGGGTGTGAGAGACACAGTGAACCTGCACCCTGTGAAGGAGAGAATTTCGCCACATGTTCTCCGGGCTGCACAGAACCAGCTGCTTAGACCGGTGGATAATTTCACTGTAGCTGATTTGGCATGAATGCAAGGAAAACAAACTTCTTTAGTGGACTTGACTCTCAGGCTCATATCAATCTTGCAATAGTAAATTCTGATAATTTTACATTACTGTGTTGTAGTGAAGAACATGATTTATATATATATTAAGCACTGAAACCACCCTTTAGAAGAAAATCCTTTAAGATCTGAAGAGACCTGTGTAGGTTTTAATCTTGTGAGTTCTACTAACAAAGCAGTCAGAATTTTCCTTTTGTATATATTTTTATATTTATTCTCCTAGTCAACTCCAACTATTTTCTCTACATTCTTCTAAAATTAATGGTAATAGTAATAATAGTTAAGTACATTTTGGAGGACTACTATTTTCTCAGTGAAGGTTTAAGTATTGAGATTGAGGAGAAGCAGCTTGAATCACAGACAAGCGGAAAGTTTGAGCATCACAGAAAGACCCTAGAAATATCTTTTGAAATGTTTTCTGTAACAATTCCCGTCAAGCCAGGAGGGCTGGTGCTCTGTTACTAAGTGAACTGAGACGTGGGGACATTGGTGTCAAATTCGTTCTTTACCAAAGCTTTTTTTTAAATTAATTAATTTATTTTTGGTTGCATTGGGTCTTCGTTGCTGCGCGGGCTTCCTCTAGTTGCAGTGTGCAGGGGCTACTCTTCGTTGCAGTGTGCAGCCTTCTCATTGTGGTGGCTTCTCTTGTTGCGGAGCATGGGCTCTCGGCGTGCAGGCTTCAGTAGTTGTGGCATGCGGGCTCAGTAGTTGCGGCATGCGGGCTCAGTAGTTGTGGCATGCGGGCTCAGTAGCTGTGGCACACAGGCTTAGTTGCTCTGCGGCATGTGGGATCTTCCTGGGCCAGGGATTGAACCATGTCCCCTGCATTGGCAGGCGGATTCTTAACCACTGCGCCACCAGGGAAGTCCAGTGATACACCTCTAGTAGCAATCTTAATGCTTCATCTAGAATAAATATCACACGAGAGGAATATCCAGACGTTATTTTTATCTCCTTTCTCTAATTTAGATGATCGCTGCATTCAAGTCTTGCTGCGGTCGCCAGGCGCGGAGCCCGAGCCAGGAGCGTGGCTGGGGGCGGTGGGGCGGGGGCGCAGGGCGCCGCCAGGCACTCGGTCCGGAAAACTTGGGCAGAGCCTCCGCCACGGTCTCCGCCAGCGGCGCAAACAACACGTCCAGTTTGAACTTTCCAGCTCCAGGCCCGGCCGCTTGTTTTTTTTTTAATATTAAGCTGCATGAGCTGTTTATATATTTTGGAGATTAATCCTTTGTCCATTGATTCGTTTGCAAATATTTTTTCCCATTCTGAGGGTTGTCTTTTCGTCTTGTTTGTAGTTTCCTTTGCTTTGCAAAAGCTTTTAAGTTTCATTAGGTCCCATTTGTTTATTTTTGTTTTTATTTCCATTACTCTAGGAGGTGGATCAAAAAAGATCTTGCTGTGATTTGTGTCAAAGAGTGTTCTTCCTATGTTTTCCTCTAAGAGTTTTATAGTGTCCAGTCTTACATTTAGGTCTCGAATCCATTTTGAGTTTATTTTTGTGTATGGTGTTAGGGAGTGTTCTAATTTCATTCTTTTACATGTAGCTGTCCAGTTTTCCCAGCACCACTTATTGAAGAGACTGTCTTTTCTCCATTGTATATCCTTGCCTCCTTTGTCATAGATTAGTTGACCATAGGTGCGTGGGTTTATCTCTGGACTTTCTATCCTGTTCCATTGATCTACATCTCTGTTTTTGTGCCAGTACCATATTGTCTTGATTACTGTAGCTTTGTAGTATGGTCTGAAGTCAGGGAGTCTGATTCCTCCAGCTCCGTTTTTTTCCGTCAAGACTGCTTTAGCTATTCGGGGTCTTTTGTGTCTCCATACAAATTTTAAGATTTTTTGTTCTAGTTCCGTAAAAAATGCCATTGGTAATTTGATAGGGATTTCATTCAATCTGTAGATTGCTTTGGGTAGTATAGTCATTTTCACAATGTTGATTCTTCCAATCCAAGAACATGGTATATCTCTCCATCTGTTTGTATCATCTTTAATTTCTTTCATCAGTGTCTTATAGTTTTCTGCATACAGGGCTTTGGTCTCCCTAGGTAGGTTTATTCCTAGGTATTTTATTCTTTTTGTTGCAATGGTAAATGGGAGTGTTTCCTTAGTTTCTCTTTCAGATTTTTCATCATTAGTGTACAGGAATGCTAGAGATTTCTGTGCATTAATTTTGTATCCTGCAACTTTACCAAATTCATTGATTAGCTCTCGTAGTTTTCTGGTGGCATCTTTAGGATTCTCTATGTATAGTATCATGTCATCTGCAAACAGTGACAGTTTTACTTCTTCTTTTCCAATTTGTATTCCTTTTATTTCTTTTTCTTCTCTGATTGCCGTGGCTAGGACTTCCAAAACTAGGTTGAATAATAGTGGTGAGAGTGGACATCCTTGTCTTGTTCCTGATCTTAGAGGAAATGCTTTCAGTTTTTCACCATTGAGAATGGTGTTTGCTGTGGGTTTGTCATATATGGCCTTTATTATGTTGAGGTAGGTTCCCTCTATGCCCACTTTCTGGAGAGTTTTTATCATAAATGGGTGTTTAATTTTCTCAAAAGCTTTTTCTGCATCTATTGAAATGATCATATGGTTTTTCTTCTTCACTTTGTTAATATGGTGTATCACATTGATTGATTTGCGTATATTGAAGAATCCTTGCATCCCTGGGATAAATCCCACTTGATCATGGTGTATGATCCTTTTAATGTGTTGTTGGATTCTGTTTGCTAGTATTTTGTTGAGGATTTTTGCATCTATATTCATCAGTGATATTGGTCTGTAATTTTCTTTTTTTGTAGTATCTTTGTCTGGTTTTGGTATCAGGGTGATGGTGGCCTCATAGAATGAGTTTGGGAGTGTTCCTTCCTCTGCAGTTTTTTGGAAGAGTTTGAGAAGGATGGGTGTTAGCTCTTCTCTAAATGTTTGATAGAATTCACCTGTGAAGCCATCTGGTCCTGGACTTTTGTTTGTTGGAAGATTTTTAATCACAGTTTCAATTTCATGACTTGTGATTGGTCTGTTCATATTTTCTATTTCTTCCTGGTTCAGTCTTGGAAGGTTATACCTTTCGAAGAAATTTGTCCATTTCTTCCAGGTTGTCCATTTTATTGGCATAGAGTTGCTTGTAGTAGTCTCTTAGGATGCTTTGTATTTCTGTGGTGTCTGTTGTAACTTCTCCTTTTTCATTTCTAATTTTATTGATTTGCGTCCTCTCCCTCTTTATTGATGAGTCTGGCTAATGGTTTATCAATTTTGTTTATCTTCTCAAAGAACCAGCCAGCTTGTAGTTTTATTGATCTGTGCTATTGTTTTCTTTGTTTCCATTTCATTTATTTCTGCTCTGATCTTTATGATTTCTTTCCTTCTGCTAACTTTGGGTTTTGTTTGTTCTTCTTTCTCTAGTTCCTTCAGATGTAAGGTTAGATTGTTTATATGAGATATTTCTTGTTTCTTGAGGTAGGCTTGTATAGCTATAAAATTCCCTCTTAGAACTGCTTTTGCTGCATCCCATAGGTTTTGGATCGTCGTGTTTTCATTATCATTTGTCTCTAGGTATTTTTTTATTTCCTCTTTGATTTCTTCAGTGATCTCTCAGTTATTTAGTAACATATTGTTTAGCCTCCATGTGTTTGTGTTTTTTACATTTTTTTCTCTGTAATTGATTTCTAATCTCATAGCATTGTGGTCAGAAAAGATGCTTGATATGATTTCAATTTTCTTAAATTTACTGAGGCTTGATTTGTGACTCCAAGATGTGATCTATCCTGGAGAATGTTCCATGTGCACTTGAGAAGAAAGTGTAATCTGCAGTTTTCGGATGGAATGTCCTATAAATATCAATTAAATCTATCTGGTCCATTGTATCGTTTAAAGCTTGTGTTTCCTTATTAATTTTCTGTTTGGATGATCTGTCCAGTGGTGTAAGTGAGGTGTTAAAGTCCCCCACTATTATTGTGTTACTGTCGATTTCCTCTTTTATAGCTGTTAGCAGTTGCCTTATGTATTGAGGTGCTCCTATGTTGGGTGCATATATATTTATAATTGTTATATCTTTTTCTTGGATTGATCCCTTGATCATTATGTAGTGTCCTTCCTTGTCTCTTGTAACATTCTTTAGTTTAAAGTCTATTTTGTCTGATATGAGTATTGCTACTCCAGCTTTCTTTTGATTTCCATTTGCATGGAATATCTTTTTCCATCCCCTCACTTTCAGTCTGTATGTGTCCCTAGGTCTGAAGTGGGTCTCTTGTAGACAGCATATAGATGGGTCTTGTTTTTGTATCCATTCAGCAAGCCTGTGTCTTTTGGTTGGAGCATTTAATCCATTCATGTTTAAGGTAATTGTCGATATGTATGTTCCTATGACCATTTTCTTAATTGTTTTGGGTTTGTTTTTGTAGGTCCTTTTCTTCTCTTGTGTTTCCCACTTAGAGAAGTTCCTTTAGCATTTGTTGTAGAGCTGGTTCGGTGGGGCTGAATTCTCTTAGCTTTTGCTTGTCTGTAAAGCTTTTGATTTCACCATCGAATCTGAATGAGATCCTTGCTGGGTAGAGTAATCTTGGTTGTACGTTCTTCCCTTTCATCACTTTAAGTATATCATGCCACTCCCTTCTGGCTTGTAGAGTTTCTGCTGAGAAATCAGCTGTTAACCTTATGGGAGTTCCCTTGTATGTTATTTGTCGTTTTTCCCTTGCTGCTTTCAGCAATTTGTCTTTAATTTTTGCCAGTTTGATTACTGTGTGTCTCGGCGTGTTTCTCCTTGGATTTATCCTGCCTGGGACTCTCTGCACTTCCTAGACTTGGGTGGCTATTTCCTTTCCCATGTTAAGGAAGTTTTCGACTATAATCTCTTCAAATATTTTCTCAGGTCCTTTCTCTCTCTCTTCTCCTTCTGGGACCCCTATAATGCGAATGTTGTTGCGTTGAATGTTGTTGTGTTGAATGTTGTCCCAGAGGTCTCTTAGGCTGTCTTCATTTCTTTTCATTCTTTTTTCTTTGTTCTGCAGCAGTGAATTCCACCATTCTGTCTTCCAGGTCACTTATCCGTTCTTCTGCCTCAGTTATTCTGCTATTGATTCCTTCTAGTGTATTTTTCATTTCAGTTATTGTGTTGTTCATCTCTGTTTGCTCGTTCTTTAATTCTTCTAGATCTTTGTTAAACATTTCTTGTATCTTCTCGATCTTTGCCTCCATTCTTTTTCTGAGGTCCTGGATCATCTTCACTATCATTATTCTGAATTCTTTTTCTGGAAGGTTTCCTATCTCCACTTCATTTAGTTGCTTTTCTGGGGTTTTATCTTGTTTCTTCATCTGGTACATAGCCCTCTGCCTTTTCATCTTGTCTGTCTTTCTGTGAATGTCACCTTTTTGGTTTCTGCCTTAAATGCACCATGGTCAGAGAACACACCTGTATAATTTTGGCATTTGAGACTTACTCTGTGGCTCAGCATGTGGTCTGTCTTGGTGAGCTCTTAAAGGGTGTGTATTCTGTGGTTCTTTGATACAGTGTTCTAGAACTCTCCATTAGGTCAAGGTGATCCAGAGCTTTGATCAGATCTTCCATGACCTTGCAGATTTTTGTGGGAGTGGGGCAGTGGCGGAGTCTAGTTATTCTGTCAGGTTATGAGAGAGAGAGTGTTAACATCTCCAATTATGATTGCAGATTTGTCTATTTTTCCCTTTAATTCTATGAATTTTTTGCTGATGGTTTTTGCAGCTCTCTTATTAATAAGCACACACAGTGAATTGCCTTTTTATTATGAAATTTCCCTTTTTGTCTCTGTAATTCTTTGTGAATATACCTGTGAATATAGCCTCTCCAGCGTCCTTAAGATAAGTGTTTGCACAGAATTTCTTTTCCCACTCTTTTACTGTGAACCTTGGAATTTTAAAATGCACTTCTTGTAGACAGCATATGGTCGGGTCTTGCTTTTTTATCATCTTGACAGTCTCGGGTTTTAATTTGGCATATTTAGACTTCTACTTGGAATGTAATAATGACTGATATGGTTGCATCTCGGTCTACCATTTTACTGTTTGTTTTGTCTGTTCTGTCTCTTGAACCATGAAAAAAGGTCCCTGATGCAGGGATATGGAAATTAAAGGCTCCCATGTTGTGGGAAGCACTCTTATCCTCCACAAAAATCATAGTTGGTAGATCTGAACCTCCCGGAGGATAAATTGGCACAAAAATGCCCTGCCTGACGGTGGCAAGTAGAGGTCATGTCAGATTTCAGTTCTGGTCAACTGGTGGTGGTGCTCTGCTGAGATGAATTCTGAAGTGCTGCCATGTTGAGAAGGATTCTGAGGGCCTGACTTATTGGCAAAGATCTGAGGGGCTGCCGTGATGGGAAGGATTTTGATGGGCTGCCCTGTGAGAAGGATTCTAGGGGCTGCCGTGTTGAGGAGAATCTTAGGAGCTGCCTTTTTGAGGAGGATACTAGGGGCTGCCCTGTTGGGAAGCATCTTAGCAGCTACAGTGTTGAGAAGGATTCTGAGGGCCTGCCTTACTGAGAAGGATTCTGAGGGCCTGACTTCTTGGGAAGGATCTGAGGGCCCTCTCGTATTGGGAAGGATTCTGATGGGCTGCCACGAGGGAAGGGTTCTAGGGGCTGCCTTCTTTAGAAGAATCTTAGGGGCTGCCGTGTTGGGAAAGATTCTGAGAGGCTGCTGTATTGAGATGAGTTCTAAGGGCCTCTGTATTGACAAAAATGTTAGCAACTGCCGTTTGGGAAGGATTCTGAGGGGCTGCCATTTTGAGGAGGACTTGAGGGGCCACCGTGTGAGAACGATTCTAGGGGTTGCCACGCTGAGAAGAACTGCAGGAGCTGCCGCGTTGGGAAGTATTCCGAGGGCCTCTGTGTTGAGAAGAACCTTAGGGGCTACCGTGTTTTGGAGGATTCTCGGGCGCTGCTGTGTTGAGAAGGAACTGAGGGGCTGCTGTGTCAGAAAGATTCTGAGGGGCTGCTGTGTTTAGATCTTGAGGGTCTGCCATGTTGATAAGGGTTTCGAGAGGCTGCCGTTTCGTGAAGGATCTCAGATGCTACCATGTTGAGAAGGGTCTAAGGTGCTCTCTGGGTGAGAAGGATTCTGATGGGCTGCCATGTACGGAAGGATTCTGAGGGGCTGCTGTGTTGAGAAGGATCTGAGGCTCTGCAGTGTTCGGAAGGATTATGAGGAACTGTCTTGTTGAGAAGGATCTGAGGGGGCCGTGTTGAGAAGGATTCTGAGGGCTTGCAGTGTTCAGAAGGCTTCTGAAGAGTTGCCGTGTTGAGAGGGTTTCTGAGGTGCTGCCAAGTTGAAAATGCTTTTGAGAGGCTGCCTTGTTGAGAAGGTTCTGAGGAACTGTCTTGTTCAAAAGGAACTGAGGGGTGCCGTGTTAGAAGATTTTGAGCCGCTGCAGTGTTAGAGTGATTCTGAGGGGCTTTCATGTTGGGAAGGATTCTGAGGGCCTGCCGTGTTGAGGAGGATTTTGAGGTGCTGCCTTGTTGAGAAGGATTCTTCGTGGCTGCTGTGTCTGGAAGGACGTTAGGGGCTGCCATGATGAGCATTCTGGGGAGCTGCTGTGTTGAGGAGGACCTGAGGTGTAGCCCTGTTGAGAAATATTCTGAGTGGCTGTCATGTTGAGGCGGCTTTTGAGGGGCTGTCGTGTTGGGGAGCATCTGATGTGCTGCCGCGTTTAGAAGGATTCTGAGTCGTTTCTGTGTTGGAAAGGATCTGAGAGGCTGCCATGTTAGGAGGATTCTGAGGTGTTGATAAGATTCTGAGGGGCTGCCGTGTTGAAACTGATTTTGAGGGCTTCCCTGTTGAGAAGGATTCTGAGGGGGTGTCATGTGAGAAGGATTTTGAGGGCCTCCGTGTTGAGAAAATATGGGCCAGTATGTTGGGAAGAATCCTAGCAGCTGCAGTGTTGGGAAGGATTCTGGGTGGCTGCCATTATGGGGAGGATTTGAAGGGCTGCCGAGTTGCGAATGATACTGAGTTGCTGTCATGTTGCGAAGGATTCTAAGGGGCTTCCATGTTTAGAACAATCTTAGGGGCTGTCGTATTGAGAAGGATCTGAGGGCTGCTGTGCTACGAAGGATTCTGAGGGGCTGCCACCAAGGGCTGCTGGGTTGAGAAGGATTCTGAGGGGCTGCTGTGTTGAGAAGATTTTGGGCTCAGTTAGTGGATCACCTGGAGAGATTAGAGTATTGATTGGAGGCATGCCACCCCAGCTCTGGGTGGACTGACTGGTGGGAAGAGAGCATCGTGTGCGTGTTTCTGGTTAGATATTTAGGGATATGTCTTTCTGAAGGCAAGTCCAGGTTACATGGGCTGAAGGCTAATTGGAGGTTGGGGTTTTTGATGGAGTCGTTACATTCATCGGGTACAAATGACTATAAACGATGGTGCCGAGGACACCAAGGTATGGCCTGGAAAGTGAGGGCTCAGGAAGGAGCTGGGTGGCCCAGGTGGCAGAGGGGGGCTTTCCTGGCTTCAGGAGTCCAGATGGCTAAGAAGGGCTTGCCCCCCATCCCAGGCCACGTGGGGCCTGGGACTCACGGAGATCTCTGTGCACCTTTGGGTACGTGCATTCCCTTGGCCTCTCTGGCCAGGAAAGCCTGCCTTGCCTCCCTCAGGGTAGGTCTCTGTACCCTGAGCTCCATGTGGAGCTGTCCCGTTGCGTCACTCCAGTAGAAGCAAGCCATTGTGGTCAGTCCGTTGATTTCTTTTCATTGCTGGCTTTACGGAGCATGTGGGGAGAACAAGGAAGGGTTATGTTACAGCAGTGCCAGCAACCCTGAGTGGGCCGGGAACCAGCTCTCGGCACCTCCGCCCACGTGCTTCCGGCCTCAAGCCACCTTGCTCTCTCCCCTTGGCTCTCCCCTCTCCCCCATCTGTCTAGCCTCTTCTATCTGATAACTCCAAATTCTCCGTCTTACTGTGGTGGAATCAAAACGGGCCCAGACTTTTAGGTGTTCCTTCTCTTGAGAGGTTGATGGGGTCTGTGTCCCCTCCCCCTGAATCAGCGGGCTCCGTGACGGCTCGGCCTGGCAGAGGATGGCAGCTGGGACACTGCCAGTTCCAGGCCTGACCTTTAAGAGGATGGCACCTTCCGCCTTGGGCTCGGGACGCCCCAGCTGTCATGGACCAGGCCGCTGGACGGTCTGCAGGGAGGGCCCCGCGGAGCCCAGGCATCCCCACCAGGCACCCTGTGTGAGCGCAGCCATCGAGGACCCTCCAGCCCCGCCCCCTGCCAGATACCCCCAAGGGACCCCAGCCTATCTGGTGTTTAGCAGAAGCGGCCAGCTCAGCCCCGCCCTAATTCTCCTCTATCTAACAACGGGGTTGCCCTAGGCTGCTGTTTGGGGGACATGTATTCCAGGCCCCGACTTCACCGCACACACCCTTTGAGCTCTTGAGCAAACAAGGAGGATCTTTTACAAACAGGAGGGCCTGGGTCCCCCAAGGGCAGACCGTTGTGTCGTTTGCTGCCGATTCCAGCACTTAGAGCAGCGCCTGCCGGGCGGAAGGAACTCGGTGAAGGTCTGTTGAATGAATTCCTACCGCGTGTTCCCTCCGTCCTGGTGGCACGTGACAAGGTCCCCATCATGTTTGTCATCCCATCCCTTCAAACTCACGGGGGTGACTCAGTGCCCACGGCGAACCCACCCGAGGACCCGGAGCTGGGAACCCCATGGCCGTGGCTCTGCAGCTGGGGGAGGGCCCCGCGGGGCTCGCTGCCTCTCCTTCCCTCCCTCCCCCTAGTGTGTGACTTCCTCCTGCCCGGCGCCCCGCCAGCCCCGCAGCCCTGGTACGCCGACCAGCACTTCACCCTGACGCTGCTCTCCATGCTGGTCATCCTGCCCCTGTCCGCCCCGCGTGAGATCGGGTTCCAGAAGTACACAAGGTACAGGCTGCGGCCCCTTCCTGGCAGGGCGCTGGCTGGGGCTGGGTCCCCACCTCGGCGCGCGTTTAGTGGGTGGCTTCTGTCCGCCTGGGATAGGGGAGCTGCTAGCACGGGTCTTCCCCTTTGGAGAAGGGGAAAAAATATTTTTAATTACACAAGTCATACATGTGCCTGATAGAAAATACAGATAAACAAAAAAGAAAATTACCCGTAATGACAGGACCTGCAGCTGACATTTTGTTACTTAATGATTGCAGACTTTTTCTGCACACACGTGCGCATATGCTGGCACGGAGAGACACACACACACACACTTTTTTCCATTTTACAGTCTGAGGCTCTCCATGTACTTTTGTAAAAATTAAGTCTGGCAAAAGTCTTCACACAAGTGTGCCACCCGCCTTCCCCTGTCATGTAACGAAATGGAGCAGAGAAAGAGTGGGCAGGACCCCCTTGCCCCCCGGGCACCCCCAGCCCTTGCCAGCCTTGTCCGGGTCCTCCTTCCCCCCGTGCTGTGGCCCAGCGGGCAGTGTCCCGACTTAGATGCTGAATCCCAGCGGCTGTTGTTTGAGAGACGGGGGCGCCCGTAGCGATCACAGCCTCGCAGGTCTGACCTCGCTGGGCCTGAGCGCGGCCCTGTCCTGCCTGCCTGGAATGCACTTCCCGCTGTCCCCAATGTGCAGATAAGGAAATGGAGTCCAGACACTGGCCTGACACCTTGCCTGTGTGGGCAGAGCTGGCATTGAGACCCCGCTCCGTGTGGCTCCCCAGGCCCTGCCTCACCATAGAAGCCCCCTAACGCTGTGCTCCGTCCATGTGTTAGCATCCTAGGCACCCTGGCCGCCTGCTACCTGGCCCTGGTCATCGTGGCACAGTACTACCTCGGGCCCCAAGACCTCGCTCGTGAGCCCCGCCTGGCGTCGAGGTGAGTCTTGGGGGATGGCTTCCTGGGGCTGCTGTGAGGGCCGAGGGACGCTTCTCCCCCCGACCCCGCCCATGGTTTGCACAGAGCCCTGGCTCGTCCCGTGAAATCCTTCAAGTCTCTGATGCCGTAGAACTCAGCAAAACCTCTTTTCCTGGGACTTCCCCGGCGGTCCAGTGGTTAGGACTCTGTGCTTCCACTGCAGGGAGCGCTGGTTCAAGCCCTGGTCGGGGAACTAAGATCCCGCGTGCTGCACGGCGCGGCCAAAAAAAAAAGCTGCTTTCTTTCAGAACGACAGCGCTATCACTAGTGAGGACGGGGGACAGGCTAAGGGACACGGAAGCACTAGACACCCCACCAGCCTGGGGCTCCTAGGCTGTTGCAGACGCGTTCCCCGCAGCTTAGAGGCAGCAGAACCAGCCAGCAAGATGCAGGTGCAGGGGCAGAGGCCAGTGAGGCCCGACGAGCCTGAGCGAGGCCAAGAGTGGGAGTGGGCATAGGGGGGGTGTCCTCTAGGGATGCGGAGCTGCCGTGGGGACTTCAGTTTTGCACGGAAGCCATTGCAGGCTTTTGATCACAGCAGGGGCTTGAAATCAAATCGGCTGGAGGCAGGCCAGCTCCATGAGCCTGTGACCTGTGATGTCACCCGGGTCCTGGGCTCAGAAGGGCCCCGCACTTGGTTTAACGCCCTGCTGTCGCCATCCTGAAATGCTTCCACCGCTGTTGAACAAGGTGCCGGCATGTTCACTTTGCACTGGGTCCTGCAAATCGTGTGGACCCTTCTGGAGGATAGGTTGGAAGTGGAGCGGGAGAGAGAAGGGAGTCCGGGTGACTCTGAGCTTTGGCGATGCCGTTTCCTGGGCTGGATGGGACGGGGAGGGGTCGGGTGGGGATGTGTTAGGTTGGAGACGGCTGTGAGATACTAAATAAAGATGTCAGGGAGCTGGTCAGACTGTGCGCCTGGAGTCCAGAGAGGCCTGGGCTGGAGAGGGGAACGTCAGCCCAGAGATGGCATGTAAGTAAGGCCAGGAGCCCAGGTGAGAGATGTGAGCTGGTGGTCCTCCACCGGGCCCTGGGGGATCAGGGAGAGGGTGGCAAGTTAGGAGCGCGTGTTAGCTTCTTGGGGCTGCTCGTAGTAACAAGTGACCACAAACTGGGTGGCTGAAAGCAGCAGATATTTCTCCCCTGGTTCTGGAAGCTAAAAGTCCAAAATCAAGGTGTGGGCAAGGCTGCGCTCCCTCTGGAGGCTCTGGGGGAGGGTCCTTCCTGCCCCTCCCAGTGTCGGTGTTGCCGGCACTCTTTGGCCTTCCTTGGTCTGCAGATGCTTCGCTCCAGACTCGGCCCCCGTGGTCACACGGCCTCCTCCCTGTGTGTTTCCTCTTCCTGTAAGGACACCAGTTGTTGGGTTAACTCCCAGCCTACTTCATTATGACCTCATCTTCATTTAACCAATTACATCTACAAAGACCCTTTTTCCAAATAAGATTTCATTCTGAGGTTCACAGTGGCTATAAATCTAGGGGGACACTGTGCAACCCAGGACAGAGGATAATAGAATCTGGGTCTCAGAAGCCAGTGAGCAAAATTTCAAGAAGGTTGGGGTGATCGCCACCAAATGCCGCTTCTGGGTCACATGGGGCTGAGCCCTGGCGCCTGACTTGGCCACGGAGGCCGTTCTTGATGTGGCTGAGTTTCGTCAGGGCAGGAGGTGGGGTTGAAGGCCCAGGTGGATTGGGTTCAGGAGAGGAGGAAGGAGCCGGGAAAGAGCTCTTCTGAAGAGGGGAGAAGAGAAATGTGCAGGAGCCGGGGCACAGAGGCCACAGCACGGGTGGCCCACGGCACACCGACGGCATAATCCAGCAGTGAAGGAAAGCCGGTCGGAAGAGGGCCAGATCCACTGCTGATCTGTGGCCTTGAGTCTGCGGAGGGGAGGGTCCTGCTCTCTGGAAATGCAGCCTCCAAGGCTGGAGTTCGGGCAGTCTCCCCCACAGGAACAGGAGAGGACAGCACGTGAGGCCCAGAGGACACGGGCAGGCAGATGGAGCCGTGGGAGCGTGGGCGCTAAGAAGCTGGCCATCGGCTGACTGTGCTGTTGAGGAAAGTCCAGAAAGGCAGGGCTTGGCTGGGAGGCTCCGTGATCTGCGCCCAGAGTTAAGAGTCAGCCGGAGCGCAGCACAGAAGGGAGATACCACCGTGCGACTTTCCCCGTGGCTGCTGTGACACGTTACTGCCAAACGTGGTGACTTAAAACTACACAGATTTATTCTCTTATAGTTCTGATATCAGAAGTCCAGAATAGTTCTCACTGGGCTAAAATCAAGATGTCAGCAGGGCTGTGTTCCTTTTGGAAGCTCTAGATTGGAATCTGTTTCCTTGCCATTTCCAGCTCCTAGAAGCGCCCACATTCCTTGGCTCGGGGCCCCTTCCTCCATCTTCAAAGCCAGCAAGGTTCCATCTCTCTGACCCTGCTTCTCTGGTCACAGCTCCCTCTGACCATAGCTGGGGAAGGTTCTCTGACGGCAAGGATCCTTGGGCTGCATTGGGCCTAGATCATCCAGGGTTGTCTCTCACCTCAAAGTCCTGAGCTTCATCACATCTGCAGAGTTCCTTGTGTCGTGTAAGGTTCCCAGGATTAGGACATGGACCTCTTTGGGGCCCACTATTCTACCACAACCAGGAAACCCCGATTCTATAGCGGGTGCTGTTTATGCCCCCTCCACTACATGTCCCTAAAGGTGCTGGAGGCTGGTACCTAGAGCTGCTTATGAAAGGAAGCTGGAGGGCCACCATCTGGGGACCACTGAGAGGGCTTGACCTGAAGACTCTGCCCCGTGCACACCTCAGTTCTCTTGGGCAGCTTGGACAGAGGTCAAACCATCCTTGCCCCGTTGGGGTCTGTTTGATGGATGCTGCCTGTGCCCCCTACCACCCCAGCCCCTAAGCTCATTGGGAAAAGGCAGCCTCCAAGGGAGGCTGGGAGTCCCTCCTAGCCACGCCCTGCCCAAGCTGTGCCTGCATGGAGAATGTCAAGTTACCATATGTCAGCACAGATGTACTTAGAAAGTGCAGCTTTAACATGCAGCCTTTTCCAACCCCCCAAACTCGGCAGTGGACGTGGTTATTAAAGCCTGTCTTATAGTCACGCTTAGTTACATCTTGCTGGTATTGTTGAAAACTCATCTTCAAGTTGAAGGTTGTTTTGAGTTTAACTTTTTGTAACAAACACCCGTTCTCATCTCTTTACAGTCCTTCCTCCTGGACCTCCGTATTTAGTGTCTTTCCCACCATCTGCTTCGGATTTCAGGTAACCTTGGCGTCTGTGTTGAAGAGGGTGGCATTTGCAGGCTCTGGTGACCGCCTGCTCCCTCAGGAGAGTGTGGCCTCCCTGTCGGGAGAAGCTCAAGGACTTGTTCCAGGATGAGATGGGCTGTCTTTGGGGGACGTGCACGTGGTCGGCATCTGGGCTCAGTGAGCTGGAAACCGGCCCCGCCGACAGCCAGCAGCAGCACGTTTGTTTGTTGGGTCTGGGGTCGAGTGTGTGGGCCCGGGACCTGTCCCCTCCTTTGCACGGTCCTCACGGCCGAGTCGCCACGCCTGGGGACCTGGAGCGGCCCGCTTACGTAGAATGCCTTCGTGCAGGTGGATTCTGCCGCGGGGGCCTGGAGGCTTGCCGGCTAGGAGGGTGGGAATGTGTGTGGGAGTTGGCGGTACTGGGCAGAATATATAGACTTTGACAGAATGTCATGGAGTAAGGAATTCCGTGCGTGGAATCCAGTGGAGGGGCTTCCGCCGCAGCGCTGGGTGGGGCAGATTCAGAGATGCCCTTTTCCAGGCGCTGATGCCTGGGAGGAGTCTTGAGGAATGTGTGGGAGGTGGCCAGCTTGAAGGGGAGGGCGCTTCAGCTGGAGAGCCACGGAGGGGAGGGGTCCCAGGCTGGAGAGCTGCAAAGGGCTGGGCGGGGCTGGAGGGGCGGGGGTGGGGTTGGGCTTTGCTCCCAGCCTTCTGGTCTCTCCTGGGGTCTCGCAGTCTCCTAGCAGGTGGCAGCTGACTCCCTTCCTCCATTGTTTATTTTGGGAAAGATTTGCCTCTCTCCTAAAAACAACTACTTACCCACCACGACAACAACAAAACCGCCCCAAGTGAAATGCCGTTCGCGAGGGAAAGTGGCTCAGGGTTGGCGGTGTCTCAGCATCGTAGCCCGAGTGTCTTCTTCCTGTACTCATGAACCAGCTTCTCTTTGGGTTCGTCATCTTATATTTTCTTTGAGAACCACTTTTTGGGGAAAAGAAAAGTCCTGAAACATTTCCCTTTCTCTTTTTTATAAATGAGTCGCTGTATCGTTTCTGGGGCTTAGCAAGCCGCTTACAGAGTTTCTCACATTTCTTCCTGCACACCCAATATTTTGAGAGATGGAAAGCGATGATTTTGCTGTCAACCGTTTGGGTGTCGTTTAGCCAGTCCTCTCTCGGGTGCCCGAGCACCATATGGTGTAGCAGGCTCGCGCCGGGCGGGGGTGCGGGGTGCTTTCCAGATGCTTGTGAGGAGGTGCCCCCCTCACCTTTGCCTCGGCTCCCTCATCCGATTCTCCTAGCAACCGAGGCCTGGGCTGCAGTTTCCAGGGACACGGGATGCGGAGATGGGGGGAGTTGGGAAAGGATGCGGATTGCAGGGCGGGGGTGGGGCTGAAGGCTAGTTGCCGAGGCCGGGGATGGGGCTGCCAGGATCCAGCTTGGGGAGTCAGGGATCTGGGGGTGGAGAGACTAGATGCAGGTGAAGGTGGAAGGGAGCAGGGTGAGGAGTGGCGCAAGGCTGGAGGGGCTGCTGTGCGGGGAGGGGGCGGGCGGTCACCGGGCATCATCGGAAGCTCCGGTTCAAACACAGCCCTCCCCACACGCTTAGCAGCAGGGCACCCCGTCCAGCCTACGCAGAGTGGGAAGGAGAGGCCTGGGGGAGCACGGGTTGGGGGTGCAGGCTCTGCTCCCAGACACCCTGGCCACACGCGGTACTTCTCCCTGGTTTGTGTTTTTTTAATTGAAGTATGACTGATTTACAACATCGTGTTAGTTTCAGGTGTACAGCACAGCAATTCAGTTATATGTAGCTGAATATATATACATATTCGTTTTCAGATTTTTCTTCCTTTAGAGGTTATTACAAAATATTGAGTATAGTTCCCTGTGTTATACAGGAGGTCCTTGTTGGTTATCTGTTTTATCCATGGTAGTGTGTATATGTTAATTCCAACCTCCTAATTTATCCCTCCCCCCATCCCCCTTTCCCCTTTGGTGACCATAAGTTCGTTTTCTATGTTTGTGAGTCTTTTTCTGTTTTGGAAATAAGTTCATTTGTATCTTTTATTTTTTTTTTTTAGATTCCACATATAAATAGTGTCATGATATTTGTCTTTCTTTGTCTGGCTTACTTCATTTAGTATGATAATCTCTAGGTCCATCCATGTTGCTGCAAATGGCATTATTTCATTCTTTTTATGGCTGAGTAATATTCCATTGTATATATGTACCACATCTTCTTTATCCGTTCATCTGTCGATGGACATTTAGGTTGCTTCCATGTCTTGGCTATTGTAAATGGTGCTGTAATGAACATTGGGGTGCGTGTATCTTTTCGAATTATGGTTTTCTCTGGATATATGCCCAGGAGTGGGATTGTAGGATCATATGGTAACTCTGTTCTTAGTTTTTAAAGGAACCTCCATACTGTTCTCCATAGTGCCTGTACCAATTTACATTCCCACCAGCAGTGTAGGAGGGTTCCCTTTTCTCCACACCCTCTCCAGCACTTATTATTTGTAGACTTTTTGATGATGGCTATTCTGACTGGTGTGAGGTGGTACCTAACTGTTGTTTTGATTTGCATTTCTCTAATAATTAGTGATGTTGAGCATCTTTTCATGTGCCTATTGGTCCTCTGTGTGTCTTCTTTCCCCTTGTTGTTTTTAAATGGCTTTGAGATACAACTTACATGGCATACAACTCACCCCTCTAAAGTGTACAGTTCAGTGGTTTTTAGTATGTTCACAGAGTTGTGCAACCATCACCACCATCAATTTTACAACATTTTCATCACCTTCAAAAGAAACTTGTACTTATTACCAGTCACTCCCCATTCCCCTCTTGTTCCCCTCCTGCCCCTGGCAACCACAAATATTTCTGTCTCTCTGGATGTACCTGTTCTGGGCACTTCATATAAGTGGAATCATACAGTATATGGTTCTTTGTAGCTGGCTTCTTTCACTCGACGTGGTGTTTTGTTTTGTTTTGTTTTGTTTTTATATTTTTGGCTGCATTGGGTCTCCGTTGCTGCACGCGGGCTTTCTCTAGTTGCGGCGAGTGGGGGCTGCTCTTTGTTGTGGTGTGCGGGCTTCTCATTGTGGTGGCTTTTCTTGTTGCAGAACACGGGCTCTAGGCGCGCAGGCTTCAGTAGTTGTGGCGTGCAGGCTCAGTAGTTGTGGCTCGCGGGCTCTAGAGCGCAGGCTCAGTAGTTGCGCACGGGCTTAGTTGCTTCGGGGCATGTGGGATTTTCCCGGACCAGGGCTCGAACCCGTGTCCCCTGCATTGGCAGGCAGATTCTTAACCAATGCACCACCAGGGAAGTCCCACTCACCGTGGTGTTTTTGAGGATCATCCGTATGGTACACGTGTCAGGACTGCGTCCCTTTTCATGGCTGAATGATATTCCACTGTTTGGAGAGTCCACAGCTTGTTTTTCCATTCTTCAGCTGGTGGACGTTTGGACTGTTTCCACTTCTTGCCCACCACATGCTCCTCTGCCCTGCATCCCATCACTTAGTGAATAGTGAGCTTGCTATTGGCCAGTCACCGTCCTAGATGCTGTCCCAGCAGGGCAGCCCTGCCCTCAGAAGCTTTATTTCCCCGCATAAGACCAAGAGAAACACAACCCAGGAGTCTTAGGAGAAACAGGAAGAAGGGCAGGGCTCCATCCTGCAACCACCAAGCATCTTTTCCCCCATGTCTGGGTTCCGGAGTATAGGAGGTGGGAACGTTGATCCTGAGTTCCACTGCTTGTTGGTTGAGGGCCCCTGTGTGTGAGTGTGTGTGTGTGTGTGTGTGTGTGTGTGTGTGTGTGTGTAGGGGGGCAGTTTAAGCCCCCCACTGCCTGGCTGAGCCAGCCTGCAAGCCAGCAGGCTCATGTGAGGTTAGGGAGGTCCCTGAGGCTCACCTGTCCTGGAAGGTGTGTGAGAGCTTGCCCCAGGCTGGACACTGCCTCTGTGGCTGGAATCGGGAGGCCTGAGGCTGGTGTGCCCCAGCCCCTCACAGTGGGCACTCCATGAGGGTGGGGACTGTGTGAGGCTGGTTGATGGGTACCCCACACTCGCAACAGGGGGGACTGATACAAGGACCTGAGTGTGGAGTGCTGGGGTTGGGTGCATGGAGGCCTCGTGGCTGCAGGTGGGGCAAAGGGATGGATGATTGAGTAACCGCCAGAGTGCCCTTCACCCGTGGGCCAGGCTCTGTGCTGGGAATGAGGGAGGCAGGTGTGTGTGACACCACATACCTGACAGACGCTGAACCAGCAAACCCAGATGTGCTCACATGGGGGGCGTGAGAGCAGAACTCGGCCAGCTGGGGAGGAGGGCTTTCCTAAAGGATGAGTAGAAGCCCGCTGGACCAGGAGACGTCGCAGGCAGAGCACACAGCACGGGCAAAGGCCCTGAGGCAGCGAAGAGGGACAGTGGTGGGCTGAGCTCGGTGGGCGAGGGGAGCGGGGCTCTCGAGCCTGGGGAGTGGGCGGGCATGGACGGTCATCGTGTCGGCTTTGATCGGAAGTGAGTAAATGGACGTGGTGGTGGGAACCCTGCCCCGGGAGCCTGGGAGGATCCCAGAACCCATAGGGCACATCCAGATACAGCAGCGCCTCTCACCCCTGGCCGCTCATCAGGGTCTCCTGGGCTGCTGATAAAACACCGCTGCCCAGGACTGGCCCCAGATAAATAAAGTCCACATCACAGGTGGGCTCCTGGCATTGGCTACATCTGTTTTATATTTTTAAAAATTTGACCATGTGATACAGTATGTAGGAAGTATATAAATCATAAGTATGTGTACTCCCATGAAACCATCACCCCGATGGGGATATAGAACATCATCAGCACCCCTGGAATGCTCCCTCAGCACCAAGCCACCCCACTATTCTGCCCTCTGTCACCACAAATGGTAACTCTCAACTGAGGGTGATTTTGCCCCCTAGGGGACATTTGGCAATGTCTGCAGACATTTTTGATTGTCACAACTGGGGGGGATGCTCCTGGCATCTAGTGGGTCGAGGCCAGGGAATGTGGTCCGCATCCCACCATGCACAGGACAGTCCCCAAGCATCAGCAGTGCTGCGGTCGAGACCCCCGTCCTGGCTTGTTTGGCTTGTAACTTGAACTTCACGTACATGGAAACATCCTTCTTCTCTGGCGCCTTTTGCTCCACGTTACAGCTGCGGGGCTCTCTGTGTTGAGGTGTGCAGTTGTGTTCACCCCTTTTCAGTGCCGTGTAATATTCTACACATGAATATCTGACGACTTACTTCTACCTTCTGCTCTTGGTGGGCATTTGGGTTGTTACCCCCGTTTTGGGACACTGAGACTTTTTTTTTTTGTATTTTTAAAAATATTTATTTTATTTATTGATTTTTGGCTGTGTCTGGTCTTAGTTGCGACACTCGGGATCTTTGTTGTGGCGCACGGGCTTAGTTGCCCTGCAGCATGTGGGATCTTAGTTCCCTGACCAGGGATTGAACCCATGTCCCCTGCATTGGAAGGGGGATTCTTTACCACTGGACCACCAGGGAAGTCCCAAGACACTGAGACTTTTTAGATGGCACCAGGTGATTCTAGCGCCCAGCTGGCCCGACTCCCGTTGACCCCGCTGCTGCCTTGCAGTGTCACGAAGCTGCCGTGTCCATCTACTGCAGCATGCGCCACCAGAGCCTCGGGCACTGGGCCCTGGTCTCCGTGCTGTCCTTGCTGGCCTGCTGCCTTGTCTACTCGCTGACAGGTAAGGCCCGCGCGGGGTGCCCAGGACCTGGGTGCGGAGCAATAGGAGAGACCGGAATAATCATAAGTGTGTATAGAGACCCTACCGCGTCCTGGGTGCAGTGCTAAGTGGTTTGACTGCCTGTGCTTCTTTTGTCCCTAACGCCCCCAGGAGAGTCCACAGTTCATAGCGGCGGCCACTGAGGCCCAGAGGGTTGCCATGGCTCGTCCAGGGCCTCCCAGCTATAGATGAGGCAAAGCTGAGATGCAAACCCTGGCCCGTCTGTCTCCCAAGCCCCTGCTCTTCACCCCCCACGCCCCTGCCTGCCTGTCTGGTGGGATGGCGTCAGTGATGGCTGTCGGAGCATTATATCCAGGCAGTGGTTTACAGAACACGCTCTTGGATGCAGTGGGTTTCAGCATCCACAAACTGGCACAGGAGGGGCTTCAAAGGTGACAGAAGTGTGGCTCAGAGAGGGGCTGTGCCACATCCGAGGTCCCACGGCACGTCCGGTGCACAGCCCAGGGCCCGGGCTCAGGGTGACTTCTGGCCGCTTTCCTCCAGCCCAGCAGCCCTTTCTTTCGTCAGCCTATCAGAGTCTCTGATTCAGGGAGCTCTGGGGCTCCCACAGATGTGTCAGGGGCCTTGGACACTTGCTGGGTGACTTCTATCTAGCAGGGGAGGTCTCTCTCATTCTGTGGCCCCCTGAGTTGGACCCGGTGATTGAGAGTCTCCTTCAGATGGTCCAGGGCCAGCAGGATCATGGGACTGGAGAAAAACCAAAGCGAGCCACAGCTCTTGGTCAGCGATGGATGTCTCAGGACCGGGCAGGTGACGCGGAGGCCGAGAGGCAGTGCTGGGTTGTGGGGTGGGGACCTGACTTCTGCTGTAACGAGCTGTGTTATTCCAGACAGTTGTTGACACCTTGGGCCTTGATTTTCCCCATCAGGAAAATGGGCGCACGGACAGTTTCTTTGTCTAGGTGCTGTGAGGGTGGGGTGGAGAGGGCACGGAAAGCATCGTTCAGAGTGCTTCCAGCCAGTCCACACCCACGAGTGGGCGCCTTGTACGGGTGCCGGGAGCTGTTTGGAAGAAGGACAAGGGACAGCTTTGCCCAGCAGGAGTTTGAGCCAGAAGGAGCAGGATCCTGTAGGCTGAGGACAGGAAAGCCTTGGGAGATTCTAGAACTTTCTGTCAGCTCCTAGGGGAAACCTTAGCAGCGGTAGATTCGGGTGCTGTCTGCGTGTCGGAGTTGAGGTGGGGGGACAGCATTTTTCTAATCAGCTCTCCCGTGTTCCCCCCTTTACCCTTCACAGGCGTGTACGGCTTCCTGACCTTCGGGACAGACGTTTCTGCTGACATCCTGATGTCCTACCCAGGCAACGATGGGGTCATCATCGTCGCCCGGGTCCTCTTCGCTGTGTCCATCGTGACTGTCTACCCCATCGTGCTCTTCCTGGGGAGGTGAGGCCAGCTCATGGGACACGGTTCAGTGCGGAGCACAGCACCCGTCGAAAATTAGCACGTGCCGGGCGCCACGCCAGCCCATGTGGCGTGGGGACTGTCTTCACCTCTGTTTCCTAGAGGAGAAGACGGGGGCAGGGGAGTCAGGTGGTTTGGCCAGCGTCGCCCAGCTGGTGTCAGGACTGAAGCCTGGCCCCCTGGGCCCCGCCCTGTCGGCTACCCACGTGCGGCGGGGGTTCCCGGGGAGTGAGCCCTGCCGGTGTGCAGGGCAGTGGTGGGGGGCACTCTGGGGCACCCAGTGGTGGGCGAGTGCAGGGCTACAGCCCCCGGGAGCCCATGGGAGCCCATGGTGCGTGGCCTCCAGGTCGGTGATGCAGGATTTCTGGAGGAGGGGCTGCTGCTGGGCGTGTGGGCCCCAGGCCCTGGCCGAGCCCTTGGGGCCATGGGTCCGGATGTCGCTGACTGTCCTGTGGGTCACCGTGACGCTCGCCATGGCCCTGTTCCTGCCCGACCTCAGCGAGATCATCGGCATCATCGGCGGCGTCAGCTCCTTCTTCATCTTCATCTTCCCAGGTGAGGGCCCTGTGTGTGGGGGGTGGGAGCCCGCGTTGGAGGGATGGCTCCCAGCCCTGTCTACCGGGCCAGGCGTGGGCCGGGGCTTCGCACACCTTCCCTCATTTAACATCTCAATGGCCCTCGAAGGACGTACTCGGTGGGCGTGCTGTTATCAACCCAGCCTACAGATGGGAAGACCGAGGTCCTGAGGCCTCCTGGGTGGAATAGCTAGCGTGTAGCGGGGCTGAGTCAGCCTCACAGCCTCGTCCACCCTCCCGCTGCTGCCACTCACTGTAGGATTTTATTTAATGTTTTCAATTATATGAAACTCCTATGGTTCAAAGGTGCCCCACAAACATCTTCCTCCTTGTCCCCTAATCTGGGAGGCAAACACAGTTTCCATGATGGATGGATTCCTAGGAAACCTTCCCAATGTTAGTGAGTGATGATGTGAAATTGCAGTCAAATTGGCCTGAGGGTTATCCCGGCCTGGCAGACCCAGGGTGGCCAAGGATAGGGGCTCCCGGAGAAGGAGTGGCACTGCAGGGGCAGAAACCCCAGATCCTGCGGCCCCTGGCCCTGGGAAGCGCTCTCAGACATGAGTGGGGGGTCCGAGCGCCTCACCGCCTCCCTTGGCTTCCCCCCCACCGCCATCCACCATCTAGGGCGGATGGACTCAGTGATGCAGTGTCTTAAACACACAGTATGGGTTGGGTGTCCATGTCCTGGGTGGGGCCTTTTAGCTCTAGCCGTTTCCCGTGCTGGAAAGGACGGGCCAGGATAGGCTTGGCAGCGGGGAGACCCACAGGATCTTTAGGCAGAGCTGTCTGGCTTCAAATCCCAGTAGCACAATTAAAAAAGAAAAAAAAAAAATGACAGAAAGAAAAAAATAACAAAGGCAGCTGGCCGTTGTCAAAGGTGTCCCAGGGGTGAGGCCCCGAGTCTGGCCCTGACTCACTACCTCTCATGAGAGACGTGAGTGTGTGCTCTCGTTGTCGCTGGAGAGGCCAAGGTGTTAGGGGGTGTCGAGCGGGGACCCCATAGTGGCGCCATGAGCCACCATTCGGTGCCCCCTCTCCAGGGGCAGGGTGAGCCTGCGGGGCCACTTTGGGCAAAGGCCCTGCCGGCCTCTCAGGTCCCTGGGGACTGCTGGGTGTTGGCTGAGTCCTTGCGAGCTCGGGGCTGCTCTGGGTTCAATAACGAAGAGCTGGTGTGACCCCGTGTCTCCTCCGCAGGTCTGTGCCTCATTTGTGCCATCAGCGTGGAGCCTGTAGGACCCCGAGTTAAGTAAGTGTGTGCACGTGAGGGTGTCGACTCTAGCGTGTGCGGGGCTCAGCGGGAGGGGCGTGTGAAGGCTGCTCGCTGGCCGGGTCCTGCGTGTGAGGGAACTGCAGGCCAGGCCGGGAGGGGGGACTTGTCCACACGGCGAGGGGGCAGCTGAGCCGGGGCTCCATCCCAGGCCAGCACACCGCGCCCTGCTCAGTCCGTGCGCGGCCACCCTTCCACTCCGAGTGCTGTGGTCTCTGCTTGGAGCTTTATGTGGATTTGGGGTCTTCCCAGCGTCTGGAGGCCCGAGTCGTGCGTGCTTCCGCATCCTGCACTCAGACCCCAGGCAGGGTGGGTACAGGCTGGTCCTGTTGCCCCACAGATCCCTGAGTTCCGGAGGCCGTGGGCTCCCCCATGCACCAGGGCAACACATTCTGTTAACAGGACAGCAGGTCCTGGTTGGATGACGCCTCAGTGCTGGGCCCCACGCTCAGCCCCTTTACCCCTTCCTCTCCCTGCGATGCCGGGATATTTCCATCCCAAAGACGAGGAGACAGAAACCAACCCACAGGCAGGTGGCGAGTAAGGGCAGAGCTGGGGCTCAACTCTGGCCAACTGGACGCGGGGCCCCACGCTTACCCCCCTCCTTGCTCCACGTTGCTGGTTAGACAAGACAGTTTGGACCATCCCTTTTTTCAGCAGAGTACCCTCCACTGGGTCGGCCTGTGGTGTGACTTGGACCATGTACTCTGCCACCGAGGGGCCTAGTTGGACCCCACTGAGAAAGAGAGTGTGTGCACGGGTGATGGGCCAGAGCTCAGCCAGTGCCAGGGACCCGGGAGTCTGTGCAGATCTTGGTCCCATTTCACAGATGTGAAAATCGAGGCCAAGATGGCTAGAGAGGACACTGTAGTAGTTTTCTAGGGCTGCTCGTGGCTTAAATCAACAGAAATGTATTTTCTCCCAGTTCTGGAGGCCAGAAGTCCAAAATCATGGTGTCAGCAGGGCCACACTCCCTCTGCAAGCTCTTGGGGGGATTCCATTCTGTGCTATTTCCTGCTTCTGGCGGCTCCAGGTGGTCCTTGGCTTGTGGCCGCATCACTCCCATCCCTGCCTCTGTCCTCACACAGCCTCTCCCTTGTGTCTGTGTCTCAAGTCTCCCTCTGCTTCTGTCCTACAAGGACACCTGTCACTGGGCTTAGGGCCCACCCCCAATCCACGGTGATCTCATCTCCAGATCGTTAACTTCATCACATCCACAAAGACCCTATTTCCAAATGAGGTCGTGTTCACAGGTTCCAGGTGGATGTGAATTTGGGGGACCACCATTCAGCCCAGTACAGACGCTCTTATGTCACAGCAGCCGTGAACTTGGGGCCCACTTGCAGCCTCTCTTTCCCCTTCGTCCAGCCACATGGAGCCCAAGCTTGGTCTTCCCACAGTGGCAGGCCTGGCTGGGTTCCCTTCTGGGTTGAGAAGCATTTTTGTGGGCACCTCTAAAGCTGACTTGGGCTTAGCACCGGCCCCGGTTGCCTTGGGGCCCCCTACACGGTTCTTTCCCTGTAGCGCCATTTCAAGTCTTGCTGCTTCTGTGTGGTGCCTCAGTCCAAGTTCACAGCAGTTGTTACTGATGGGCTTTCAAGGTATTTTTAATCCTAGCGCCACTTTAGGGCTTTCTGATCCATCAAAGCTGCTCTGAGGAGCCAGCAGCCCCGTCACGTTCACCTCTCCCCCCTTTCAGGCAGGTGGGTGTTTATGGCACTGAGCTGCCGCTCTGCCACGCTGCGTAACTGGAGATGGTCTTTCCATGACAACGGATCCTTGTGGCCTTTGTTAATGGGCCAGAAATATCCCTGTCATTTTGTGGGAATCTTATTATCGTGGTTCTTGCCTCACTGTATGCACCGTCTCTCCTGGTTACGTTATGAAGCCTGTGGACGTGGTCTCGTGGCCACCAATTCCAGCCACCTCTGTCCCCTCCTCCATGGCCCCCCCAGCCGCTGTTCCCATCTGTGTGACCTAGGGCTTTCTTCTTCCTCACTTGGGGGGGCTTCAACCCCCTAAAGAAAAGAAGCAGAAGAGAAGGGAGTTTGAAACTAGTGTCTCCCTTCCCCCATTTCTTTGTCTTTGATAAAATATTGGGAAGGGACGAGGTTATGAAACAACAGATTGGGTGAGAGTTTGTTTTTTTTTTTCAATTGCATGGGTACTTTATTTCCTGTTGTCTCAGAAACCCATCCCTACAGGTAAGGGAGGGTAACCTGAATTTTTTCCAAATTGGTGACTCTACTAGGCTTCACATCATAAGTTTTCTACACGTGTTTGGCTCGTCTGTGCAAATCTCCAGAAAAGCACGTGTTGACGTGAGTTTGTTGACTTGGCAGGTGCTTCCTGGAGGCCTGGGGGGTGGTCTCCGTGCTCGTCGGCGCCTTCATCTTCGGGCAGAGCACGGTGGCGGCTGTCATCGAGCTGCTCTGAACGGCGGCCCACGCCCGAGCAGGACAGGGTCTCCACGGCTGCCCTGGTCCGGCTGCCTGCATCCAGTCGTGAGACCAATGTTATTTCATCATAAAGATGCTGGAGAAACTGATACGTTCTGCCTTCCCAGGCTGCTCATTTGGGCTTCTGCTGGTTCCCAGGGTTTCTGGTGCAGTGGTGAGGAGTTTCTTAGTGTCCTGGGGCTGCCCTGCAAATGACCACAGACTGGGGGCTTCTAGCAACAGCAGTGCATTCTCTCACAGTCTGGAGGCTAGAAGTCTGAGATCAAGGTGTGTGCTGGGCTGGCATGCTCCCTCTGCAGCTGTAGGGGGAGGGTCCCTCCTGCCTCTTCCAGCTTCTGATGGTTGCTGGCTATCCTTGGTTCTCCTTGGCTCGTGGCTGCCTGCCTCCAATTTCTGCCGCCTCCCTCACGTGGCCGTCTTCCCTATGTATCTGTCTAAATTTCCCTCTTATAGGGCTCACCCTAATTCAGTATGGCTTCATCTTAATTACTTAATTGGGATCTGCAAAGATCCTATTTCCAAATAAGGTCACATTCACAGTTTCCAGAGGTTAGGGCTTAAACTGTGTCCCCCAGAAAAATAAGTTAAACCCATAACTGGGAGGTAGGTGCTGAGGCCCAGAGAGCCCTGCTTTGGGGTGCTGGGATCAAAGACATGAGGCAAGGGCATTGCTCGGTGGGTGAGAGCCCAGAAGGCATTTGGGGCGGCATCCGTTGGGAATGGCAGTGCCACGGCACGGGGGAATGCCCAAGGAGATGCGTGCCCAGAGCTGGCCACACAGCCTGTGCTTGGCCTCTCTCCAGTGGGGGGGGACCCAAAGAGAGCCCCCACCCCTTCCACTGGCTGGACCTGAAGAGCCCGGAGGACAAGTGCGCTGTCTGCTCCATGGTTCCCTCCCCGATCCCGGGGTGAGGAGCCACGCCTGCAGCTGCGGCTGAGGGGGCAGGGATCTGCCCACGGCCGGGGAGGAGAGGAGGACGGGGCCAGGGGCTCCCGCGTCGCCGTGCTCCCCGGCACTGACCCTGCCCAGGGCCCGGCAACCCCTGGATGGAAGTTGCTGGATTCAGGCCGCTCTTCCTCTGCCCTGGGACATCTGCCGGAAGCCAGCAGTGCCAGAGCCTGCATGGGCTGACGTCCTTTAGACACCTCCCTCCAGGTAGGCAGCAGCCGGGCCTTGTTTGTTATCTCGTGTCACGTGTGTGTGAGGCGGGTGGTGATAGAACCGTTTTAGAGTTTGGTTTTTTTTTGCAGTTTAGCCACCTGTATTAATTTTTTTTTTGAGATGTAATTCACATACCACGTAGTCCACCCTTTGAAAGTGTACAATTCGGTGAGCATTAGATGTACAGAGGGGTGCAGCCATCACCAATATCCAATTCCCGTACACGTTTATCACCCCCAAAGGAATCCAGGACCCGTTAGCCTCGACTCCCTCTTCCTCCCTCTCTCCAGTTCCCCGTAACCATGGATCCGCTTTCTGTCTCTAGGGATTTGCCCATTCTGGACATTCCACATGAATGGACGCATACAATACGTGGCCTTTTGTGTCTGGTTCCTTTGACTTAGCGTAATGTTTTCAAACTCGCCCATTTTCCAGGTGAGGCAACTGAGGCTTGGGAAACTTACGGCCGCCTGTCCCGTGAGGTGCAGAGTTGGGTTGGGACTGATTTTGGGTTAAATTCCATCGTCCACTTTCTTTCCACTCCTAGGAGTGGCCAAGGGGGGTGGGAACTAGTTGACCCAGGGGGCGGGGATGGGGCCCCTGCCCCCCAGTGCCCTGGCTGTTGGCGGAGACTCTGACCCAGTGAGGGGGACACAGGACCCTTCTCCAAGTCCTCTCTGACCAGCCCCACCACGACCTGCCACACCCTGCAGTGGCCACAGCGTCCTCCTGGACAAGGGCCTCAGAACCGGCACATGTGCTGGGAGAATTGATTTCCTGGGGCATTTATCACCCCAGAGCTGGCAGTGGGTTTGGATGGTCAGAGACTTATCATTCACACCCTGTGTGCCTGGCACTGTGCTGCTGCCCAGGATGGCTGGGCTGTGATAGGACCCTTCATGGAGGGTCCTAGGTAAGAACAAAGCATGGCCGGTAAGGGTCGTGCCAAAACGAGAGGCAGTGTATGAAGTGGCTTTTGAGTTGGACTACTGGTTGTGAATACTCTCTGCCATTTGCTTTCTCAAGATTTGGAAAGTTCATGAACCTCCTCTAAGAATCAATCTCCCCACCAGCAAAACAGAGCAGCCTTATTGTGTATGAGGCAACGTGGGCTTACTGTGTGAGAACTAAAGGTGATCATGTACCCACAGCAGCTGGTGGGGGACCCAAGCAATGGTATTTTATTTCCAGAAAAGCTAGGTTGAGAGTATTAGGAGGTCAACACTGAGCTTCCTGGCAGCTAAGGGAAAAAGGGAAATATGAGGACCGTAGGGCTTATGCCAAAGCAGGAAAGCACATCAGGGAGGTGGTGGCCTGGCACTAATGCTAAGGAAAGATGAGGGTGGGGCTCTTGCAGGGGTGACAGGTATCACCCCTGGGTACGATCGTTTCCATCTCTCTGACAGGTAGAGGGGATTCTCATCGGACTAAGCCTCAGATCAGCCATGATCACGCCAGGATGTGATGCAAAGAAATGCAGGCTGGGATGCTGCCCTCTGATGTCTGAGCTCATGAGGCAGGTACGATCATCTCCTGGACTGACCTCCAGCACCAAGCGCCTCCCCCTGGTTTGGGATAGCAGCTGGAGGACAGAGGGGCTCAAGTGGCGTGCTTGAGATCAGGGTGGTAGCGCAGGGCCATGGGGATGAGCTGAGATAGACCCCCAGAGCCTGGCCTGTCACAGGATCCCGGTCAGTGGTGACATGTGTGCTTGAGTGCAGAGACCCTCCTGTCTCAAGCGACAGCTGTGATTGTGGCCTAGTAACATTCTGCAGTCGCGGTGACTCGTTCTCCTGCTCTGAGCAGCGTGGGCTACAGGGGGTCCGAGTGTCCTGGGGAAGTGCCCTTCCAGTGGCTCTAGGTGCCCCCAGGTGACGCACAGGGACAGCAGCCCAGCACCTGAGGGGTTGCCTGTGTCGCACACAGGAGGGCGGCCACATGCCTCCCGTGGAAGGCTTGCGTTTTGAACGGGACACGGCAAGGAACACAGATGCTGAACATCTGTTTGAGCAGGTGAGTTGTGATTTTTTTAAAAACGAGATTCATGTAACATAAAATTAACCGTTTTGAAGTGTACGCTGCAGGGGCTTTGGGTACCTCCACGGTGTCATACACCCACCTCCTCCATCGCTTCCCAAACGCCTTCCTTAGCAGTAAGTCCCCCAGCAACCTCTACTCTACTTTCCATTTCTATAGATTTAACTCTTCCAGACGTGTCGTATGAATGGGATCGTACCAATGTGGCCTTCTGTGACCGGCTTCTTTGGCTCAGCATAGGGTTTGTAAGGGTCGCCCAGGTTGTGGCCTGGGTCAGGACTTCATTCCTTTTTTATGGCTGAATCATGGTCCACTGCATGGATAGACCTGGGTTTGTCCATTCGTCCATGGGCATTTGTGATGTTTCTACCTTCTGGCTCGTGTGAATAAGCTGCTGTGAACATGTGGGCACAAGTGCTTGCTTGCTTAAATACCTCAATTCTTTTGGGCCTAGTATATACCCAGGAGGGGAATTTCTCGGTCACGTGGTAATTCCATCTTTAACTGTTGGGGGAACCTGACTCAGATCTGACCGTATTAACCTGGAGCCGTTCCTCTGCACCTGTCTCCGCTGTGTGCGAGGTGGTTAGAGCACAGGATTGGGGGCAGACAGCTGCTCTGGGTTTGGATGAAGCAGTGCCACTTGGCTGTGTGACCTCTGGTGAGCTGCTTGCCTTTCTGTGTCTCGGTTTCCCTACCTGCGGATCCCAGGATGACACAGGAAGCAGTGACGGCGCCTGCCAAGTGCCTGGCACTGGAGTGTAAAGTAAGTGGAGGCTCTTATCCCCTTTAGGGTTGATGTTTGTTCTCTTCAGAGCCTGTTCCACCCACTCAGAATCTGAGGAGGCGCTAAGTGCTCGTGGGTGCAGTCAGCTCCGAGCCTACAAGAGGGGAGAGCTGGGGCAGAGGGTGACGGGCCCAGAGGGCGGGCTTCCTCAGTTGCGCCTCCAAGAGCCTCCACCCCCTGAGAATATTATTTTTAAAACAGCTGAGCTGCTTGGAATGGTAGCAGCGTCAGGGTGGAGTGAGGTGACGCTGCCAGCAGGACCTCCTGCAATGGCCTTCTCGTGAGCCAGGCAGTTCCTAATCTTCAAAGGAGGGGTCTTGTCCCCACTTCACAGATGAGAAAACAGAGGCTGTGAGAGGCTGAGTACAAGGACACTCAGATGTTCGGCTGGGATGTGAATGTGCATTTTAGGCTTCCAACAAGCCCCCATGGTTTCACTGGGCACCACGGCCCTTTCCATCCTGCTTTAGGAAAGGGAGGCATGTCTCTCTCCTTGTCCCTTGAGACTTTTGTGTATTATGTCTCTCCTGCACCACGGCCAGGGAAATAGGGAGTTACAGAGATTCTAGCATCGGACTTGAAATAATAACCTTTAAGTCTAGGATCTTCTTTCTTGTTGGAACAGCACCTTTATGAGTGTGCAGTCAAGGATTGAGTGTGTCCAGGGAGGTCTGGCTTTTGCCCTCGGCTCTTAGGAGGTGATGACCTCTAGGACCTTGGAACGTCCTGACACGTGTATCATCTTTGTTTACCTGGGGCTACTTGGGAGCAGCTTGACCTCCACAGGGGCTGGAGGCTAAGGTCAGCCAGAGCCGACCCCCAGTGCAAACTCTGAAGGTGAGCTTCCCTGGTTGGCAGTTCCCTATGCGTAATGAATGTCACAGGGCAGCTCTGGGAGAACCAGGTGCTGTCTGTCTGCACGTGTCACTGGGAAGGGACACCCCTGAGCTTGGTCTCTCCGGGACCCTCCACCATGCTGAGTTCAGTCTGTATGCTTTTGCTGCCAGAATCCGTAACCACGAGTAGAACGGCTCGGCTGAGTTCTGAGAGTCCTTCTAGTGAATTACCGAGCCGAGGGGGGGGTTCTTGGGGACCCCCGAACTTTGCAACAGGCATGAACTTGTTTGTCAAGATGCATACATACCTCAGTCATCACTTCCATTTGACAGATAAGAAAGCTGAGGCGACTTGGCTCAGGTTTCAGGGGCCCCGAGCATCCTGACAGCTTCACTCGCCAGCTGTCATCAACTAGAAAACAAACACGCAGCCGTCCCCAACGCTAGTTTATTTGGTGCCTGTCCCGGGCAGCTGTTTGCCTAGCGGGGCACTGGCTACATGGGGTCTACTGCCGCCTGTGGGCTCGGCCCGGGCCTGGGGGGCACTACAGGGTCCCGGCTCCTACCAGGTGGAGGAGTGGCAACCAGGAGGCGAGAGAAGGGAGAGGCGGTGAGGGGCGAGCCCGGCCGAGGACGTGGGGACTGGTCAGGTGTGGCCATTCTCTGGGGGGTCCGAGGCTGCTCCCCGTCACCGCCGCCCTCTGGCTTCAGCAGGGCCCAGCAGCTCAGATGCTGCTCTGTCAACAAGCAGGGGCGGGCCAGGGCAGGGGTTCTCCTTCACTTCAAACAAACAGTAGGAAAAGACAGACAGCTCGCTCGTATACCACAGTTTTTAGGAAAGAGTGGACCTCCTCCATCAGCGGGAGCAGGGCAGCGGGCTCAGCCGCGGGGCCTCGGGCAGGGGGTCAGTCGCGGCCCCGGGTGCACCAGGCAGCTGGAGGGGAGGAGGGGAGACGCGTCAGGGGGCAGAGGCTGCAGCGGGCCCCCTCTCCCCTCAGGGCCTGCAGGCTGGCGCTCCTCCTGCTGGTGCCAACTCTGTGCCAGGGGCCGGGCCCTATGAAGGGCGCAGAGGTGCTTGTCCTGGGGGCAGAGCACCTGCCCAGGGAGGGAATGACAGTCTGGCTGGGAACGCGGGGTGGGGGGGGTCCCACAGCGAGGCCTGCCCTGGGGTGCTTTCTGGGCCCCTGGCACAGGCCTGCCCCATGCTGGGCTCAGGGCCCACCTGCCCAGGGCCCCAGCCTTTGGGCTCAGTGGAGGCCTGGCCTCCCTGCCTCTAGCACCCTGTCTTGTCTAGGACCCCCTCTGCTGGAGCACTCGCTGGTGGACTGCAGTTCCTGGCAGCTAAGGGAACAGAAGAGAGTCTGTGGTGGTTTGGGCCTCAGCTCAGCCGTTTCTGCCTGGCCCGTGGCATCCCCGCTCCCCCTGTAGCTGGTCCAGGCCCTCCCCCCCGGTACCTGGCACGGAGATCCGGGAGAGGGCCTCGGGCTGGCTCAGCGTGTCCACCTTGACGTGCCGGAATGCCTTGCACACGGGGCTCTGCAGGTGCCTGCAACCCAGGGGGACGCCCGTGAGCTCTCGGGGCCTGGTGGCCAAGCTCGGGGCTCAGAGCCATTGTGGGAAGGTAGGGCCGGGGCCCCCCGGGTGCTGGGGGCACAGCCTGGCTTTTGCCTCCCCATGAGCAACCTTCAATGAGAGAACTTTCTCTCTGGATTTTTATCCTTGGGCAGCAGTTTTGAAACAGGAGCAACCCTGGTCTCCGCTCCCAGGGCCCAGCCGAGCACGTTGAGGGGGTCAAGCTCCAGCCTGAGAAACACCGCCTCCAACTGGATTGAGGCCCAGCCTTCTGAGTGATGGATGCCGCTGGAACCCCGACTCATCAACCAAGGAAGGGCCTGGAAAGGGGGCCGGGGCAGGTCCCCTCCCCACATCCCACCACCTAACCCCCGGCCGAGGGCTGAAACTAGAGAACGTGCGTGGCCAGGCCTACATCTTCCACTCCTCCTCCGTCTCCCAGAACTCGTAGACCACGAAGGTGACGCCGTCCGCCAGCCTCACGGCAGCGATGCTGCAAGAGGAGAGGAGAGACCAGACTCAGTGGATGCAGCAGGCCGCCCGCCTGCCTGCTCCCCGCTGGGGTGCACACACAGCCCACAACCGAGCCCAGACAGAAGCAGCAGCCGGGGGCGGTGACAGGCCCAGAAGCCAGCCTGTCACCACCCCGAGGCTGCTCTCAGCAACACACTCCCTTTCTGATCAGGACCCCCGAACCCTCCAGGACCAGCCCCCTAGTCTGATCAGCTGAGTGCCCCTCTCTACCCTCTAGAGCAAGGCCTGGCCCTGTACAGTGGCCAGCATGGCTGTTGAATGAATGACAGTGAAACGTCTTTTTGAAAAAGGCTTTCTAGTCATTGAAAAACCTACCTTTAAAACTAAAAGCATCTTCCACCTGCCACGCTGTCCTTCATAATCATCCTTTCATTTAATCCTTAAAAGCAGGAGAGTCAGACGTGGCCCAAGCCCCTGAGCTGCCTTCCCTGGGTGAGCAGCAGGGCACTCACCCCGTTGCAGACAGGACTGAGACCCAGGCTGGGGGGGTGGAGCAAGGCGGGAGAGGGAGGCCCACCCGGGCAGAGGGAGGCCCGGCCTCCAAGATCACGCTACCACCCCATCTGGCCTCTCGGCCACCCTCCCGGTTCCTTCTCCTTTTCCCACACACTCGGTAGCACAGAACCCCAAGCATCCCTGAGAGAGGAGCATCCTGGCCCGGTGGTATCTGCTGCATAATTACAGGCAATTCCAGGTTGGGGCTGCAGGGAGGACGCCCTCCTGCGTGCTGCCTCCTCCCGCCCCTTCCCAGCCCCGGGCCCCCTTCTTCCACGCCTTCTCCCATAATGAGCACACAGCTCCCGTGGCTCCGGGTGACACCTGCATGCCCACCACTCCCCGGATCTCCCCACTTGTACATCGGCACCTCGAATGGCATCTAGAATTTAACATGGCCCAAAAGGCCTGTGCGACTCCCCGCACCCACGCGCCTGACCTTCTGCGGCTTCTCCAGCTCAGCCTGTGGCCCCGTCCTCCATCAAGTTTCTGAAGCTGAAGAATCTCAGACTCCGCCTTGCCTCCTCTTTCTACAGCCCCCCCACCCCATCCTGGCCATGGTCAAGTCCAGTCAGCCCCCCCTCCAAACCAGATCCCAGCTCTGCCCACATCGTGCCAAGGCCAGTGCCCTCTCCGGGTGACCGCAGGGCCTCTCCCTGGCTGCCAGCTGCATGCCTGTTGCCACCCCTTCTTACACAAGGGAGGCAAGACCGAGTCTCCCTCCTGCCTAAGCATCTCTCCCCCGTGGTCGCTGGTCCCCAGAACGAGCAGGGCCTGCCTGCCTCCCTGGCCATCTGACCCACCCACCCCTGGGTCACTCCGTTGAGCCACACCAGCTGCTTGCTTTCTCTCAAGCACGGCACCCTCACTGCCACGCCAGGTCTGGGCAGCAGCCTGTGCCGGGCCTCAGATTCTGCGGGTGGGGCTGCTCATCACTCAGCACACATGCAGCCGCTCCCCAAAGCCCCCCGTTCGCTGGCCTGCACGGCACCCCCCGCCAACCGGAACCATCTTTCTTCACCTGCCCTCTCCCAGCACCTGGGATTAACGTGCAGCAAGAGCGGCCGCCTGAGTCACGCTGTGCCCCCAGGCCTGGCGCACCTGCTTCACCGGGAAGCTGGTGGAGGCACATGTGCTCTTGAGGTAGGAAAAAAGCAACCGGGGAGGGAGAGACTCGAGGCAGGGAACAGGCACGGAGCCTACAGCTACTGTCCGCTGGGCACCGACGGGTGGGCCACAGACGGGAGACAGAGCCCGGCAGCTTGTGCCAACAGCCCTCTGGGACCACCCCCCGCGAGGATGCAGGCCTTGGCAGCAGGGACCAGAGGGTGAGGCCCCCGAGGGGCACCCACAGCAGCAACCGTGGCAGCTAACGCTGAGTGGGCGCTGGGTGCCAGGCACGGGCCTGTGCCCTCCACGGTCATTATTCCACTGACGCCTCCAACCCCACCAGGGAGCGGGTCTGGTCAGTGGTCCCACTTTACCACTGATGAGTAAGCTGAGGTCTGCGAGATGAAGTCACTTGGCACGTTTGCGCAGCAAGGAAGAGCCCGAGCTAGGACCTGAACCCAGCTCTTGGAACCACCCCGCTAGGGGGCTTCCCTGGGGTCCGATGTGTTCTCGGGGTGAGGCCGGTCCTGCCCTGTGCCTCCACCCCAGGCAGAGCTCCTGGCCACCACCCCGCCCCGCGGCTTACTCACTGGAAGCAGTTCCTGGCTCCGGCGGTGCCCCTCAGGTACTGACGCAGGGAGTCCAGGAACTCGGCCAGCTGCTCAGGGCACACGGCCATCTCCTGCCGGACCAGCTGCAGATGCTCCGGGGCCACAGGACCAGTGAGCCACCCTGCGGGCCCCCTGGCAGCCCGCTCCCCCCGGGACCCCGCCCAGCCCAGGAGCCCGCCTCCCCAGGACAGAACAACTTCTTCAGAATAAAACCGATCTACTCCCCCCACCCCCCACACACACTTTTCATTCTTACACATGGAAACTGGCGAAAAATGAGCTAAACTTAAGAAGCCAAATGCAGGAAGTAGTCCCACAAGTGCTGAAAACACAGACAGGGACATTTAAAGAGGCTCTAGAGAGACTGGAGCTGCCTGCAAGGCTTCGGGTCCAGGACACAACAAAATGAGAGACCAGCAAAATTGTTTCTGATTGAATCAGCATTGTGACGTCACCGTCCTGCTGAACACGTTGCTCCAGGCCCAACTGATCACAGCCCTGGAGCCTCTAAGAACGCTCCTGGGAGGGGAGGGTGGCCAAGTGCTGGGGCTGCATCTCCCCTTGTGGTGGTCCCAGGGTGGAGGTATCAGGGACACTGAGCCACCTGCATCTTGAGGCCTGGCTCAGGCAGGGATGGGGCCACAGGAGAGGGGTCCTCACCATGTTGGTGCCTTCTTCATCCGAGAGATGTTGCTGGAGGTCAAACCAAAGGGTCTGCAACAACAAAGCACGAAGAGATGCCGGAGACAGAGGCCACCTCTGTTAGGGAGGCTTCCAGGACCACCACAGTGACACCGGAGCACCCAGGGCCACCGAAGAGCTCCAGCCCCTCCACCCCACGGTTCCAGAGGCTCTGGAGTCCCCGAGCAGGTGGGAGCTCCCAAGGCCAGAGCTCAGCCCACCCTCCAGGCACAGTGCTGGCTCAGAGAGGAGCCAGGAAGCCAGGCTGGAAGACCAACCACAGGAAGTGGCACAGATCCCTTCTGGCCGTGGCATCTAGGGGGCGCTGGAGCCACAGAGGCCAAGCACGCCAAGTGCAGAGAACACGAAGGTGGCTCCACTGTGCTGAACCCAGGACGCTAGGGTTTTGTCACAACTTCCGCCGACAGCCTTGCTGGCAACAGGTTCCCTGACAACGTACACGTCACCCCCAGTCACAGCCCCTGGCGCCTCATGAATATAACGGTCTAAATGAGGTAGTCTGTGCTCGCTGGCCTTCCACCGACCCTGGGGGCTAAACCCTCTATACCAAATCTTATGTAACTTTCCAGACTCCCCGAGGTCGCGGCTGCCCTACTGTGAGCTCTAGGAAAGCAGGAAGCCCGTGCACTCTGCTCCTGACCACGTGCTTGTGTCTGTAATGGTGCCCAGCACCACTATTTCAGAGCAGAGAACCCAGAGGCCACAGAAGCTGGTCCAGGGTCAGAGTCTGAGTTTGAGGCCAGGCCTCTCTCCTGATGCACGGAATCATGATCCTTCTTCCTTTAACTTGCGCACCCCAATAAAGGCCACCTCTGTGCCCATCCCTGTCCAGCCTCCACGAGGACAGCCCGTGTCCCTGGCGCAATCCTGCACCCAGGTCCTTCTTCTCTACACAAGCACGTGAGTGAGGCGCATCAGCTAGCTGTTAAGGAAAACAGAGAGAGCGGCCGATGTGCAGGGCCATGACCCATGCAGTCACCACCTGGAAATTCTTAATAATGTTGGAACAAGGGGCCCCATAAATTACACAGCCGGTCCCAGAGAGGGTACTGACTTTCCGGGGACATAGGGTGTGGATGTAGGCGTTTGTAGGTGGCCAAGGTCTGCCTGGCAGGGCAAGTCTCTTTCCATGGTTTTAAAACCGTGTAGGTGGGCTCCTGGAGAGCAGGGGCTGCAACTGGTTCCCTAGGTTTCTCCTGGCCAGCTGGGCCCCGCGGCAGTGACGGTGAGGATGAGATAAAGATGAGGGGAGGGTGGGGGAGGGGCGGCGGCACCCACGTCTGCGCCCCCCGCCCCGTCTCCCTGCCTCGCCATCCCAGCGTTCCAGTAGCCCAGGCACAGCTAGGAGCGCTCAGGTTGCCACTTGGAGGGCGGGGCCCAGAGCAGGTCCCGGATTGGCCCCTGCTCGCAGCTCGGGCCAATCAGAGGCAATCAGAGGCAATCAGAGGCCGGGAAGAGGGCCCCGCCCCGTCTCCAGGACGCCCAGGTGCTCCTTGGTTTCCAGCCAGCCGGTTGTTAAGGCGACTGGGGCGCTAAAAATAAGCTTCAAAGAGCCTCCCCCTGGGGGCGCCCGCAGAGTTGTTATGACAACCGGGCCTCAGGGTCCCCGCCGAGCCTTTCCCACCGCTCCCACCCAGCAGCCGGCTTTAGCGCAGATGGCGGGTGGCGGGGGGTGGAGCGCGGAGATCCCACCTCAGCCTCAGACCTGCAGGTGGGATGGCCGCCTCCTCCCTCGGACTCCCCTCCAAGTCTCAGCCTCACGTCCTCCTGGGGAGCCCCACCCACTGCCCTCACGAATCCCTCAGAACTAACCCACAAACCCATCAAAGCACTATTTTTCTTTTGCCCTTTTGCAAAAGATATAAAAAAAATTCAGAGAAGTAGGAAAAATGTAAACTTGCCACTGCAACCCTACAGCCTGGAGATGCCTGCTATCTTGGTTTATGTTGATATACAGGTATGGTATGTGTATAGGTTCTGGCATCAGAATGTCTAATAATAACTGCTAAATAACATTGCTAATATTAAATGCTAACTATGCAGCAGGCTCTGTGCTGAGCCATTAAGACATCATTTTATTTAATCCTCACAATGACCCTGTGAGAGATGCCATTCTGATTATTTTCTCTACGGTTAGAGGAGGCCTCTGAGGCTCAGAGAGGGTAAGTCACTGGCCCAAGGTCACACAGCTGTTAAGTGGTATAGCCAGGATTCAAATACAGGCAGTCTGATACTGGAGCCTGTTGGTAAACCTTAAGGCAAATTATTTTCTTTCTTCCAATGAATGGTCATCGTTATGGGCTGAATTGTGTTCCCCCAAAACTCATATGTCGAAGTCCCAATCCCCAGTACCGCAAAACGTGACTATATTTGGAGACAGGACCTTCGAATAGGTGATTAAGTTAGAATAAGGTCACATGGGTGGGCTCTAATCCAATATGACTGGTGTCCTTATAAGAAGAGATCAGGACACAGACACACACAGACACAGGGAGAAGATGGCCGTCTACACGCCAACGAGAGAGGCCTCAGAAGAAACCAGCCCCGTCAACATCCTGATTTCAGATTTCTAGCCTTGATCCGTGAGAGAATAAATGCCTGGGTTTAAGCCCCGGTTCTGGCAGCCCTGCAAAGCTAACACAATCGTATCCTGAGTGCCTACCGAGCCATGAAATGTTCTCTGAAAACACGATTCCGCAAAGGCTGTGCCACTTTCCGTCACTTGTGGATGTGCCACGTCACATTTAAAAGACTTCACGCTGCCGGTCATTCTAATCTCTCCTGGGACGTCACCATCCCTCAGCCACCACCTTGCTGGGTCTAGGCTACCACCTGCCCAGACCACCCCGCCGCCTTAACGCCTCCTTGAAGCTCTGTCCCCTTGCTGCCCGTGACCCTGCCGACTACTTTCTGCTCCTTGAGATGCCCCTCCTGGCTGCCCGCCCACCCTCCACAGCTGCTCCTCTCGTCCGGTCCTATACAATGGACATGTTCCTGGCATCTACCCTTAGTCCGCACTCCACCTGGGGAATGTCCTTTACAAGGCTTCCTGACTTCTGTCTCGAGCTCTGGCCTCACTCTGCACTCCCTGGGGGCTGGGAGGGCGGAGAGTGGATGCAGGGACAGAGGTGAGGGCTCAGTGGGCTCACCTTGCTCTCCAGCCGTCCTATCAGCCCCGCCAACCTGCTGATCTGGGCTTCCAGGCCCTCCTCCTTGGAGTCTGAGGTGACTGGGAAAGAGGAACAGAGATGCTGATTGGGGGGGCAGGGCCAGGCCTAAGGTGGAGGGGAGTTCCCGGCCCTGCCCCGGGGCTGAGACCTGCCCCCAGCCCTCCCAGGCTCGGTCCCCATGGGAGGCCCAGGCCCCACGTGGACCACTCTCAGAATTCCCCCCAGGACCCCCCAGCCAGTGCCCCCCACTCTGGGCCACTGATCTCTCACCAAGCGGGAAGCTCTTCCCTTGCTCCACGGCCGTGAGCTTGTGGTTGTGGGCATAGAGGGGAGTGGAGCTCCCAGACCAGGTCTCCACCACGCTGTGGCTGGGTTTGCCGTGGTTCTGTCTGCAGAGGAGTGGGGAAACACACACTATGAGGGGGGCTGCAGGGCCCTGTCCGCTTGTGGCAGCTTTGACAAGCATTAAGCACCAACTGGGGGCTGAAACGTGCACAGAACTCACTCCGTGGAGCCCCGTCCCTGTGAAGCGAACATCGTGGCCTTTGTTTTACAGAGGGGGACACCAGGCCCACCGGCCAAGGCCACGCTGCAAGCGGGGCCGGGTTGGGATCTGAACTCAGATCCTTTCTAGGAACCCAGACCCTGTTCCCGGGAGGTTTAGTTCCAGGGCCGGGCGAGGCTGAGCCAGGCCCCCAGCCTCCCCGCAGCCCACAGCTGCCCCTCTCCCCGGCCCTGCCGGCCTCACTAGGAGCCGATTCAGCGTTCACTGCCCTCTGGGGTGGGGGCCTGGGTTGGCTAACAAGCCCCCTGTCCAAAAAAGGAAGCCCTAAGACACAGTCGAGAGCAGGCGTCTAAAAGGACAAAGATCCGTGATCCCGACCTCAGCCTGGCCCCATCCCGTCATGACACCACCCGCCACGCACACTACTGACGTGCACACACTCACACAGCCCCCGGCATCCCTGACATGCACACACAGCCCACCAAACACTGTGCCTGGCATGTAGTAGCGACTCAACAAATGCCCAAACCCCCATGTGCAAAAATGCTGGAAAACTCACCACAGACATAAAAATACACCCAGACGCACATATCCCCCCCCCCCACCGCCCTCCACACACACACACTCCTGTGTGCACGGCCAACACGCCTGGTCCCCAGGGCTGCCTTGGTAATATTCTGGAATTTGCCTCCTGTGAGCCTGAAAGCCCAGGAGCCTCTCCCTGTGCAGAGGGGCCACCCCTAAGGGAGGAGAAAGGCTGGCAGAGTCCTTGAGGTGTCAATTGTGGCGTCTCAACAGACTCAGACCATGAGTGGGAACAGTGGGAGTCCCCCAAGGGCGGCAGGGTCTGAACCAGTGGCTCGTGCCTGGGTCACGACGTCCCCAGGCCTGGGAAAGAGGATGCTCAGGGGACCTGGAGCTGAGAGCCGAAACAGCTGAGATTTGGGCGGTTTGAGGTGGCAGTGCCTGTGAAGCAGATGTGTCTCCCCATCGCGATGTGCCACCCCTGCCAACAACATCCCAAAGTAAGGTTCCAAAAAGGGGGCATGCAGGTGTAACGGCTGACACGTGACGGAACTGGCAAAGTGCAGGAAATCGGCTCTGAAAATCATGCAGCGGTCTTATCTGTTCTGCAGCAGGATAGAAACCGCAGGTTTTAAAATCAAGATAGTGATAAAAAAGAAAAAAAATGAAGAAAATCTACGTGACAACTTCCAGAGCTGAGGCTGTTAACCTTGGGAACCCTCAGAATCACAAGACTGATCAGCTATGCAGAGCCCTGGGCTCAGCTCCCAGGGACCCTAATCCAGCGGGCACAGCCGGAGCCCAGGAACCTGCATTGTGCATATCCTAGGTGACCGGGCTGCAGGTGCTCAGAGCAAAGGCATTTTGCGAACAGCATCGCTGAGCAACCTTTGCAATCATATCTGACTGGGACAAGCCCCCCACCAACCAAAAAAACACATATAAACCCCCATGCCCAGCAACCAACATCCTGCTGTGCCAGGTCTCTGCCTGGGAAACCGCGGCAGAGACTCAAGGCTCAGTAACGCTTGGGCATCTGGCAGCTGCCCCCGCCTGTTTCTATTTCTTTATTTCCCCTTTGCCCCGGGCACATCAGCTCTTCAGGGAAGAACAGGCACAGAGGAGTTGGCCGGAACTTGGGACAGCAAATGGGAGGGCTCGTGGCCCCCAGGGGCTGGCCCTGCCGAGCCGGAAGGAGACTGCTACTCTCCGGACCCCCATCTCACCGCCCCAACAGTGTCCCCCTGCAAAGAGGGGGGACCCCAGGTACTTTTCCACGGCTTCAAGGACCCACAAACAAGGCCTTAAATAACACTAACATTGGGAGAAAACCACTCCATTTCACTGCTCTTTCAATCTTTCTGAAGTCATGCTTTGATGCTCCTCTGTTTTCAACGCCCATCTATGATCTCACAGCCTCTCTTTTTGAACAAAGAGGGAGCAGGCCTCAGGGTCCAAGCTGACTGCAGGCACCAACAGCGCTTATTTTTACCATTTCTTCACTCACAGCATGTGATAACTTGTTTTCAAATGATGGTAATAGCCACCAGAGTTTCTTAAATTTATTCCCAGGTTTTAAAAAATGAGTCAAACAATAGAATAGTTTTAGCTAAACAACAATGTGAGCAATATGGAAATGTGGCCAAATTGATCAGAGTCTAGGAACTAGTCATAACTCTGTGAGGAGGTAGGTGTATAATCGTCCCCACTTAAAGAGTTGGGGAAGTGGAGGCAGAGGGGAGCGGCAGCTTGCCCAAGGTCACCCAGCCCCCAAGCACACGAATGTCCCCACCAAGCAGCAGGTCAGCACACACACGGCCCACTCCCACAGGCCCCCACAAGGTCCCATCAACGAACCGGATCTGGCTGGTCTGCTCTTCGATGGCCTCCACCGCGCTCTCCACCGAGCTCAGCAGGGACTGGATCTGATTGGCCGTCTCCTTCAGGAGGAAGCGTGTCACAAACTGGTCCACGTTGCTCCCACCCTCATACACCTGTGGCGGGAAGGGAAGGGGCACAGAGGGGAAAGGAGTTGGGGAGGGATCGTGGGTGGAGATCTGGTACAGGGGTGGGGGGACACCTGGGGTCAGTGTCTCTGCACTGGGATGGGGGTATCACAGGGCTCCAGCATGAAGGCAGGGGTATGGACTGTGCCTGTCACATAGCAAATACTCAGTATACAGAAGCTGCTATGATGATGATGATGATGATGATGATGATGGTGGTGGTGATGGTGATGGTGATGGTGATGATGATGATGAGAAAGATGGTGGTGGGTCACTTCTATTCAACATAGTATTGGATGTCCTAGCCCCAGCAATCAGATAAGAAAAAGAAATAAAAGGTATCCAAATTGGAAGGGAAGAGGTAAAGTTGTCACTATATGCAGATGACATGATACTATAAATAGAAAACCGTAAGGACTCCACAGAAAAACTACTAGATCTAATAAATGAATTCAGCAAAGTAGCAGGATACAAGATTAACATTCGGAAATCAGTTGCAATTCTTTACACTAACAATGAAACATCAGAAAGGGAATGCAAAAAAAAATACCTTTTAAAATCGCACCAAAAAAAAAAAAAGAAAAACCTAGGAATAAACCTGACCAAGGAGCTGAAAGACTTATATGCTGAGAAATATAAAACATTAATACAGGAAATTAAAGAGGATTCAAGGAAATGGAAAGATATCCCATGTTCTTGGATTGGAAGAATATTGTTAAAAATCACGAAACTACCCAAAGCAATCTACAGATTTAATGTGATTCCTATCAAATTACCCATGACATTTTTCACAGAACTAGGATAATCCAAAAAGTTATATGGAACCATAAAAGACCCAGAATTGCCAAAGCAATCCTGAGGGGGGGGAAAAAAAAGAAAGCAGGAGGCATAACTCTCCCAGAGTTCAGACAATACTACAAAGCTACAGTAATCAAAACAGTGTGGTACTGGTACAAAAACAGACACACAGATCAATGGAACAGAATAGATAGACCAGAAATAAACCCACACACCTATGGTCAATTAATCTTTGACAAAGGAGGCAAGAATATAAAATGGGAAAAAGACAGCCTCTTCAGCAAGTGGTGCTAGGAAAACTGGACAGCCACAGGTAAATCAATGAAATTAGAACACATCCTCACACCATGCACAAAAATAAGCTCAAAATGGCTTAAAGACTTAAACATAAGACATGGCACCATAAGACTCCTAGAAGAGAACATAGGCAAAACATTCTCTGACATAAACTGTATCAATGTTTTCTTAGGTCAGTCTCACAAAGCAATAGAAATAAAAACAAGAATAAACAAATGGGACCTAATCAAACTTACAAGCTTTTGCACAACAAAGGAAACCATAAAAAAAAAAAAAAACACAAAAAGACAACCTACAGAATGGGAAAAAATATTTGCAAATGATGCGACCGACAAGGGCATAATTTCCAAAATATACAAACAGCACACACAACTCAATAACAGAAAAACAAACAACCCAATCCAAAAATGGGCAGAGGATCTAAATAGACATTTCTCCAAAGAAGACATACAATGGCCAAAAGGCATATGAAAAAATGCTCAACATTGCTAACTATTAGAGAAATGCAAATCAAAACTACAATGAGGTACTACCTCACACCCATCAGAATAGCCATCATTAAAAAGTCTACAAATGACAAATGCTGGAGAGGCTGTGGATAAAAGGGAACCCTCCTACACTGTTGGTGGGAATGTAAGTTGGTGCAGCCACTATGGAAAACAGTATAGAGGTTCCTCAAAAAACTAAAAACAGAGTTACCATATGATCCAGCAATCCTACTCCTGGGCATATGTCCGGACAAAACTATAATTCAAAAAGATACATGCACCCCTATGTTCATAGCAGCACTATTCACAATAGCCAAGACATGGAAACTACCTAAATGTCCATAGACAGATGAATGGGTAAAGAAGATGTGGTATCTATATATACAATGGAATACTACTCAGCCATAAAAAAACCCCAAAATAATGCCATTTGCAGCAACATGGATGCAACTAGAGATTACCATACTAAATGAAGTAAGTCAGAAAGAGAAAGACAAATACCATATGATATCACTTATAAGTGGCATCTAAAGTATGGCACAAATGAACGTACCTACAAAACAGAAACAGACTCATGGATATAGAGAACAGACTGGTGGTTGCCAAGGGGGAGGGGGAGTGGGGGAGGGATAGATTGGGAGTTTGGGATTAGCAGATGCAAACTATTATATATAGAATCGATAAACAACAAGGTCCTACTATATATAGAACAGGGAACTATAGCCAACCTCCTGGGATAAACCATAATGGAAAATATTAAAAAAAAGAATGTATATATGTGTATAACTGAGTCACTTTGCTGTACAGAAGAAGTTAACACAACATTGTAAATCAACTATACTTCAATAAAAAAATAATAAAAAACAACTAAAGTATAAATAAAAAATGTAAAAAAAGATGGTGGTAGTGATGATGGTTATGAAGATGAAGAAGATGATGAGGAGGAGGAGGAGGATGGTGGTGGTGATGGTTAGATGGTGATGATGGTGATGATGGTGATGGTGGTGATGGTGGTGATGGTGGTGATGGTGGTGATGATGGTGAAGATGGTGGTGGTGGTGGTGGTGATGGTGAAGATGGTGGTGGTGATGGTTATGAAGAGGATGCTGATGATGATGGTGATGGTGGTGATGATGGTGGTGATGGTTATGAAGATGGTGGTGGTGTTCTTGATGTTGTTGTGGGCAGGGATAAAGTATTAGGGAAGAAGAATTCACAGCCTCCTTCCCTCCTTCCTCCTCCGAGGTGGATTCTTTGGACCAGGCATGGTGTCACACGCCTGTAGTCCCAGCTTCTGGGAGGCTGAGGCGGGAGGATCACTTGAGCCCAGGAGTTCCAGGCTGCAGTGCACTAGGCCCTAAGTTCGGCATCAACGTGGTGACCTCCCGAGAGCAAGGGACCACCAGGTTGCCTATGGAGGCATGAACCAGCCCAGGTCAGAAAAGAAGCGGGTCAGAACTGTGCTAAGTAAGCCCACACACCTGTGGTCAATTAATCTTCGACAAAGGAGGCAAGAATATACAATGGGGAAAAGTCTCTTCAGCAAGGGATACTGGGAAAGCTGGACAGCCGCAGGCAAATCAGTGAAGTTAGAACACACCCTAACACCATAAACAAGAATAAACTCAAAATGGCTTAAAGACCTAAACATAAGACATGACACCATAAAACTCCTGGAAGAGAACATAGGCAAGACATTCTCTGACTTAAAACATACCACTGTTTTCTTACGTCAGTCTCTCAAGGCAATAGAAGTAAAAGCAAAAGTAAACAAATGGGACCTAATCAAACTTATAAGCTTTTGCACGGCAAAGGAAACCATAAAAAAAAAAGAAAATAAAAGACACTACAGACTGGGAGAAAACATTTGCAAATGATGCGACCAACAAGGGCTTAATTTCCAAAATATACAAACAGCCCATACAACTCAGTAACAAAAAACCAAGCAACCCAATCGAAAAATGGGCAGAAGACCCAAATAGACATTTCTCCAAAGAAGACATACAGATGGCCAACAGGCACATGAAAAGATGCTCAACATCGATAACTATCAGGGAAATGCAAATCAAAACTACAATGAGGTACCACCTCACACCGGTCAGAATGGCCATCACTAAACAGTCTACAAACAACAAATGATGGAGAGGGTGTGGAGAAAAGGGAACCCTCCTCCTCTGTTGGTGGGAATGTAAGTTGGTTCAGCCACTATGGAAAACAGTATGGAGTTTCCTCAGAAAACTAAAAATAGAATTACCATATGATCCAGCAATCCTACTCCTGGGCATATATCTGGACAAAACTATAATTCAAAAAGACACATGCACCCCTATGTTCATAGCAGCCCTGTTTACAATAGCTAAGACATGGAAACAACCTGAATGTCCATCAACAGATGAATGGATAAAGAAGATGCGGTATATGTATATATACAATGGAATATTACTCCGCCAAAAAAGAACGAAATAATGCCATTTGCAGAGATTATCTAGAGTATCATACTAAGTGAAGTAAGTCAGAAAGACAAATACCACCGTATATCACTTATATGTGGAATCTAAAATATGACATAAATGATCTTATTTATGAAACAGAAACAAACAGACGTAGAAAACAGACTTGTGATTGCCAAGGGGGAGGGGGTTGGGGGAGGGATGCAGTGGGAGTTTGGGGTTAGCAGATGCAAACTATTATACATAGAATGGATAAACAACAAGGTCCCACTATATAGCACAGGGAACTATATCCAATCTCCTGGGATAAACCATAATGGAAAAGAATATGAAAAAGAATATATATATAACTGAATATATATATATATATATATATATATATATATATATAAAACTGAATCACTTTGCTGTACACCAGAAACAACTAACACAACACTGTAAATCAACTATATTTCAATAAAAACAAAACAAAAAACCCCCCAAAACCTGCCTTTGCTGATCAGTAGTGGCATCGTGCCTGGGAATAACCACAGCGCCCCAGCCTGGGCAGCACAGCGAGACCCCATCTCTCTCATTAAGGGAATTCTACATCTCCTAAGTGTTCTGTATGTCCCCTAAACAAACAATAAACTTTTGCCTTTAAAAATATAAAGGTGGGAACGAGAGGCAAGATGGCGGAAGAGTAAGACGCGGAGATCACCTTCCTTCCCACAGATACAGTAGAAATACATCTACACGTGGAACTGCTCCTACAGAACACCCACTGAACGCTGGCAGAAGACGTCAGACCTCCCAAAAGGCAAAAATAAAAAGGTGGATTCTTTCATGCTGCTACTCTGAGGAGTGACAGAAGAGAATCCAAAGCAGCCAGAGTAAACTGTCTCCCCAAAGAAAGTGCCTGAGACTCAGTCCCTAGAGGGAGGGGACGAGAGGGAAGTCTGGGGAGAAAGGGAGGTGGGGGGGCTTAGAGGCCGCGAGAAGAGGAACTCTGGGGCATAAGATGAAGAGGGTCTTCCACGGAGTTTGCTCTGTGATGTGAGACCATTTCCCCTTTTGTCAAGAGTCTGCAGCAGAGACACGGCTCAAGGTTCCTGGATCCCGTTGAGTTTCTTTTGGCTTCAGAAGACTTGAGTGGGAGGGAGAAGGCTCTGGCTTAGCCAGGTCACTCCAGGATGACAATGATCAAAATGACACTGTGCTGGGAAGCTGGTCCCTCAAGCCCTGTGCTGCTCTCTGGCCTCCTCTACCAAGACCCCACCCTCCTGAGCCACCTGCCCCGGCACCTTGGAATTCTGCCCAGTCCCCGGCCAGGCAAGGGCTCTCAAGGAAAGAAAATTAAACCATCCATCACTCTGACTTGGAATTAATTAGCAATAATTGCACAAGGGAACCACGGCTAGAGACAGAGAGACTGAGAAATGAAGGCCAGGGCGGGGAGCAGGGGAACACGGCTGGGGGTGGAGAGGGGCCGAGAGGAGAGGTGCACGCAGACGGGGAGGTGTGGAGGTGGGCTTCCTGCGCCACCCATCAGACCAGGCGCGCTGGCAGCAGGCCCCGACGGGGAAGGAGCCGAGGGCAGAAAGCATGCCAGGTTCCGGCAGCCTAATGCACTGCAGTGATCAATTATCCTTCCTAGCAGACAGCTGAACTCACATGCAATCCAGTGATCGATGGGCTCTGGACAAACAAATGACCCCAAAGAACAGGAAGACATAATGAGGTAAAAAAAACAAAACAAAAACTGAACAAAAAGAGAAAGGCTGCTAGAAGCCATCAAGCAGAAAAACGAGCTAAAGGGAGTATGTTAAAAGCACCCAGATAAGTGACTCAGGGTGCAGTCAGGGATCAATAAGAGTAACTGGTTAGTTGAATTAAAAAAAAAAGACAAAATTTTCAAAAGAGTAAAAATGCAGCTTGTACAGTTTTGTCCTCCACTACCACTGATGCCTCAGCCGAGAGGCCAGCTCCACAGATTTCAGAGGGAAAGAGTCAGAGCTGGGAATTCCACAATATGTGGACAAGTTATTCACATGCAGGATAACAGGGAAACCTTCAGAAATCTGCAGATCTCTGAAAGTTTATCAACTGAGAATGCCTAGGAATTTCTCCCAAATCTTATAGGGCTGAATCACAGAAAAATATTCTTGAATAGGGAAGTTGTGGGAAAAAAGTGAGGGTGATCACCCAAATGAAAATGAAGGTTACAGAGGTTAGGAAATAAAAACATTGATCACTAATAGTTAAATTTTAATCACATTGGATTAAGGGAATAAAGAGTGTCAAAGTATGGAAAAAGAGCCAATCATCTCAAAAATTGTTTCAATTTCACAAGAGGGAATAGAAATTGTTCTTTATTAGCCAGGTATAAAAACAGGATTAAGAGTGTTTAACAATGTATGTTTTAGAAGTCCCTAGTAAAATGAAAACTAGAATGTTTACCTTTGAAATCATAATCAATGTTATAAACAAAGCAGACTACCAAAAGGTAAAATGTCAAAAAAGACGAAAGATCATTAAAAAATGGGAAGCATATAAGATTATGACAGCAGCCAGGCCAGACAGATGATAACAATAAAGAAAATCAGCCTAAATTGCCCTACATAAAGACACAGTCCCAGATTTGACTAAATGAGGTCCATCTGGAGGCATATATAAAGCAAAAGAGCACCAAAGGATTTGCAAAGAAAAGCCTGTGCAAAGATTCTGCTACCAAATTTGATCGAATGATTAGGACAAGTTGCAATATCACGATCAAGGTAGAATTTAATGGGAAAGTATTACATAAGATTAAAAGGGTAAGAATAAATGACAGAAGGCATAATGCATTACACAGACATGACATTATTAAATCTTCGTGCAACGGGACAGGATATTGCTACAAGTACAGCTATGCGGGGTTAGATGAATATAACCACTTTATAAGGCAATTCTACTTTATATCAAGAGCCTTAGACTGCCCAGTAATTCTCTACTTTTGATGATCTATCCTTAAGAAATAATGCAAAATGTGGACAAATACTGATGTCCCAAGGTTACAGTGTTAATTGATAATAGCAAAAACCTGGAAATAATCTAACAGCCCCAAGAACAGAGGAAATAGTATGTAAATTTAAGTAAGAATATTTAAAATGATACTTCTAAACAGTTTTATTAACATGGGAAAGGTGTTTGTTAAAATGTTAGGTGAAAAGAGGCAGAAAATTTTTGTATACAGAATGATTTTAAGTGTATTAGAGAAATACCCAGAGAAAAAAAGGCTCAATGGTAATAAAGTGGTAACAGTGGTTAGAGATACTGGGAATTAGAAGTGATTTGAAATTTTTCTTTATATTTTTCTCTACTTCCTAAATTTTGAATATTGAATATGTACCATTTAGGTAACAAAAGTATTACAACAAGGTCTATAGGTGTCAAACAGCATGGCTAAATATACAGGAAGGAAATATTAGAATTTTAAAGATTAAATGTCAAAACACAATTTAGTGTGAGAAATTAGTTCACCAGTGTCCCACAGGACAGATAAATTAGAAATAATAAATGTCTATTGTAAAGGGCATTACTGGGAAAATGTGAAAGTCTTTAAAATGAGCAAAAAAGATTACTGGGTTCCTTGTCTAATACACCCTTCTAGGTTATCTAGGTCTTTCCTTGTTTGGGAGCTACTTTTAAAACTCTAGCACGTAGGACTTCCCTGGTGGTGCAGTGGTTAAGAATCCGCCTGCCAATGCAGGGGACAGGGGTTCAAGCCCTGGTCCAGGAAGATCCCACATGCCGCAGAGCAACTAAGCCTGTGCGCCACAACTACTGAGCCTGCACTTTAGAGCCCGCGAGCCACAACGACTGAGCCCACGCACCGCAACTACTGAAGCCCATGCACCGTGCTCTGCAACGAGGAGCCACCGCAATTAAGAGCAGCCCCCGCTCGCCGCAACTAGAGAAAGGCTGCGTGCAGCAATGAAGACCCCACGCAGCCAAAAAATAAATAAAATTTAAAAACAAAACAACAAAAAACTCTAGCATGTAAAAACTTGACAATAATGCAAATAATTCTCATCCACAGAAATGCATATGAATTTTGTCTGGCAGAATTCAACTGACTATTGTCCTGTGAACAGTGACCAATTTTGCATTTATTCACAGATTCATCTCAGAATTCCTGGTTGCCTATATACATGGCAAATGTTCTTTGAATTTTCCTTGGAGACAGTGTAACATCGTACTGATTCTCAAATTAAAGAGTTAAATAAAATCTTTCACATGTGTATACTTTATATTTGTACAAGAGACAACTTTACCTTTTTACAAAGTTGTCTTTTAACAACATATATTTCACAACAAAGAAGGAATAGCTATTTTCAGATTTTATACTCTGAAAGTATGATCCACATCTTCTTCCCAAGTATCCATGGGAGAATTATAAAAACAAAATAATATGGGACTTCCCCGGTGGCGCAGTGGATAAGATTCCATGCTCCCAACGCAGGGGGCTGGGTTTGAGCCCTGGTCAAGGAAGTAGATTCCACATGCATGCCGCAAGAGTTCGCATGCCACAACTAAGGAGCCCGTGAGCCACAACTAAGGAGCCTGCCTGCTGCAACTAAGACCCGGCACAACCAAATTAAAAAAAAAATTTTTTTTAAATCAAAATAATATGTAGTGAAGAAATCTCAAAAAAATTTTAAAAAGTAGAATACAAGCTACTGGTTATTTGGTTTTATCCTAATACCATGAAATGAGAAATGAGTGTGGACATAACAAACTATTAGAGAATATTGAGAGAGGAAATACTAATCCTATATACTAAAATCTATCATTGCAGTGAAAGTATCATTCAAAGGTAGATTTCTAATATTTCAAACTTTATTATCCAAAAAAATTTAAGCATTCCTTTTCACATATGAAAAAGTATAGCAACAACAATAAACCTAAGGAAATAGGTGGTAGGAAATAATAATGATAAAAACTATAAATACAGTAGATTCAGTCGTAGATACAGAATCAATATTGCCAAAATGACCATACTACCCAAGGCAATCTACAGATTCAATCCAATCCCTATCAGATTACCAATGGCATTTTTCACAGAACCAGGACAAAAAATTTCAAAATTTGTATGGAAACACAAAAGACCCCGAATAGCCAAAGCAGTCCTGAGAAAGAAAAACAGAGCTGGAGGAATCAGGCGCCTTGACTTCAGAATATATTACAAAGCTACAGTCATCAAAACAGTATGGTACTGGCACAAAAACAGAAATATAGATCAATGGAACAGGATAGAAAGCCCAGAAATAAACCCACTCACCTATGGTCAACTAATCTATGACAAAGGAGGCAAGAACATACAAATGGAGAAAAGACAGTCTCTTCAATAAGTGGTGCCAGGAAAACTGGACAGCAGTTTAAAAGAATGAAATTAGGACACTCTAACACCATACACAAAAATAAACTCAAAATGGATCAAAGACCTACATGTAAGGCCAGACACTATAAAACTCTTAGAGGAAAACATAGGCAGAACACTCTTTGACATAAATCGCAGCAATATCTTTTTTGATCCACCTCCTAGAGTAATGAAAGTAAAACCAAAAATAAACAAATGGGACCTAATCAAACTTAAAAGCTTCTGCACAGCAAAGGAAACTATAAACAAAATGAAAAGACAACCCACAAAATGGGAGAAAATATTTGCAAACAGTGCGACTGACAAGAAATTAAATGCTGAAATATATTAACAATTCATATAGCTCAATATCAAAAACAAACAAACAACCCAATCAAAACATGGGAAGAAGACCTAAACAGACATTTCTCCAAAGAAGACATCCAGATAGCTAAAAAGCACATGAAAAGATGCTCAACACTGCTAATTATTAGAGAAATGTAAATCAAAACTACAATGAGGTACCACCTCATACCAGTCAAAATGGCTGTCATCAAAAAAATCTACAAACAATAAATGCTGGAGAGGGTGTGGAGAAAAGGGAACCCTCCTACACTGTTGGTGGGAATGTAAATTGGTACAGCCACTATGGAGAACGGTATGGAGGTTTCTCAAAAAACTAAAAATAGAACTACCATATGACCCAGCAATCCCACTCCTGGGCATATACCTGGAGAAAACCATAATTCGAAAAGATACATGCATCCCAATGTTCACTGCAGTGCTATTTACAATAGCCAGGACATGGAAGCAACCTAAATGTCCATCAACAGAGGAATCGATAAAGAAGATGCGGTACATATATACAATGGAGTATTTCTCATCCTTAAAAAAAGAGCAAAATAATGCCATTTGAAGATTGTCATACTGAGTGAAATAAGTCAGACAGAGAAAGACAAACATCATATGATATCGCTTATATGTGGAATCTAAAAAAAGGGTACAAATGAACTTCTTTACAAAACAGAAACAGAGTCACAGATGTAGAAAACTAACTTATGGTTACCAGGGGGTAACGGGGGAGAGGGATACATTCGGAGACTGGGATTGACATGTACACACTTCTACATAGATAAATAATAAGGACCTACTGTATAGCACAGGGAACTCTACTCAATACTCTGTAATGGCCTATATGGGAAAAGAACCTAAAAAAGAGTGGATATATGTATAACTGATTCACTTTGCTGTACACCTGAAACTAACACAACATTGTAAATCAACTACACTCCAATAAAAATTAAAAAAAAAAGATACATGCACCCCCAATGTTCATTGCAGCACTATTTACAATAGCCAAGACATGGAAGCAACCTCAATGTCTACTGACAGAGGAATGCATAAAAAAGATGTGGTACATACATACAATGGAATATTACTCAGCCATAAAAAAAAAGAATGAAATAATGCCCTTTGCAGCAACATGGATGGACCTAGAGATTATCATACTAAGTGAAGCAAGCCAGACAGAGGACAAGTATCCTGATATCGCTTACACGTAGAATCTAACAGAAAAAAAAAGACACAAACGAACTTACTTCCAAAACAGAGGTTCATAGACACAGAAAACAAACTTATGGTTACCAAAGGGGAAAGGGGGGTGGGTGAAGGGATAAATTAGGAAGCTGGGATTAACATATACACACTACTATATATAAAACAGATAACCAACAAGGACCTACTGTATAGCACAGGGAATGCTACTCAATATTATCTAATAACCTATACGGGAAAAGGATCTGAAAAAGAATATATATATATATACATATAAAACTGAATTGTGCTGTACACCTGAATCTTACATGATACTGCAAATCAACTATACTTCAAAAGATTTTTTTTTAAAGGAAAGAAAAGAATTTAAAAAATAAATACAGGAGAAAACATACTGTATAAATTAAATTTAAATAAATGTGTCAGGGGCTCGTTTCTAGAAACAACTAATTAAAACAGGCAAAACTCTGTTAAATAGAAGTTTAAATGTAGCAAAATAGGACAAAATTTAAATCAAGACCTGAGCTGTAACAGCAGATGTTTTATTAAACGTAATCTGCATTATGTGCCTGTTTTGTTTCAATGTTTTAGAATTTTTTAAAAAAATCATAAGAACATACTATGCATAATCGATCATAAAACTGAACATGTCCATGGCAGTTTTGTTTAAAAATATACTAAAATGGACACCAAAAGTTTACCTAAAATTAGGATTGACTTTAAAATCACTATTATAATAATCCCCTCCTCCTGTTTAGTACCTCAACCCAAGCCTATGGATTAATTCTTTCTATTTTTGAATAGAAACATGATTCTAAGTTAAAGAAGCTGATTCACACACAGAAAGATATTCAAAACCACCTACAATTCACTCCCTATCACCCAATCTCAATTCCTGATAGAGACAGAGATAAAACACTCAGCTAGTGACAGGATTCAGCAACGTGGTAAAAGAATGTGCCAATTAGGGTTTATCACAGGAAGCTAAGGAGTGTTCAATAGGAGAGAATCTAATAATAGAATCCACCCCATCAATAGTTTAAGAAAAATCATATGATCCCTGAAAAAAAATACCAAAAGGGCATTTGAAAAAAATTCACTACCACCCCCTAAGGCAACATTTAACGAAGGGAACACAAAAATATTTTTTAACAGACTGAAGACTTTATTTCTAAAATAAGAGCTGGTATTAATATTATAATTAGTGACGAACTACTAGAGAGATGCATTTGAACATCAGGAGCAAAACAAGGATGTCTGACGTAGTGCCATTACAATGTTTGAGAATTCAGGGTAAACGCAACAGGACACAACAGAGAAATAGGAGGAACACATATCAGAAATGAAGACAGTAACTACACTAGTTAACAATGATACTATGACTGCATATCTACAAAAGCAAATGAGTCACCTTAAATCAATGGATGCAAGAGAAGTATTTGAAATAATCAATGAGCTGCACTTCTCCAAACAAAAACTTGTTAGAAAACATGCAAGAAACGCCAGTCACCATTGTGACAACCTATCATAGCATCACCACCATCACTAGGAAATCATGCAGCCTTTGGTACACTCCAACAGCAAAAATCCTGCAAACTGCTTTAGGTTGTACTGGTAGAGGTTAAAATCCTCTCCCTTTTACCATCACATCAAAAAGAATAAAATACCTAGGAATAAAACTACCTAAGGAGACAAAAGACCTGTATTCTGAAAACTGTAAGCCGCCGATGAAAGAAATCGAAGATGACACAAACAGATGCAAAGATATATCACGTTCTTGGATTGGAAGAATCAATATTGTCAAAGTGACTATACTATCCAAGGCAATCTACAGACTCAATGCAATCCCTATCAAATTAACAATGGCATTTTTCACAGAACTAGAACAAAAATTTTTAAATTTGTGTGGAAACACAAAAGACCCCGAATAGCCAAAGCAATCCTGAGAAAGAAAAACAGAGCTGGAGGAATCAGGCTCCTTGACTTCAGAATATACTACAACTACAGTCATCAAAACAGTATGGTAATGGCACAAAAACAGAAATATAGATCAATGGAACAGGATAGAAAGCCCAGAGATAAACCCACTCACCGATGGTCACCTAATCTATGACAAAGGAGGCAAGAATGTACAATGGAGAAAAGACAGTCTTTTCAATAAGTGGTGCTGGGGGCTTCCCTGGTGGCGCAGTGGTTGAGAATCCGCCTGCCAATGCAGGGGACACGGGTTCGAGCCCTGGTCTGGGAAGATCCCACATGCCGCAGAGCAACTAGGCCCGTGAGCCACAACTACTGAGCCTGCGCGTCTGGAGCCTGTGCTCCGCAACAAGAGAGGCCGCGACAGTGAGAGGCCCGCGCACCGCGATGAAGAGTGGCCCCCGCTTGCCGCAACTAGAGAAAGCCCTCGCACAGAAACGAAGACCCAACACAGCCAAAAATAAATAAATAAATAAATAAAAATATTTGTAATAAAAATAAAAAAATAAGTGGTGCTGGGAAAACTGGATAGCAGTTTAAAAGAATGATATTAGGACATTCTCTAACACCATACACAAAAAAAAGCTCAAAATGTATTAAAGATCTAAATGTAATACCAGATACTATAAAACTCTTAGAGGAAAACATAGGCAGAACACTCTTTGACATAAATTGCAGCAATATCTTTTTTTTTTTTTTTTTTAATAAATTTATTTATTTATTTATTTATGGCTGTGTTGGGTCTTCGTTGCTGCTCATGGGCTTTCTCTAGTTGCGGAGAGCAGGGGCTACTCTTCATTGCAGTGCACGGGCTTCTCATTGTGGTGGCTTCTCTTGTTGCAGAGCACGGGCTCTAGGCACGCAGCCTTCAGTAGTTGTGGCGCGCGGGCTCTAGAGCGCAGGCTCAGTATTTGTGGCGCATGGGCTTAGGTGCTCCGCGGCATGTGGGATCTTCCGGGACCAGGGCTCGAACCCGTGTCCCCTGCATTGGCAGGCGGATTCTTAACCACTGCGCCACCAGGGAAGTCCCAGCAATATCTTTTTTGATTCACCTCCTAGAGTAATGAAAATAAAACCAAAAATAAACAAATGGGACCTAATTAAACTTAAAAGCTTTTGCACAGCAAAGGAAACCATAAACAAAATGAAAAGACAACCCACAGAATGGGAGAAAATATTTGCAAACGAAGCGACTGACAAGGGCTTAACCTCCACAATATACAAATAGCTCATACAGCTCAATATCAAAAAAACCAAACAACCCAATCAAAAAATGGGCAGAGGATCAAAGTAGACACTTCTCCAAAGAAGATATACAGATGGCCAAAAAGCACATGAAAAGATGCTCAACATCGCTAATTATCAGAGAAATGCAAATCAAAGCTACAATCAGAGGGATTGGTGGCGCGGTGGTTAAGAACCTGCCTGCCAACGCAGGGGGCATGGGTTCGACCCCTGGTCTGGGAAGATCCCACATGCCACGGAGCAACTAAGCCCGTGTGCCACAACTACTGAGCCTGTGCTCTAGAGCCCGTGCTCCACAACAAGAGAAGCCCACACACCGCAACGAAGAGTAGCCCCCGCTCGTTGCAACTAGAGAAAGCCTGCGTGCAGCAACAAAGACCCAACACAGCCAAAAACAAAAACAAAACAAGCAAACAAAAAAAACTACAATGAGGTATCACCTCACACGGTCAGAATGGCCATCATCAAAAGGTCTACAGACAACAAATGCTGGAGAGGGTGTGGAGAAAAGGGAACCCTCTTGCACTGTTGGTGGGAATGTAAACTGATACAGCCACTATGGAGAACAGTATGGAGGTTCCTTAAAAAACTAAAAATAGAACTACCATACGACCCAGCAATCCCACTACTGGGCATATACCCTGAGAAAACCATAATTCAGAAAGAGTCATGTACCACAATGTTCATTGCAGCACTATGCCCATCGACAGATGAATGGATAAAGAAGATGTGGTACATATATACAATGGAATATTACTCAGCCATAAAAAAGAACAAAATAATGTCATTTGCAACAACATGGATGGACCTAGAGATTATCATACTAACTGAAGGCAGACAGAGAAAGACAAACATCATATGATACCGCTCATATGTGAAATCTAATTTTTAAAAAAATGATACAAATGAACTTATTTACAACACAGAAACAGACTCACAGATATCAAAATCAAACTTACGGCTACCAAAGAGGAAACATGGGGGGAAGTGATAAATTAGGAGGCTGGGATTAATATATACACACTATTATAAATAAAATGGATAACGAATAAGAACCTACTGCATAGCACCGGGAACACTACTCAATATTCTGTAACAACCTATATGGAGAAAGAATCTGAAAGATAATGGATATATATATATAACATTCACTTTGCTGTACACCTGAAACTAACACAACATTGTAAATCAAGTATACTCCAATAGAAATTTTTAAACAACCAAAAGAACACAATATTTTGAAGAGATTTAAAAAAGCCAGAAACAGATTGACAGATATTGACAAGAAACTTATGGTTACCAAAGGGGAAACGTGGGGAGGCAGGAGGGATAAATCAGGAGCTTGGGATTAACATACACACACTACTACATATAAGACAGATAACCAACAAGGACCTACTGTATAGCACAGAGCACTCTACTCAATCATCTGTGATAACCTATATGAGAAAAGAATCTGAAAAACAATGAATATATGTAAAACTGAATCACTTTGCTGTATACCTGAAACTAACACAGCATTGTAAGTCAACTATACTCCAATAAAATTTAAAAAATAAAATAAAATCGTCTCTTGATAGAGAATTGTGTCACATCTCTGAATAGTTATGCCCAAAGACCAAGAAACAAGTACGCGTTTTATTAATACGGAAGACAACATTGCTAGGCAGTGGCTCCATTCCCAGGTTTCAAAACTGAGGCTCAAGGCAGTGAGTTCAATCGCAAGGAGTCCCATGTGGGCATCCAGTGTGCCTCACTCAGCCGTGAGGAGCGGAGCTGGGGCTGACACACTGCGCAAGGGTTCCAGAGCTTGGGGGCTTTCCATGCTGCCTTCTAACCCCCTGCCCATCTTGATACTTTCAGAATATCAAATAGCGTCCAAGGATGAACAATGAAAGGGAATTAGTCTCACACAACGTTAAAATATACTTCAAACACCAAGACTCAAAACAGCATGACGCTAGGACACAAATGGAAATGTGGGTTTGTGGAGGTTCAAGATCAGGCCCAGCTGTTTTTGGATATATGGGAAGAAAGGGATTCTCCAACACCTGGTAGAGCAGGAACCGAGTAGCATCTGAACAAAACATACAGAACTGATCTTTCCTATGACTGGGCACACAATAGAGGCCTAATGATACTAATAGTCGCCTTTGCTCGGTGCCAGACCCTGTGCTAAGCAGCTTAGAGACCTTTTACTTTGTTCAGTCCTTGTAAGGACTCTATAAAGTGAATGCTCCCATTCCACAGATGGAGAAACTGAGGTTCAGAAAGAGAAGTGACTGGCTGGGGTCCTTCAGCCTGGTCTGGCTGACTTCATCAGCTAAGCTCCCTGGCCTCAACCAGCAGGTGGCGCTGGTCTTTCCAGAGCTCCCACAGCTCAGGTAGGCTGCACGCCCTCAGGCATTACGTGTCCATCACAGCGTGGCCCACTCCCTTCTACACGCCTTGGTCAGCTTGCTCCCATGCTGTGCTCCATACCTCCGGCCAGGTCCCTGACTCAGTTTCCCCTCCCATTTCAGCAGGAAGCTCTGGCTGTCTGGCCACGACCCTACAGGGTTCACCTTTCTGAGCCTCTGTTTCCATAGTTATGCAAGCTATGTTTCCATAGTTATGTCACTTATAGTTATGAGTGAGTGTCGCTACCCACAGGGTTGCTGGGGGGATTAAGTGAGCGTTTAATCCTGGCTGTCATAGATCCTCGGGAAATTCACGGTGACTCTTCTCCGTGGATACAGAGAAGGAACACACCCCACTGCTCTCCCCAGAAGCACCAGCCAGAGCAGGTGCAGACTCACAGGTGGGAAACGGAGCTGGGAGGCGGGCTGCTTACGCCCATCTGAGCTACAGTGACGCCCAGCCCACAACCTGCCCCATCTCCCTCCTTCTGCCCTCCTCCAGGGCATAAATGCCAACAAGGAGGTGACAGGCCTGCGGGCACAGACTCTGAAGCCACAGCCGAGCCCTCTCTCCAGGACACGCAAAGAGTCCTGCAGCTGGCTCCCTCCCAACACTCCTAATGGATCCACCGCCCAGCTCACGTCTCCTGGTCTGGACACGGCGTTCTCACCCCAGACACCCTCAGATTCCCGGTCAAGTTCAGATGCTCAAATCCACCTCCATCCCTCCCCGTCTGCAACCCTGCTGTAAAGGGCATGGCATCGTCAGGTGTGACACCTGTCCAAGGGCCCTGGAGTCCTCAGTGTGACTGCCACTCCCTTCCTAGGACTCCATCCCAGGACCAAGCCCAACCGTGGGAAAGGGCCTCACGCTCCGAACCAGACACGGCTAGACAGTGCCATTCACCAAGCCACTCCACTCACTGCACAGTTTCCCTCACCCTCTCTAGAAGCCCCAAGCAAAGCCCACTTCAGAGCCAGATTCGCCCAACACCTGTCATCACAAATCCAGGCACCCTTGCATGACCATGTCCTGGGGAAATGCAGACCCAAACCAGCACTCAAGCCCTGGCCCCCCGAAAGCCACCCGCACCCGCTGACCTCCTTGGTGTAGCCCATGGCCTTCAGGACAGAGTGATTCAAGGTCTCCAGGGAGGCCAGGACGTCCTCGTAGTCCCCCATGTGGTCCACAAAGTAATCTGGGGGAAGGGAAGGCAGGGGTCAAAGGTCATAGGAGGATCATGCCCCTCCCCCTGGGTCCTCCCACCAATCTCGTCTGTGCCCCTCATTCATTGCCTCTCCCCAGGCCCCTCCCCTCACAAAAAAACACACCCCACCCAAGCCTCGGTCCCTGCACAGCCAGCACCTACCACACAGCTCCTTGGTGTCCACATGGCTGCAGAGAGAGAATGAGAGGGACTCGGAGACTAGCCTGTGCCGTGCCTCCCGCCCTCCTTCCCTGCCTAGCGAGCACAGCCTAGTGCAGCTGGTAAAACACCTCCCGGGCCTCTTCTCTTTTCATCCTATGTGCTGGCACTGTGACCCCGGCTTTACAGATGCGGGAACAGCAGGTGAAGAATGCCGCCTCCTCCAGAGGGTTCCATGTCTGTGCGTCTGTCTGACCCCCTCACCATGCTCCCCACCCCTTTCCTCTCCCAAAGCCTGCCCATCACACATCAGCAGCAGATGGGGCTAAACCAGGGGCTGGCAAGCGGGAGGGGAATAGCCCATGGCTATTGCAGGCAGTCAACAAAACTCTCACGCGACGCACTGCCCCGGGCATCCCTGCCTGCTGGGTCCTGGGCTCTGCTGGGGGTGCGGGTTGCCCTCCTTGCTCTCACTGTAGGCCTGGGATCCTCCTATCCTTCCTCAGAGGAGGCCGAGCACGAGAAGGCCATCCATGCCGGGGAAGGCGCAGGCGGCAGCCTTGGAACGCAGACACGGCGGGGGCGGTGTGCTGGCGGCGGACGCCAAGCGACCTGAGCTTTGTGCAGGTCCTGATAACCTTCCCTTTCTGGGCCCCAGTTCCCTCACTGAGAGACGCCGGCCTACAGAGTGTGCCGGCTTCATCAAGAGGCTTCTGGGAAAAGGCTCTGCAAACTCTGTCTTGGAGGTTCCCCCAATCCGCATCACCTGGTGAAAAGTTCCGACAAGTCCTGCAGAAACGAAGCCTGCTTAATTGTGCTCAAAGTAGCATTTCACCGACCTTTCTGAGCCCTGTGAACGGTTTTGGGTAGAAAACCTGTTTAGCATCCCAAGGAGGGGATGTTTACAGCTCACACTCTGGGGAACGTTGGAAAGAAAACACCCAAAGGTCTTTAGAGGTCTGGCCTTTGCTAGTGGGAAGTCCGCCCGCCCGCACTCACATACGCTCTCCAGTGTCAAATCTGCTCCAAACAGCCCCGAGGAACTCAGGTGTGGAGTGGAGAAGGGGGCTTGGGCCTCCTCCTGCCTGGGGATCACTCAGAGAGGGCAAGGCTGGAGTTCAGGTTGGGAAGGGTCGGGTACGCGTGAGTAGAATGCGCACTTTGCACTCGATTTAGGGATTTAGAGTTTTAGGGCTGGGGCCGGAGTTTGGGATTGATTGAGACACAGGTTAGGGTTCCGGCTGGGTTGGAGAAAACGTGATTAGGTACAGGGTGAGAAGGGGAGCTCAGGTCAGAGTGAAGATCAGTTTGGTTTAAGACGGGATCCGGTGAGGATGAGGATCACAGAGCTCGTGTTGGGACCGGGGATAAGCACGAGGCGCTGGGGTCAGAACTAGGTCGAGGGGGCTCATCTCTCCCTTTCGTTATCCGGTGTATAGTCTGCAAATCTACGGTCTCTCCCAGCTTCGCCATGTGTGCTCAGAAAAGACAAACACTTGCCAACGCAGTATCAACCTATCCACTCCCCAGATCGCCCCGGCCAGTCGGGGCCAAACAGTTGGGACTTCTGGATTAGCTGGTTTGGGGACTTTGAGGTCTCCGTGCCTCCAGGGGAGTGGGCAGTGGAGACAGGCCACTGCGAGAGAAGGGAAACACTGCCTCCCGGCCCCAGCCCCCAGGACTTAGCTCACTTGGTATTGTCGGAGTCGATGGTGTGGAAGAGACCCTCCAGTTCTTTCTCATTGAGGACGCCATCTGCAAAGAAGAGCTGGAATTCCTCCAAGGATAACTTCCCGTCATCTGTGAGGAAGGGGTGGGGGGAGAGCAGCTGGTGTCTAACAGATGGGACATCCCCAGACCCAGACAATTCCCAAATCAACAGAGAAACTCCAGCCAGGTAATCCCCGTCTGCCCCGCTAATTTCCAAACTAGCAGATAAACCCCAGCTCAGATCATCCCTGCCGGTGCCGCTATTCCAAATTAACCAGCAAACTCCAGTTCACGGAGATCACAGACTCATCCAGCTAATTCCCAAACCAACAGACCAACACCATTTACAGATAATCCCCAAACCAGCAAATGCTGGGGCTCATTAAGCCCCACAGTCAACAAGTAGGTAGAGCACACCTGAGCCTGTCAGGCAACCTTCTCTCCCAGTCAGTCACCTGACCACCTGGAGGCAGTTTGATGACCACTCTCTTTTGGTTCCAGAAGCCCAGATAACCTCCGCACACTTTAATCATCTCCGCCTCAGCACCCAGGTCCTGATTCTGGGGAGGGAATGACCCCTCTCCACTCTGCCTTCACAGGGTCTGACGTGAGCCCGCTGCCAACGGTGGCACTCACCGGGCCACGGATGCAGCCCTGAGGATGCCAAACCCAAGGGGAGGTGGTGCCAGGCCTGGGGCTCTGGGGTGGGGCCCTCACAGCTGACATACCTGTCCCAACGCTTCCCTCCCCGTCTCACCTCTTCGGCCTCCACTTGCGGTTGCCCTGGGTACCAGCATCCGCTGGGGAAGTTCTCATGGGTTGGGGGCAGCCGGGTCCCTGAGAGAGGGGCTCCCAGCAGAACTCCAGCGACTCCCCAAGCTTCCAGCCTCCGCTCCTCCCACCTGGGCTCTCCCGCTCCCCCACCTCCCCATCCCATCCCGGAAGCCACAACCCCCTCCTCACTGATCTTAGACCGCTTCCTGCTCCTCCTTAAAGGGGCCGCATCTGTGGGAGACAGCGGAGGTCAGGGAAACAGGTGAGCCCCAGTCCCTCTCTGCAGACCCCCTTCATGACTTCCAGCAAGTCTGCAGTCAAAGCCCTCGAGAGCCCACATGGCACGTTGTGTGGATTAGAAAGAAACGTGCTTCCTGATGGGGGTGGTGGGGAGATGCAGTACAGCATCAGAGCACGTGAGGGGAGGGCCGTGCAGGCTGGATCTGAGGCCCTCAATTCTCTCAAGTAGCTGCCCTTGAGCAGGGCACAACCCGCCCAATCAGACACGGCAGACCTACTTGGACCCAGGCAGAAGCCACTCGTACATTTTAAAGGCTCTGGAGCTTCTATCTCTGCTGCCAACAGCTCTGCAGGGGCTCAAAGTAGGGCAACTTTGAGTAGGGAGAGGGAGATCCTCACGCCTTGCGCTGGGCTCCGCCCCGCCCGTGTTGAGAGGGGGAATATGGGAGAGCGGGCACGGGCTTGCACGTGGGGGGCTGGGGCAATGTCCAGCGTGCCTCCAACTTCCCGTCTCAGGTGCTCAGATTTGTTTTGTTTTCTCTTGTTTTCTCGGCCTTGCCCGCACAGCATGTGGGATCTCAGCTCCCCGACCAGGGATCGAACCTGTGCTCCCTGCTGTGGAAGCTCGGAATCCTAACCACTGGACCACCAGGGAATTCTCCCGGCTCATGTGTTAATGTCACAGACGGGAGAATGAATTTCTAACTTTCAAAACCCAGAGTCCCCCTAAAACAAAACAATCCCCCCATTCACACATAAAGACCCAGAAACCAACCATAAACAGTGCACGATACCAGCCGTGACATACATAAATGCTAAGTTATGGCTCTGTGTCTTCTGTGAAAGAGGACACTTTCCAGGTTTCCTTTAACAAGACTGATGATGACCCAGAAGCCAGGGAGCGGAACCAGGGCAGACACACAGGCTCTGTGTGTTCACGCATCTGGTCCTCACAACACCCCATGACATAGGTATACCATCACCTCCAGTTTACAGAGCAGAGAGGCACAGAGCAGTTATGGGACTTGCCCTGGTCCCTCAGCGGGAGGTCGAACCCAGGCCACCTGGCTCCTGAGTCCATGCTCCCAACCCAACCTGGGGCAGGGTCTTGTGTCAAGACCCCCAACCACAGGGCTAGACGGAAAAGCCGAAGCCAAGTCTGGACTCAGTGGAAGCGTGCTGTGATTGATTAGTCACGTCTGCCACGGGCACGGCACCATCCCCGCCACCATCTCCTTCTGCGCATCCAGGCACCGCCATGCAGTCTGCACTCAGGAGAACAGGCAGAGAGAGGCCCGCCAGGCCTCCTGAGCACAAAGCCTTCTCGGTGACATTTAGCTTGAAAGTCCCACCACAGCCCTACTGAACCCAGATCAGCTAATGAGGGAAGCAACATCTATCTGCCAGGGCCTCTGTCCAATTAGAGGAGCGAGAGGGCCTAGCACCTCCAGGACCCCCCGAGCGGGCCATTTGCAGGTGTCCTCACTAATTAGCATGAGCTCAGCCTCTGTTGCAGTGACCTTTCAAATGCCAGGAGTCCGCCAGTCTCCCTGTTCCCTGGAGGAAACGCAGTCTGGCACCCACCCTCCACCGGCCGCCACATCACCCTTCCAGGTCCTACACCCAAGGCTCCCCGGCAGGCACCCCACCCTCTGCCTCCCCGCGGGGGCCACACCCAGTCTCCAGCTCCACCTCCACCTCCACGAAGACGCCTCTGTCCTGGGAGCCACCAGGCCAGGCCAGGCCAGCCTGAGCCGAAACCCTTGTTCCTGTGATCCCAAAGACCGATTCCACTCCAACCCGTGGCCTGGGGCCGTGGCAGGCATCTTGCGTCCGTGGACAACTGGGGCAGAGCCAGCATCCATTCCCTGCCCACACGATGTCGGCAAACTGGGCTGGGCTCAATCAGAACCGCCCGCTCTGCTCCCCAGCTGAGAATCTGCGATCTTTGACTTGTCCTCTCTGAGCCTTGATTTTTGACACCTGTAGAAAAGGGGGGTGATGCTTCTTCTCCCACTAGGAGCCCAGGGAACGTCAAATGAGGAGGTCTATTAACGTCTTGGTGCCTAATAGATGCTCCACAGCTGCGGGCAGTCTCCACCAGATGGTGAACGCCCCGTGAAGCACGGGGTGAGAATCCAACACTTGTTGACAAACCAAGGCCCGTTTTCCAAAGCACTCAACGCTCATCATTTGGTGTGAGGGCTCGCTGGCTCCTTACAGCATGCCGAGACCCGAGCTTCACTCCACCCCCCATGACAGCCCCTCGAAGCGGGTACTAGTATGATTATCCCCACTTACAGATGGGGACACTGAGACCCTGCGAGTTTGGTGATTGGCCTGAGGTCACAGAGCTGGTAGGCGGCTGAGCCCTGGCAGCCCCTGCAGCAAAGCGGGGGCCCTACCTCCTTCTCACAGGCCCAGGAAGCTTCCTGGGAACCAGAATCACACCCCCCATTAACCCTGGTGACAACCCCCCACGGCCACTGGTGCTGGCCGGAAAGACTAAGGCCCCAGGGGCGCGAGTGGGCTTGGGCTCAGCCTCTGTGGGGACCGCAGGAGCAAAGTCGAGGGTCCCCGCAGCTGTGCTCAGGGGGCGGAAACACGGCCTCTGATGGGCTGGGGTGCAGGGGGGCGGGGGATGAGCAACGAGGATGAAACCCCATCTGTGCCTGAAGGGAGACCAGGGCGCCAGCCACACACCCACACAGACACACACACACTGCAAAGGTTCCTGCAGAGCTACCCACCAGGAAGACACACACACACAACTCCACACACACACACTTGGTACGTATAGCAACAGTCGGAGACGGCCATTCAACCCTCATGTGCGCACACAGTCTCAAAAGCATGAATGGTGACGCACAGCCAGACCCACACGGCTGCATCCCAGGGACACACACACCGCACTCCCACGGTGAATGAGTCCGTCACCTGTAAGCCAGCAGCTGTTTACTGAGGACCTACTGTGTGCCGGGCCCACGACAGGGACAAGCCCAAATCCTTCCCTGGAAGAACCTCGTCATCTGCTGAGGGGCGTGGCCAACACACGGTGATGACCTCAGGCCGTCTGCACATTAGAAGGTAGAGAGAGGCCCCCCAAACCCCCTTCTCTAGTCTCTGACGCTGTCCAGGCCGCGATGCCACGACGATTTCTCGAGTGCCACTCAAGTCCCCCCACCGTGTCCCTCTCCTTCCTCCATAGGGAATCACTCCATCTGATGGTCCTGTATCCCAAGAGGCCTGGGAGGGGCCACCGTCACACCCAGGGATGGTGGGTGAGAGAGGGAGACCCCTGGGCACTAGCTTCCAGCCCAGGGCTGTTCCCCAAGGTCTCATGCTCTACCCCCAACACAGTGCGGGGGCAGCTCAACGGTAACTCCCAGGGTCAGGAGGGAGGGGTGCTGGGGCCCAGGGGAGTGCTGCCATCTTGACCTCCAGCCACGCACAGAGAGGGCCTGGGACCTGAAGGCCCTGGGGGGGTGGGCAAGCGCCGGGCCATCTGTTCCCCACTCCTTCCCCAGCACGGGCCTTGATACTTAATTAGTATTTTCTCAATGGATGAATAAATCAACACTGAGCACTGCCTGCTTCTCTTTTAAAAAGTTCACCACCCATCTCCTCCCTGCATTTCCCCAACAGCCCAGGGAAGCAGACAGGTTACGTGTTATCATCCCACTTTACAGATGGCAAAACTGAGGCCTGGAGAGGGGCTGTGCCTTGGTTAAAGTCCATAGAGAGTTGCTTCCGGCCCAAGAATAATGACTATGGTATTTATACAAACGCTCTCTGTGGCCACTGTGAGGCTCAGGTGTGCCTCGGTAAACCTTGTTATCTTCTGGCCCCTGCCTTCCAGAAAGGTCCAGGGTGGAACATCTCCAGCAAGTCAGGAGAAGTGGAGTGTCCTGAATTCACTGGCCACGACAATGTGCTCACTTTGTTCGGGAAGCCGCGTGAAGTGGGGAAATCTGCTGGGGTCCGCAGCAGAGCTTCGACTGTCTTCATGCACCTGGGTGACCCCAGGCAAGTCACAGAACCTCTCTGGGCCACTACGGAGTTGACAGAATGGGGGCAACAGCACCAACTGTACCAGGTGGCTTTGAGGAGGAGGTGTGCCAGGGCCTGGGAAGGGCCTGCAGTGAGGCTAGGGGCTTCCTGGGCCCCCGCCTGGGTTGCTCTGGTCCAGCCCAGCTGCATGAGATTAAAGTACATCAAGCATTTACCACGGGCAAGGCATCACAGCATCACCAGCACCTGCTCTCTGAATCCGCACGGCTCCCCTACTAAGTAGGAACTATGGGGAGTGCCATTGTAAGATGGGGAAACTGAGGAACAGAGCAGAGCCAGGATTCAGAGTCCTGCACTCCCAACCAGAAAGAGTCAGGTCCTCATTCAGGGGACAGCCTGGGAGGGAAACTCACCATTTTTGTCCGCACGGCGGAAAATCTGCAGAGAAGAGAGGTCGAATCAGCGCTGGCCCGGAAGGGGCAGGCTCTGACCACCGCCCCCAACCCCAGGTGGCCCTGGGGAAGCTGGGCCCCCTTCTCCCTCCCTGGGGAGGACACCCTGGCTGGGATCCAGGGGTGGGAGGGTGTTTCAGGCAGAGGTCCTCCCGCTGCCTGCACGGAAGCAGCTGCCCACTCTCCCTTCTGTGCCGGCAGCCTGCCCACGGCCACGCTGACACACGCACACATGCGCGTGGACGTACGCTCACACCCATCACGTGCTTGCGTGTGTGCTTCCAGAGCTGTGGGTCTGTGGGCTGCACGCACTGTCGGACGCTCAGTCGCACACTCAGAATTCCTGTCCCATGGATGCAGCCACTCGTCTTATACCTTCCCCCTCCAGGACCCCTTGGGAGCCTGGTTTCCTCCAGGGAGGTTGGGTTAAGTCTGAACAGAGGTGTCTGCTAAGGGAACCTCGAGGCCTGATGACTGGATCAGCCAGGGCAGAACTGGATTATTTTGGGGGATGGGGGAGTGGGTAGGAGCAGGCTGCCAGGAGCTCAGAAATCTAGGTGCAGATGCAAGGTTCCGGCTGCCACGGGAAGGGGAAGGGGAAGGGGAAGGGGAAGGGGGGGAGGGGGGAGCCCAATCCCCTCCAGCCTCAGCTGAAACCAGGTAACTCCTCCTCCTGGTGTTTTTGAGACCTAGTAAGCCTTGCTGATGGAAGGAGGAGAGGGAGGCATGGCCCCTGTGGGTGACCGTCACACCTTCAAGGACAGAGCCCCCTAGCCCTCTCCCTCCAAGCAACGGGGCAGGCATCCATCATCAAGCACAGACCAAAGCAGCAGCTCAGGAAGGCTTCTCAAACATCTCCCCTTCCTTTAGCTGAACCCTGAGTCCTGGGCACGGGGCAGTAGCCACTGTGGCTGAGGCAGAAAAGGGAGCAGTTATCAGAACCCCAGCCCGAGCACCCCACACGCCTGCTCCTGACTGCAAGGTTCCCGGAGGCGGGGGTCCCACCTTCAGGTGCCCGTGCCGGCGTGAGCGTTAAACAAGTGGCTGACATGACCACGTGATGTGGCCCCCATGCCTGCTCATCACCCCATTTCACAGATGAGGAAATGGAGGCTCAGAGCCAGCTCACGGCCAGCATGCGAGGACTCCAGAGCCCACCTCCAGTCCTGTGAGGACCAGGAGAGGTCTGGACAGGTCTTCCCTGCAAGGGCGGCCCAGGACTTTCAGCTGTGAACGCTGCTGGGGCTTTGAGACGGTTCAGCTGTGCAAGTGCGTGTCGGGCTGTGTGTGAGCCTGTTTCGGGGGGCACTGAGCCACAGGCACTCACAGCACAGATCCCCCTTCCCTGCCCAGCCCTTTCCGCCCAGAGCCAGCTATGGGCTCCAGGAGGAAGGGGAGAGCGGAAATCCACGCTACCCCCACTCACAACGATGTGTGATATACACACACACACACACCCTCTCCCAGAACCCCACGATGCACAAGCGAGGCACCCCAGCCTGCGGTCACCCACCACACAGGACACCCTCACTGGGACATGCACACCCCACTGCCATGCTGCCCCTTGGGGGGGCAAAGCTCCCTCCACCTGCCCCCAGCACTCTACAGGGGATGTCCATCCTGTAGAATCTCCCTCCTACGGTGGGGAGTGGGTGGGAGGGCGAGGTGGGGCACTTTGGGCCCCGGAGAGGATGGATGGAGGTGAGGAGAGGGAGGGAGGGTGGGGAAGGGAATGACGGGGCTCAGAGTGGATGGGGGTCCCCAGAGGGGTCCAGGCTCAGGGAGGACGGGGGATGGCTCCGCCTCTGCTGACAGGAGAGGGGACTACAAAGGTGCGGAGGGGGCCTCACTTAAAGAGGTGGTGCCTGGGGGAAGGGCATTTAGGGTAGAGAATACAAGGGCTTAGGGTCTACAGCCAGGACAAGAAAGGAGGCCCCAGACCTAGGGGGTGTGCGTGTGTGCGTGTGTGTGTTGGGGGGAGGTGGTCTTAGAAAAGCAACGACTGGGGCAGGAATCGGGATGGAGAGGAGGAGGGGGCCGGAAGCGGTCAGAGGCTCCCGTCCCGGGAAGGGATGGGGGTAAAGGATGAAGTGCCGAGCTGGGAAAAAGATGAGGGTTTGGCCAGAACAAAAGTAGGGGGGCGGTGGCCGGGTCGAGGGGCTCCAGGCTCCCGGCTCTGAGAACGTGCAGATCCCCAGAAGTGGAGGGAGGGGACGGGAGGAAGGGGGTCGTCCCGGTCCAGGGACGAGACAGGATTCGCACGGAGACCCGCCGGGAGGTAGAGGGGCAGGGGGCCGCGCTCTGGGACGCGGAGGGGCCGGTGCGGGTCCTGCTCCGGGCCGCCGAGGGGGAGGGGCCGGGGGGTCCCTACCCAGGGAGAAGGGGGCCTCGCGGGTCCCGGCGGGGACGGAGGAGGGCGGCCTCGGGGTCGCCCCCGTGGGAGGAGGGGGCTCGGGGTCCCGGCCGGCGCGTACTCACGTCCAGGATGACCGCGGTGCCCCCGCGCGGCGAGGCGGGGCCCGGGCTGGGGCCGGGGTCCGCGGCGGGGACGGCGGGGGCCAGCGGCGCCCGGGGCTCGCCCATCCTGGCGCCCACCCAGCGCAGCAGCCCGCCCAGCGCCCGGCCCTGCGGCGGCGGCTCCCGGAGCAGCCTGTGCGCGCCGGCCCTGCACAGGCGCGCCGCCCGCTCGCACATCGCGCCGCGCCCGCCGCCGCCACCGCCCGGAAGCCCGCCGACCCCCGCCCGGCCCGCGGACCGCCCCCGCACGACCCCCTCCCCGGCGCCGCCCGCGCGCCCCGCCCTCCCTCCCTCCCTCTGCCCCCGCGGCCGTGGCCGCGAGGGGACGGGCCGGCGCCGGGGGACGGGAGTGGGGGGAGGGGGCCGCTCCGCCCGGACCCCGAGCCACGTGCCCCGTGGCCACAGCCCCCACCCCCCGCGGCCGGGCGCGGCGGCAGGGCGCTACCCAACAGGCGCGGGGTCCTGGGGGTCTGGCTGCGGGGGTGCGTCCCTGGGGGCTGCCCCCCCCTCCGAAAGTCTCCCGCTGCCCTCTCTCCGGAAGGTGCCCCGCCCCGCCTTGGCACCGCCGCAGGGGCCGGAGCGCGGTGCCCGGCGAGCCCGGAGCGCCCTCTGCCGGCTCCGGCTCCGGGTATCAGCGCCCACGCACGGGGGTCTCCCCCACCACTCCGCTGGTACCCACTCTTCCCTTCCTCCCGGTGCACGCCCGGTGAGACCTCACCCGCCCGTTAAACAACGCCCAGAACCAGTCTTCACCCCGGAACACCCTCTTCCCCTCACTCCCCGCATCCATCCACCCACCGACCCAAAGAATTAAACAAGCACCTGCTAGGTGCTAGGCCTGGTGCTGGCACTGGGTTCCAAGGACAGGGAAAACAGACGAGTTCCTTGGCCTCCTGGAGCTTACATCCAAGTGGGCGGAGCCAGATACTGGAATGATTACACGGATAAATGAACAATTAAAACTGAACTGTTATGAGGCAGTGGCACCTTGGGCCATGAGAGGGGAATTTGCCTTAAGGCCACGGAGGGGTATGTGTCAGAAGAGGCTTCCTACAGGAAATGATCCTTATGCTCTGAGAGTGGAAGGAAGACGAGTTAAGAGAGGAGGGGAAAGTGCCCTCTGCTAGAGACTATCCTGTGCAAAGGCCCTGTGGCAGGTGCAAGTGTGGGGAACATGCAGGACAGACTGAAAGGAGACAGTGTGGCTGGAGGGAGAGTGGGAGAGGGTGGGACTAGACTGGAGGGGTGGGCGGAGCAGGAAAGCCTCCCCAGCACCCATTCCTCAAACACAGCTGCTGTCTCCTTTGCTCTCACTCAGCTGCCCTTCCTCTTGGGGCACCATCCATTGACTCCCAAGCCCCCAGCCCAAGGACCTTCTCCCACTAGGCCCTGTGCTTCTCCCCCCGCCCCCACTCCCCAGTTCCCAGAGCAGGTCCTGGGCACCTGGCCCCCTCCCCAAGCACAGAGTCCTCAGACACAGGAGTGCAGGCAGGCGCTGGTTTTATTTGGCACCCGATTCTGGAAAGAGCAGGGCCTGGGGTCCTGCTGGCTCGGTGCTCAGCTGGCCCCGGTGCTCCCAGCTCACACCAGCAGCTTTCACCCCCAATTACAGGTCTGGGCCTACCCTGTCCTGTGGTCACTGTTTCCACCCTGGTCTGAGTCCTGGCAGCCTGGGTTTCTCACTCTTCACCTGAGAGGGCTGTTGCATGGGCTCGTGGCCGCTCCTGTCTCCTGCCAGGAGAGGCCCCCTTCCATCACTGGGGCATCTTGGGATGGCCTCTGCATCCAGCAGGGCCGTGGTGCTCTCCCCTCCTCTTTAGGGCCTGGGTGCAAGGATGCCAGGCCAGGTGCTAGGGCGGCTTCCTGGCCTCCTTCCTCAGCAGGGAGCTGGCCACAGCCAGGGCCCCGCCCTGCACAAACCTCACAAAGTTGTCCCCAGCCAGTGGCCCCACGGCGTACAGGCCCTCCTGGTGGATGCTCTGGTAGGTGAAGGGGTCCACGTCAATGGGGTTCCTCTTGGCGCTCAGTGGCTGGTTGGGGTCCATGGCGAGGTCAGCGCCTGCCCCCGGGAGGAAGGACAGATCAGGGTGGGAGCCGATGAGGACCAGCACCAGGGCAATGCCAAAGACCTTCTGGAGGCCCTGGGGGTCCCGGAACACAGCCTGGCGGTCCTCCTTGAAGAGCAGCAGCTGGTGCTTGGGGAGGCTCCGGTAGCCCTCGTAGGGGCGGGGCGACAGGATGGACTGCTCCCGCATCATCTGGTGCACCTTGTGGTACTCAGGGTACAGCATCTTGGGCAGCTGGTTGAACACCAGGCCGGGGTCGTCCACGGACCGGCGGAAGGCGTGGATCACAGGGATGTTGTAGTGGCGGGCGTAGAGGACCGCGTCGGCCGCCGACAGTCCCGCCCCGATGATGAGGACGGGGTCCGAGGCCGGGGACATGGTGCCTGCCCGCGTGGCTGCCTCCAGGGCCGACAGATCATGATGGACGAAGGGCAGGGCCTCCCCGGGGATGCCCAGCCGGGCTGGGCTGTCAGACGTGCCAGTGGCCAAGACCACGTTGCGGGCGCATAGGGAGAAGGGCTGCTGGCTCCGGTCCTCGGCGGTCACGAAGCCGTTCACCTGGAAGAGGGGGCTGGGGTCCCGGGTCCCGGGGCCGCTGGGCTCGGGCGTCCCCCGCTCCACGGCCGTGACCACGGCGCCAGACACGAAATTGTGGCTCAGGCCCTTCTTGATCACGTAGTCGCTGTAGTAGTGGGCGATGTCCCCGGCCGTGGCCCGGCTGTTGCGAAGACCTCTGCGGGGAAGGACGAGGGAGGGAGAGTGTCACAGAGCAGACTGTGGGGGAGTCAGGCCCTGGAGCTGGACGGTGGCTGCACCATCCAGACGTGTAGGACTTGGTTAAGCGGTTTAACCTCTCGGAGCCTCAGTCTCCTCTTCTGTAAAATGGAGCTGATAAGGGTGCCTCATTAGGGTGGGGTTCCAAGTGTGGCCTCCGGTGCCAGACGGCCTGGGTTCAAATCCTGGCTCTGCCACCAGTGAGCTCTGGGCCTGGAACCCTCGGCCTGGGCTCCTCCTTTGCAAAATGAGGATGACCGTGGTGACAGCACCCGTTCCCTGCCATTGTTGAGAGGGTTAGATAATACGAATGAAGAATTTAGAATAGATCCTGACAGGCAGTAAGTGACATGAGGTCGGCCACTACTGTTTCTTCAAATGACTAAATAATATTTTACATAAATGTGGTAGGATTCCGTTTTTATAAAGTTCAGAAACAGACAAAACTAATCTACAGAGTTCGAGGTCAAGCGAGTGGTTACCTCTTAGGAAGTGGGTGGTGGCTGGGAGGGGTCTGAGGGGGCTTCTGGGGATAGGGGATCTGTTTTCTGAGTCTGGGTGGCTGAAGCGCAGGTGTATCCACTTTGAGAAATTTCACCCACCTGTGGGCATATGAACTGTGTAGTTTTCTGTATGTCCCTGTATTTCAGTAAACAAGTTGGTTAAAGAATAACCCATGTAAAGCACTTAGCATAGTCCTTAGCCCACACAGTAGCAGCAGAGACTATTATTATGATATTACTATTATTGTTGTTGTTGTTATTTCTATCGCTATTATTGCAACCCTTTCCGGGGCCATGACTAGGGCCAGCGTTGCCAGTGGGTGACGCACAGACTTTGACATCATCTCAGCTCCTCCCTGTAGCTACCTGGGTGACCTTAGGTGAGTTACTTTCCCTGACTTGTGGACACATTGTTACGGATTAACTCACTTGAAGGGACTCCTCTGTGACACGCCTTCAATACAACCCATGATTGCAGTGAGCTCAGAGCACATCCCCTAAGGCCGCTCCAGCCAACCCAACTCATTAGCCTGCTCCTGAAACTGGAAGTCTGGAATCCATGCCTGTGGGCTGGTCGTTTCCCCTCCTCTGTTTTAGTAAAAATTGTTTTAAAGGACTGTCCTAAGAAGATGTTGCATCCGGGGTTCTTTATAATAATGGCGCATTGGAAAGAATGAAACCTCCATGACTGGGAAGTGGTTTAGGAACCGTGGCAGCACCACGAGGCGGGGAAGGCATCTGTTGTGGCTTTTGGCTCCAACGTCTAAGCACAAGGCTGGGTATGGAGGAATTACTCTGGAGATGCTCACCGTCTCTTGGGAGTACAAGTGGCCATGTGAAAGGATGGTTGCAAACACTGTGTAATGGCCCTGTGAAGTCCTCATGACATAATGTTACATTTTAAGAGTCCGATAGAAAAGGGTATGTCCACAAGTTAAATTTACGTTCCCATCTGTCTGTTAACACATCACTACACCAGCCTGGATGTCTTCCTATCAAATTTTCCGGGACAAAAAGTCTTTGCGTCCAAGGGACAGACAGTGAGCCCCGGAGGGGCGGAAACCGAGCTGCCAGAGAGGCCGACTGCCTCCTCGGTGGGGACAACAGGCCCCCTGTCACAGCCCCGAGGGCAGAGGAAATGTACAAGGGCGAGCCGGGGCTAGAATTTATCTATTCAGTAATTCTGCTGTCTCTCTGGGGTGGAGAGAAGTGTGCAGTGTGGTCATTATGGAGCAGGAAACCGGATGGGAAGAGAACCCCCCTGAGATGCGGCAGTGCTAGGTAGGGGTCAGTTGTTTTCCTTTTCTCAATTTTCAGTTTTCTATAGTATGACTATGTTTCTAATGCAGAAACATTTTTTTTAAAAAGTGCATCCTATTAGCTGACCTAGACAAAAAGAGACTGTTCCAGGCCAGGCTCAGAATAGTGGGAGGCCAGAGGAGGAGCCTGGGCCGGAGGCTCCGGGGCAGGGCGTGGGGGGCAGGGGCCAGCTGTCACCCTCGCCTTAGAGCCTGGGATGCTACAAGGAGGCCAGGTCGAGGTCGTGCGGCAGAAGCACTGGACAGGGAGTCCTAGGTGAACTCAGCTCTGCTGCTAGCTCCCCGTGTGGTCCTGGGCAAGTCCGTTCCCCAGCCGAGCCTCAGCTTCCCCCCCTGGAGTAAGAGGAAGGGCGGGCTAGCTGAGCCCCGAAGCCCTTTGGCTCCCAGTTCAATGTCGGGTCGGGCCCAGGTCTTCCCTGCCCACCTTGGGCTTCCCAGGGCAGCCTCACCTTCGCTTTCTGCACATCCAGTCCTTGACCTGCAGGTCCGGGAGCCCCATCCAATCACCTTGGCTCAGGGTCACCATGGAGCCTTCAATGGACTGGGAGGAAAGGAGACCAAAGTCCAGGCTTCTGCTGGCCCCCAATCCACTCAGGGCTGGAGGGCAGGGCAGGCGAGGGGTGGGGGGAGGGGGAGGGGGAGGTGAATAGGGAAAGGTGGGAAATGGAAGCGTCCTAACCCGAGTTAGGGAGGAGGAGGCGGAGGGACCCTCCCTCCGCCTCCCCCTCCCCCTCCCCCTGCCCAAGACTTCATGTAGATTTGGCTCAAGTCCCCTCACCCCGCCTGGGCCCCACTCACATGCCAGGCCCCCCCTGGCAGGTTCCGGCCCAGGACCAGGTGGGGGATGGCTCGCTCCTTCTGGTGCTTCCAGGTGAGGACAGACTCCACGTTGCCCCCAAAGTCTGTGTCTGGGCGCAGGAGGGCATCAAACAGCAGGGCCACAGGGCTTTGGCACCGGCCTTCAAGGCCTTCGGACAGGTAATCCAGGTCCTGGGCGGGGGGACACAAGTCAGAGGGCCCGCTGGAGGAAGGCCACCTGGTCCTGCCTTTCCACCCTAATATCAGGGTGTCAGATAAGCTTGGGAAATGCTGCCTCTCAAAAGGAGATTGTGCACATCAGCAAATTAAAGGCTCTGACAAGTCCCGCAGCTACCATTTACCCGTTTAATTTTGCCAAACCCAGTGTCTCTCAGATTTACTGGAGCAGGGACATTTTTCTCTGCATATTATAATGAGGGACAGTTGTCCTGTAGAACAGCGGTCCCCAACATTTTTGGCACCAGGGACCGGTTTCGTGGAAGGCAATTTTTCCACAGACGAGGGTGGGGTGGAGGGGGATGGTTTAGGCAGTAATGTGAGCGATGGGGAGCGATGGGGAGAGGCAGATGAAGCTTCTCTTCGCTTGCCTGCCGCTCACCTCCTGCTGTGTGGCCCAGGTTGGGCGGGGGTCCCCCGCGGGGGGGAACCCCTGCTGTAGAAGGCATTCTGAAAAATGCCTATCTAGACCCAATGCCAACTTACTTCCTCACCCACCAGCTTGACGCTGGGAGGGGCCCAGGAGGATGGATGCTGCCTGAAGTGGGGGGCGGACACTGAGTGGCCTCCTGGAAGGTGAGGGGCGTGGAGGGGAGATTGGTGAGCCCTCCTGAGCAGGGGCTGGTGGACCTGCAATGTCTAGGGCAGGGGTTCTCAGCTGTGGCACAACTGGCATTTGGGCTGGATAATTCTTTGTGGTGGGGCCTGTCCTGTGCATCATAGGATGTTTAACAGCATCCCTGGCCTCGACCCTCTACGCCTGTGGTGTCACCACTCTGGTCGTGACAGATGAAACTGTCTCCAGGTGGCCAAGTGTCCCCAGGGGGAGCAAAATCATCCCTGGGTTTAGAAGCACTGGTCTAGGGGAGGTGAGACAAGCTGATGTGGTATTTGTAAGTCTTCAAAGACAGCTGTGATTCCTCTTCCCCAGTTTCTGTGGCTGATTTTGTGGTCTCTCACACGTTTGGTCTTATGTCTCATAAATGCATCCTTTTGATTTTTGCCTGGGAGAGTTTCCCCGCAATGGGGGTGTCCCTCCCACCCGGAGCTCAAGCCCACCTGGTCCACGATGGAGACCCCCAGTGCCTCGGTGAGCTTCCTCTGCAGCACGGGGTGCGGGTGGATGGCATCTGGCTTCACGTAGGGGTTGTAGCCCGAGAGCAGGTAGGACAGGCAGATGCCCGAGGGACCATTGCCTGGGGAGAGAGGGCGGGGTCAGAGGGCCGCGCTTTTGAGCACGAGAGACCACCACCACCGAGGGCTTTGGTCTCGATCTGTCTCATTCATTGATTTGCTCTTCATGCATAAAAATAAAAATAGAACACTTATTAGCACTATACCACTTTAACAACAATGAAGTTGTGGAGATAACCGCTGACATTTACTGAGTGCTTACTATGTGCCAAGCTTTGCGTCAAGTGATTTTAATAACAACAAAATAATAAGAAACGGACAGCCGCTGCTGCTGTACCAGGCCCCTCCATAGCCCCGAGCGCACTGAGCCAGACACATACTACTTTTCCTCCTTTTCTACTTGAGGAAGCTGGGGCACAGAGAGGTTAACTGACTTGCCTGTGGTCACACAGCGGCATGACTGAGATCCTGAGATTACTGAGAACTGACAGTGGGGTCAGGTCGGTCAGAGGGATGTGTAAAATATTACAGCACAGATGGCTACGTGCTCTGGGGGTGATCTCGGGGGCCAAGGGTGCTCAGGGTGGGCGCTAAGCCACCTGTGGGGCTGGCTGCCCCCAGGTCTGGATGAATCGCACTGCTTATCAGAGGCACTTCTTGGGCAATTAACCTCATGACATCACTCCTATTCTTCTCTGTCTTTCCCCTGTCTTATGTTATGCTGTTCTCAGTCTTAACTCATATGGAGACAGCTATTCAGACAAACCCTATGAAATCGCCGAGGCTCAACTGTTTTTAACTTACAAAAATGGCCATTTCATGTGGTTCGACCTGCTGTTTGCCCGGAGGGAGGGGCCCTCTGTCCCCCATTTGTGCAGACCTGACGGCAGGACCACATGCTTCGGCTGTGTCCCCGTCACTCAGGCACCAGGCACAGGGAAAGCACAGGACGGGCACAGGCACAGAACCAGTCCCCCGACCCCCTGCCCCGCCCTTACTGTGCAACCTCTGCGGAGCATCCTGCCCTTGCCTCGAGGGTTCTTGGAAGGGTTACTCAGATGATGTTTTATAAATTGCTGAGCACAGCACTGGGCACAGAGTGACCGCTCCAGGCCCTGCCCGCGCTCCTGACCACTAACCCTTGGGGCTCAGTGCAGCCCCTCCCCCACCCTGGGTGGCACTCACCGATGATGACGACCGGGAGGGGCTCTGAGCCGCTGGCACCAAGGTGGTCCTTCCACCCGTTGCTCATGGCTGTGGCTCTCGGGGGGGCTCGGGGCTGGCAGCAACCTGGTGGCACAGGGGAGGAGGTGAGCCGGGGTGTCATGCAGTCACTTCCCAGCTGCAGGGTGACCTCCTGTGGCCCTCAGGATCAAGTCCAAGGTCCTCCCTGAGTCTTATCAGGATGACACTCCCCTCTCATACCTGCTATACTCTAAACAGGTTCAATTATGCAGGGCTCCCTCCCCCAGCCTGGTCACCGCCTCTCTGTGAGCCTCACTCCACACTCCCCATCTCATAAGGGGCAGTAACTGTCCTCGAAGCTTATTCAGCTTCCAGGAGGGCCCCTCTGCCCAACTGGGGGCAAGCCCTGCCCAGCACTTCTGTGACGGCCACAGCCCTCACCCCACAATCCAGCCCTCGGATCTTCAGTGGACCTGGCCCTGGAGAGGCACTTCTGAGCTGGCGACCTCTCTGGGTCTCAGTTTCCTCATCTGTAAAATGGGAATAATAATCGTCTCTACCCCATGGGGTTGTTGGAGGGGGGACACAGGTACTGTACGTGAAGCACCTGCCTCGAGAAAACGGGCCACCGGGAAGAGACCAGAGCTCACTGTCTCCTCCAGGGGCTGGGCTAGAACAGGTGGACATGCAGAAAGCACGGAAGCCTGAGCCCCTTGGTTTGGGGAGAAATGCATGCAAACCTGCTTGTCTCTGGAGCACCAGCGCCCCCTGCTGGCCACAAGCCCAAATCACTCAGAGAGACCCAAACCCCGTTCTTAGGGCTGCAGGTGCCTGAGGAGAGTCCAGACCCACCTTCTCCACATCCCCCCAACCGAGCTAACAGGGGCCCTGGCCTCACCCACTGTCCAGCAGCCCTGCTGTCCTGACCACCACAGGGCAACATGCACACGAGCGTGTGAGGAGCAGGCAGGCACTTAGCACTTTCTATGTCCCAGGTATTTGACATGTTTTTTCTCATGTCCTCCTCACACTGACCCTATGCAGAAAGCACTGTTGGTGCTATTATCCCACTTCACAGATGGGTAAACTGGGGCTCGGAGAAGTCGCACAAGTTGCTCAGTATCATGCAGCCGACTTTTAAATCCAGGGATAATGGTGCCGAGGCTTTGCCTGAATGCACCGTGCACGCTGCGTGGCCTGTCCCCAGGGAGACATGGGGCTGGTAGCAAGTAAAAGGGTGAATGGGGGGCACAGGGCCAGACCACCCAGAGCAGCCAGGGATGGGGGCCCGGCATCGCTGGCCTTCAGGATTCTTCCAGAAAAGACTGGAATCTGGATTTTTAATGTGAATTCTCTGATTTGGAAAAGTGGGCAACTAATTCACATTTTTTGAAAATCTTCAACAGGCTGGTGAAACACAACCGAGGCCAGCGTATGACCTCTGATGTGCGCAGAGTGACAGCAACACCAGTGTCCACTGCTGGGCAAGTCCCCAGCAGAGGGACGAGGGACAGCCGCCCAGACAGGCTGGTGGGAGGACCTGGGTGTCACTCCCACAGCAACAACAATGGACCTTCGCACAGCACTTCACAGTTTGCGAGGAGAGAAGCTTGCACCTGAGCCATAGCATCTGGGCCTCTCGGGCACCCTGAGAGGTGGGCGGCGTCACCGCCATCTGGCAGGTGAGGAAAGGGAGGCTCAGAGGGTGAAGGGTGTCTCCAGTGTCACACAGGGGGATGTGACATTTAAGGACCCCCTCCCCAGTGCCCTCAGGTCCCCTGAGAATGGCCTTCCTCACCTCAGCTGGGGCCTGGGCTGGGAAAGCCTCCTCCTCCCGTCTTGGTGAGCCCCGTGTTCCCCATCAGGGACCACGTGGCTCTCTTCACGCCTGGTTCCCTGCAGGGGCCCAGGCTGTCTGCCTGGGAGGAGGATTCTGGGGTGACACCACTGCCACTGCCAACAACGACACAGAATGACCAACATTTCCATACTTCCATGGAGTTAGCCAGGTGCCAGGCATGCTCTAAACACTTGATGCACATTAACTAACTTAATCCGTATTTAACTGCATTGTTATAAGGACTCTCGCAATCACTCTCGTGTTACAGACGGGGAAACTGAGGCCCAGCGAGCTTCTCACAGCCCTGTATGGTTTGCGAGGAGTTTGCCCCAGCTTGCGTAGGCCGAGCTGGGTTTGAGCCCAGGATGGCCTGTTCCAGAGCCTTCTCTGTGCCCCCTGAGCTGGAGTGACAGTGTGACAGTGTGTGACAGAGGCCCCTCCTACCCAGCTGAGTGTAGCACGGGTATCCATCCCTGCTCACCCTGCTGCTCTGTCCCAGCGCTGGTGTCGGGGGAGGGAGGCCAGGCGGCCAATGCTCGCAGCTGGGAGGGCACAGTTTCTCACTAACCACCGGCCGCTGGGTGTGCCTGGTGGCCCTGGGGAGGAGGGCTGTGGTTCCCAGAACTCTTCCTCCTGGTTACTTCAAACAGCCCCAGGGCCCTGCACTGCACGTCCTCACTGCCCCCAGGAATAGCAGCAACGGGACGCAGGTGATGTCCTTGCAAGACGCTCCTTCTGCATCGGCTCCTTTAACCCTCATGAGGCCCACTTTACAGACCGGAAAACTGAGGCTCAGGGAGGTGAGGCCATGCCCCCGAGGTCACAGAGCCAGTGGGTCATGAAACTAGTTTGTTCACCGAGGGCTCAGACCACCTGGACACCCCATAGCCCCCCACAATGGGTGCCAACCTGTCCCCAGCACCCACTGGGTGCCCACCCCGGGCCAAGTCCTTTACTTGAAGCTTCAGTAAAGGACTGAGGATCCCAGCCCCTTTGAATCCTCCCAGCGCCAGTAAGGAGGGTACTTGCAGAAGCCCCCGTTTACAGATGAGGAATCAGAACTGACTGCCCCCTTTTCACGCTTCCCAGAGGCAAAGGGGCCCCATTTACCACCAGAGCTTTTGGACTCCAAGTCCAGTGCTCGCTGCCAGAAGCTTCTGGATGCCACACACATGAGGTCACCACCCAGAGGCTGACCTGAGAGGTTACTTCCTGTGCAGCGATACAGCCCCAAGTCCTGAGACAAAGCTCTCAAAACCTCGGAAGAACGCATGCTGCCAACTTTCATTTGAAAGTTTAACTTCCCATTTCTTCTATGCTTTTTAGTTTTGTGGGGTTGGAACGGTCAGTTTTTAATGCAAACGTTTTGTTGGAGTCCCTCTGGTTGGAGATGGCAAATGTCCACTGAAAAAAGTTAACATTGAAAACTCATTCAAGTTCACAAGAGAAAAGAAGCCTAAAAGAAATGGGAATAACTGCACCTTCCAAGGTGCAATTATTTTCTCTTTCTTTCTTTGGAGTTTGCAGCATTGGAACTTCTAGGGTTATCAAAGCTTGAAACCACTCTGACTTGGGGCACCTGTATGGCTACATTTACTGAGTACCTGTGGTGGCTTTTTGCTCATTTCACTTTAATGACAACCCCCCACCCCCCTGCCCCGTGGGTTTTCTTATCCCGATTGCCCAGAGGAAAAAACTGGGGTCAGGAGGGAGCAGGTGTCTTTCCCAGGAATGTTGGAGATCCCGCCCCCGAGCCCAAATCCTGCCCCTTGATACCTGTCAGAGGCCGGGTGAGTGCCCTCTGAGGAAAACAGCATGACAACAGTGCCACCAAGAAAGTGCCAGCTGCCAGTCGCCAGGGTAACGCCTCAACGCCGGCGCGCACCCCGTGGCACCACCTCCCCCCGAGCCTCCCCCATCTGGAGCCCCAAGAGCTCCGAGGCTCCCCAGACCCTCTGGGACCCCTCATTCTCAGCACCCCCAACCCTCCTGGGAGAAGCCAGGTCCCCGGGACCCTGGGGCAGGAGCCGAGGGCAGATGCCTGGTACCTCTGTCCCCTGCAAGCAGGAGAGGCGGGGTCCCGGAGGGCAGCACCCAGTCTGCCTGTGTGACCCAGTGGCCTCGGGGCGCCGGGCAGCCTGCCCGGGCTGGCCACACCTCTCTTTCCCGCCCACAGCAGCATCACGTGGGCTGGGGTGTACTCCAAGCGGGCAGGGCAGCTGTCAGCTGAGGGTGCCAGGCACCTGGAGATGGGCACGGCCGGGAGGGGCGAGGGAGGACCCTGGGGTGGGGGGGATCATGCTGGTCCGGGGAGCCTGCGTGGCTCCAGGGCCCCGTGGCCACCCCTGCCTGGGAGGGACTAGCTTCTCCCACCGCCCCCCCATGCCTCGCCTGGGCCACTCACCTGATGGGCAGGGGTCGAGGACACTCGTGAGCCTGGCCTGGTCAGGCACCAGGAGAACCAGGGGTCACGGTGCCGGCCGAGGGAGCAGGACACCCATTACCCCGTGAGGATCCAAGAGGCTGTGGGAGGTCTGGAAGCGAGGGCATTTCACGAGTTGGGAGGAGGCGGGTGGTGGGCGGGGCCAGGAAAATCACTTTCATAAGCGTGAGTCAGCAGGGGCCCCTGGATGAATGAACTTGCACACTTGAGGGAGGGCGGTCACGTTGCCAGCTCCGGGGCACGGCCTTAAAGGGCCCCTACTCGGGGCGGGAGGGGGGGCGCGGGGGGCGGTCCATGGTGGGGTGGGGCCCGGTGGTGGCCAGGCTGAGCCAACCTGGCCTTTCCCCTTAGGGAGGCGGAGACAGTCCTGCCCAACGTACAGTCAAGGCGGCCCCTTTAAGTGGAGAAAGAAGTCCTGGTGCCCTCATTCCACCTGGTTCTACGTGGTGTCTTCCCGCTTCTCCCCTCCCTCTCCCTCCCTGCAATAAAAAGTCCTCTGGCACCAGCCGGTGCAGGCTGGGAACCCAGCTGTCACTTCCTGGGCAGGCTGCCTCAGTTTCCTCATCTGAGAATGGGGCTAAGTAATAACTCTCTCTCCTGGGTGGTCGTGGTGTTTCAGGGATGCCATTCTTGGTGACCGTGCCTAAAACATGGTTCATGTCTTCTTTTCTTCGTTATTTTTTCTCTTTAGCCTGTAGCATTGCGCGCCTCACATTTTGCCGATTCTTACTCATTTTATTATTTTATCGTCTCTCTGCCCAAACCGGGATGTGGGTTCTGAGTGGCAGGAAAGTGTATCTGTCTGCTCTATCTTGAGCGCTCAGCACATAGTAGGTGATCCAGAAGGAAGGACGGGAGGGCTTGAGAACAGTACTTGGCCCAGAGACCTCAGTGTATATTAGCTGTTATTTCATTACTGATGTGACTGTCAGCCCCGTCCTCCTCACTTGCCTGGGGACTTCCCTGCCAGCCCTGCCCCACCCTGTGGGCAGCCCCACTAGGGCTGGGACCAGGGTTAAGCAAGGAGGCACTCACCTTGCATACCAAATTTAAGGGGATGCCAAAAACACTCAGTGATCAAGAAAACAGTATTTTGATGCAATTGAAAAAAATAAAAATTAATGCCAAAAATCCAAGATAAACAAAAATGTTAAAATTTCAAACAAAGATCTGTAACCATGCCACGCCAAGCTGTACTGGAGCCTGATGCAAAAAGAAAAATCAGAATACCCATGCTGTCTGTATTTAAAACTTTGACATTTTGTTCATCCTGGATTTGAGGCGTTACTTTTGATTTTTAAAAATACTGCATGAACACACTATTGTGCCTTGATTATGGAGTGCTTTGCTGCCCCTTGCATTTTGTGCTCGAGGTGACACCTCTCTCCTAGTCCTGGCCCTGGTGGCCACAGGGGACAAGGGCCCTGCCGTGGAATATGCACAGAGGGGTGGCGGGGGACGGGGCGGGGGGGACCGGGTCTGACCGCTGGGCTCCTTTGGGCACAGGGGGCGGGGCCCAGGTGAAGGATGGCTCTGAAGATGCAGAGTGCTGCTGGGACCGGAAGAGAAGGGGGAGAAAGGAGAGAAAGAGAGGTTGAGGGGGGGAGGAGAGGGAAAGAGGGGTGCCCCACAGGGAGGGGCTGGTGACAAGCATTTGGGGGGCAGTGAGAGGAGCTGGGATGAGAAGGGAGACCCTGGGGGACCAGGCCCCACAAATCACGTGACTGGTCCAGGCAGGGCTGCACCCGGTGCATGGTGGGGTGGGTGACAGCTGGCTTCTGGGCTCAGCTCTACGGGCCGGATGAGCTTGGGTGAGACACTGCGCCCTCGGGGCCTCCCTTTACCCAGGAGAAATGGCACTCATAGTCCTTTCCTCCTGGGGTCCTCGGCAGCAGGGACCCTTGGCGTCATGTGACACAGTGTGACATAACATGCAGGAGGTGGCAGGAAGTCCATTGCTCCAGGCCTCAGCTCCCTGGCTGGCTTCTAGCTCTGCTGCACATGTGCTGTGTGACCTTGGGCCGGTGGCCCACCTCTCTGGGGCCCTGTTCCAGCGGGGTTTGTTACCAAAACTCCCTGACACCCTGGTGTGCACCCCACACACACCAGGACCTAGTCTGGGGTTTGCACACACCAGGAGCCGTTACGGCTGACGATGGAGCTGCCCCTGGATGTCCCTCTGGCACAGGCTGCATCTTTCCCCAGCAGCCCTGCCTGCCCACCCCCCCGCCCACTGTCTCCACTTCTCCATCCCAGGGCTCTGGTCTGCAGCCTCCCGGTGGTGGTTTTGGTGGGTGTGTAAACTGAGGCAGACAGACGCACTCCAGGGTCAGAGACTCCCACTCGGAGCATGGTGGGGCGGGGCGGGGCTGAGGCTCAGGGTCCGGAGGGAGAGCCTGGGAAGGAAGTGGGCTCCGGGCACCCCCATCTCTGGGTCTGGCCGGTCTTTCCTCCCAACCTGCCCCGCTGCCCCCACTGGCCCTGACCCCTTTTCCGGATTTTGAAAATTTGCTGATACGGGAGAACTGTGGGCGGGATATGGACTTTCTTCCCTGTCGCCTGTTTACCTGACAGCAGATTATCAGAAATAAAATGTGTTGAGTTGCTTCCAGAAAGCTCGACTAAGACAAAGACTGATAATGTCACAGGCAGACAAAGGGGCAAAGGTTAGAGGAGCCACAGAGAAAGAGCAAGAAGGGTCTTTGCAGGTTGACTCTTGGGGGACTGGCTCTCTTGGACTCCACTGGGTGCCCCGATTCCTTTAGACCTGCCCCGCCCCCTTCTCGGCCATGACTTTGAATATTAAGCGCCAGAAGTGTGAGCCGCCTCATTCTGATGTGCTATAAGTAGGGCTCAGATGCAGCAAATAAAAATATGGGCACCCAGGTAACTTCCGGAATTTCAGATAAACAAGAAATAAACTTTGAGTATGTCCCATGCAATATTTGGGATATACTTATGTTAAAAAAATTTTTTTCATTGTTTATGTGAAATTCAAAGCTACCTGGGCAGCCTGCACTTCATCTGGCAAATCTAGCCATAAGTGTAAAATATACGCTAGATTTCAAACTGTTAGTAAAAACGAAAAACAACTAAAAAAGAAAAGGCAAAATGGCTCAATAATTTTTATATGGATTCCAGGTTGAGATGAAAATCGTGAAAATATTTTGGACATCTTGGGTTAAGTGACATAGATTATTAAAATTAGCATCACCAGCCTCTTTGTTTAACGACACTTTTGGAAAACTCACAGTTACACACACAACTCTCATTTGGCTTCTGCGGGACGCTTGCACCAGCGGCTCGTGCAAACGGGGACGTTTTGGGACATTCCCGGGTTTAGCACCAAAAGCCCCGCCACGTCCCAGGAGCCCCTCAGTTCCAGGTGAACCAAGATGGCTGGTCACCCTGGGCCATTGCAAGCGGCTGGCGTCTCGCTTCTGAGCCTCACTTTCCCACTCCGTGCCCTGTAGCGCCACCATGGGGCTGGCAAGGGGGTAACCACTGGCCCGTGCAGCTGAGGGCAGGGGCCTGGCTCATGGGAGGAGCCCACACAGCAGCCTGTGCTTGGTGTGCAGCCCCCTGCCCCCCAGGCTCCCCCCAACCTCCCCTGCAGGTGCTCGGGAGCTGGGGAACCAGGGGAAGAGAGGGGAGGGGTAGCCTCAGGGTGCTTCCCTGGGGGTCCTGGTATTGAAACAGCCCTCACATCAAGCCCACCGTTCCTCCCTCCCTAAGAAACCCCAGGACGGGGACTTCCCTGGGGGCGCAGTGGTTAAGAATCTACCTGACAATGCAGGGGACATGGGTTCGAGCCCTGGTCCGGGAAGATCCCATATGCTGCGGAGCAACTAAGCCTGTGCGCCACAACTACTGAGCCTGAGCTCTAGAGCTCACGAGCCACAACTACTGAAGCCCGCGCGCCTAGAGCCCGTGCTCCGCAACAAAGACAAGCCACTGCAATAAGAAGCCCGCGCACGGCAACGAAGAGTGGCCCCTGCTCGCCGCAACTAGAGAAAGCCCCCGCGCAGCAACGAAGACCCAATGCAGCCAAAAATAAATAAATAAATAAATTAGAACAAAAATAAAAAATAAAAGAAATCCTAGAACGGTTCGAAGGGGCTGTTCTTGGCCTCTCCTCATCCCTCTCCTTTGGGACAGCTCCCATGGCTCTGCCACTTGCTGGGCACTTCCAGGCACTGGGCACTGTGGACACAAGGTTCTTTATACATAGCTGAGGCTCAGAGAGGCCAATATTGAGCCTGAGGTCACACAGCGTAGGTGGCAGAACTGGGGTTTGAACCCAGGGCTGCAACTGCAGAGCTTGGGCGCCTGCAAGAAAAAGGCTGACTATGAAGGAACTAAGGAAGGAAGACAGCCTGCTTCCTGTCTCAGACACAAAGGCACAGACCCCTGAACTCTCCCGGAGGGCCCCCTATCTCCATGGCCACCCCCTTTATGAGGCGTTCACACTGTAAGGTGTTTGGGGGATTGATACATTTGATCTGTTAACCAGTCCAGTGAGGAAGGCTCGGTGCTGTTATTCTCCCATTCTACAGTGAGGAAACTGAGGCCCTGAGAATGTGAGATGTAGCCCTGAGTCACGGCAGGCGGCAGAGCTGGGCCGTGACCAGGCTCTGCCCAGCACCCTGGCATGACTAGGCCAGGCCTGGCCAGTGCATGACAGGAGAGCTAATATTTGCCCTCGCCGGTTACAGAGCCTTGTCATCCACCGCATTCCATCGATTCTCCCGATAACCCACAGACGTGGGCAAATATTTTCAATAACAAGTTTCGTTTACAGATGAAGAAACCCGGAGGGACTTGCCCAAGGCCAGGGGCAATGAAGTGGGGAGAGGGGATTCAGAGTTGGGTCTGTCTGGTGGTAGAGCCTGTGCCTGCTGCCCCAGGACATCGGTGTGAGCTGCCAGGGCGCAGGGCAGGTTCACGCCCTGGATAGTCACCATAGATGCCCCGGGGGAGACGATGTCAAAGCTGGGGAAGCCCACATCCTGCCCCCGCATGGAGAGAACCAAGGAGGGCCCCGGGAAGGAGTGTCTGCACAGGGTTGAGGCTGGGGGTCTTCAGCTACATTCTCTGCTTCCTGATTGCCCCCTCTTTTCCTTAAAAACCAGGAGGAAAGTTTTGGCAGGAGAATGAATGTGTCTGCCCAACAGTCAGGGTGGACAGGGGTCCAGCCCAGGGTGTAAAAGGCTTCCACTTTGGAGTCAGACCAACCAGGATTCTGGCTCCATCACTTTCAGCTGTGTGATTTTGGGCAAGTGACTTAACCTCTCTGAGCTTCCGTTTCCTTATCTGTGAGCTGCAGACGGCACAGCAGTGCTTCTCATCCCTGCTGCAAGTCAGAATCACTTGGTGGAGGGGGTTTAAAGATACACTAACACCCAGGCCCCAGTCCCAGAGATTCTGACATCGCGGGGCTGGGATGCAGCCAGACACGGGAAGTACCACTGGTGATTTCCATGTGTGGCAGGGCTGGGAGCCTCTGTCCCTGCAGCTGCTGGGGGATGAGCTGAGATACAGCTGAGGAACCGCCTGGCCCGTGGAGATGCCCAATACATTGGACTCCCTTCCATCCTGGCGGCCCATCTTTTTGTAAACCACATTCTTTATGCTGTTGCAGGAACAGCCATGAGGTCTAAAAGAGAAACACGTCTTTGGAAGAGGCAGGCCACCAGGATGGCAGGGGCCAGCTGGTGACCCTGGTGGGGCCTCGACCAACCGGACAGACCTCGATGTCACCTTGCTCATTTACCGAGATTTGGTTTCCTCAACTTTGACTTTTGAACTTGATGGAGGACTTGACATTGACCCCCACGGCTTTTCATCTCATTCTTTCTATGCACAGGCATCCCCTGAGCCTAAATTCCAATCCTAAGGGAAAACCCGGAAGCAGAGACAAACCCCAGCCACGACAGACAAGGAGACACACACCAAGCATTGATATTTATAGCAAGAACTAAGCAACTTCCGTGCTGGCCACTGAGACCAGTCCAGCCAGCGGGAGCCAGTGCTCAGAGAGGACCATTCGGCAGCCTTTGGAAATGGCAGTTACAGAGCCAGGAGGCAATGTGGAAACTCTTTATGATAGAAACAAGGGAAGCAGACTACGTGGGCCTGAGGGCAGGAAGTGGAAAGGAATCAAGGAAAAAAAAAAAAAAAGAAGCTAGAATATTTGCCAGGGCCCAGGAATTGTAGATGGATTTACTTTTTGGTTTTTTTTGGCTGCGCCATGCGGCACGGAGGATCTTAGTTCCCCAACCAGGGATCAAACCCGTGCCCCCTGCAATGGAAGCATGGAGTCCTAACCACTGGACCACCAGGGAATTCCTGTAGATGGATTTTTAAAATTCGAATTTTCACTATCTTTGTATAATCAATAGTAATAATCCTAAGGAAAGGCAATTCGAGACGAGGATTTTCTGTTTCATTTTGTTCACTGATGTATGCCTTATGCAGGGCCTGGGACACAGTAGTCGCTCAATAAATACGAATTGAATGAGTGAATGAATCTTGCTGCTTTCACACTTTCCTGACAGATTCTTAAAAGATTTTGAGCACAAATGGCCCCCCTTGGCTTTATATCACAAGCATATAGATTGGCGTGCCTTCTGTATGTTTAAATCTTTGATGACAACTTTGCAGTGGCTTGAAGACAGAGCCCTGTGGTACGCCATTAGAGACCCTCCCACTAGTGGACACAGCTCTATCATTGGCAGAGGGGTGAGTGAAAAGGGTCCTGTCTGTGGAGTCAGAAACTCTGGGTTGTGTCTCTGGAACTTACTAGCTGTGTGTCCTTGGGCAAGTTAATTCACTTCTCTGAGCCTCCATCTCCTCGTCTATAAAATAGGGACACCTGTCCCTCAGGGTAGCTTGCTGCTTGGCACGTTGTGGGTTCTCAGCAAACTGTGGATACCGCCACCTGTGCTTCCCACCATCCAGACATTTTCACTCTGAGCAGAGAGTCATTTTCCAACCATCCAGCCCACAGTTCCACCCCTCCCCCACAAGTATCCTCTAGTGCAGTGGTTCTCAAAGTGTGGTCCCCAGACCAGCAGCACCGGGGAACTTATTAGAAATGCAGATTCTCAGGCCCCACCCTAGATTCACTAGATCAGAAATTCTGGGATGAGCCCCGCCGTCTGCATTGTCACAAGTCTTCTGCGTGATCCTGAGAACCACTGCCGTCCACACCATCCTCCGGACCTGTCTGCAGGCCCCACAAGACAAAGGAATGACCGTCATCTGACTCGACTGCTCCTGGAGAAGCCGTGCTGAGTCCTTGGGCCACTGCTTCTTTCTCCCTCCGGCTGGTAATCCATAAGCAATCTGTGACCTGGGGCCGGCGTGTGAGCACGTACCCCCTCGTCCCTCAGGAACCTGGGGCCCACCTGCTTGTCCCTGACCTGGAGGGTCCTGCCGTGTCCTGTGAGTCCTCTTAGGGCATGTCCCAGGCCCCTCAGCACGCGGAGCGGTGGTTTTGCCGAGGGCTGCGACCTGCCCTGACCTGCCCCTCCTCCAAGCTTCCGGGCCCTCCTAGCAGGTATGTGGCTCCTTCAAGTCCAAGTTCATTGTCCGGGCAGACAAGCAGTCCTCGGGAAGCCGCTGCTGTTGCCCTTTGGCCCAGGGGAGCCGCGGCATCACCTTCCTTTTTCCTTTTGCCCCACATGCTGCTAAAAAAAGCCCTGTTTGCTGTCCTTATTGGATTTCACATACCCTTCAGGCCTTGCCTTCCTGGGCGGTGGTGAGGTCAGGGCCTCAGTGACCTCATTCACCGTCCTGCGTCCTGCGTCCTGCGAGCTAGACCTTTCCCCAGGAACTGGACGGGCTGGGAGAACAGCCCCAGAGGCATTTCACACGTTTCTCTGCAGAGAGCACCTGCGAATTCCCGGGAAGAGGGCTGCGGGGCTCCGGGGTCTTGTGGTTGCCGGAAGCAGGGTTCCAGACTCCTGTCCTTCCTTACTGAGGCCCCATAAGAGACGCCTCCAGAGTCTCTTATAAACTGCAAATTAGACCCTGTACCTCCTCTGCGGCGCCACCTCCAGGGGCTCCTGGCTGTCCTCAGACCTGCCTGGCCTCAGGACCAGCAGACAGGCCCGGCAGGAACGGACCTGGAGGGGGTCCCACCTGCCCCGGCTCTCAGGGTCCCCCCGGCACCCAGCGCCCATGCTGTCTCCTGCCGGCTGCCCTGCTCTGCCCGCGATCCCCTGCCTCACTTTCCTCTGGTTCCGGGCAAACCTCTCTGGATCCAGCTCTCTGCTGTTCAAATGAGGCAGGGATAACCGGAGCTTGCATTTCCTGAGCCCTACAGGGCGCTGGGCTTATATACCAAGGGCTTATAACCCAGGAGGCTCCTGCCTTGCCCACCAGACCAGAGCCAACAAGCGCTTCATGCCCAAGTGTCCCGCGTCAGAGAGAAGACAGTACGGGGGAGCTTTGGAGGGAATGGGGGTGAGGGCGGTGAGGGTGATGGGGAGCCCCTTGGCAGTGGTAGCACTTCCGCTGAGGTGGCCTGGTCACCCAGGGAGTTGGTGGAGGAGGCCGAGGGAAGGCAGGGCAGAGACACTCCCAAGCAGAAGCCCTCCAGATCATCAACTGGACTGCTTTGTTTGAAGAACTAAAGGAAGGCAGGAAGGGTGCAGGGGAGCCGGAGGGGCCGGCCGGGGACAGGCCGTGCAGAGAAACAACCTGGACATTACCTGGGCTGCAGTGGGAGCCCCTGACCGGCCAGCAAAGCCCCAGAGAAGTGGGCAGGCTGTAGTGGCTACTTGGCGAGAAATGGCAGTGCCTTGGGCCAGGATGCTGGCGGTTTAGGCCGAGAATAGATGGGTGCTCGGTCCATTCTGGAGCCAGCATCAGCACGACTCGATGACAGGTTATACTTGGGGAGTGAGCGGTGCCGTCCTGCTAAATGTGGAACAGCTGACTGACTCCCTCCAAAGGAAAAGCCAGGATCGCCGTACCTGCCAATTCCTACAGCCAAAATAATCCCACCACGGCTGATCTGAAGCTACCAACTCGATGTGCAGAGTTGGGAAGAGACAAGCATAGTCCCGTGTGAGCCGACCCCAGGGGTCAAGAATACCAGCCATTCTCCTGGTTCGAGCAAGGCGACGGGTGCATCTTCACAGGGCCACTGACTCTGGGGACTTCCCTGGTGGCGCAGTGGTTAAGAATCCACCTGCCAATGCAGGGGACACGGGTTCGAGCCCTGGTCCGGGAAGATCCCACATGCCGCGGAGCAACTAAGCCCGTGCGCCACAGCTACTGAAGCCCGCGAGCCTAGAGCCCACGAGCCACAACTACTGAGCCCACGTGCGGCAACTACTGGAGCCCACGCGCCTAGAGCCCGTGCTCCGCAACAAGAGAAGCCACCGCAATGAGAAGCCCGCGCTCGCCGCAACAAGAGAAAGCCCGCGCGCAGCAATGAAGACCCAGTGCAGCCAAAAATAAATAAATAAATAAATTTATAAAAGGAAAAAAAAAGAATACCAGCCATTCTCCTGGTTTGAGCAATGCAATGGGTGCATCTTCACAGGGCCGCTGACTCTGGGGCCCCCTGGACCACAGGCAGACCCTGTGGGGATCTTGCAAAGCAGCTTAGAGGCCCCACTGGCTCGGCTGAGGTGACAGCGTGGCCTAGGGGAGGGAGGGAAAAGTGGCACCAGCAGCAGAGAGCGGGGCAACCAGAGAGAACAGAGAGGCTGGGATAAAAATGATAACGATAAAAGCTACGATCTATTACATCCTAACCAGACGCCAGGCTGGTGCTCAGTGCCTTGTGTACCATCAATGTGCACGTCCTTTTCCGAGGCAGGTCCCATCACCAGCCAGGTTTACAGAGGAGCAAATCAAGGCACAGCGAGGGGCCGAGCCAGGCAGCCTGACGGCGGCAACACCCCCTGCTGGCTACCTTCCCAACTGAGCCCAATTCCTTCTCCAAACACAGAGCCTTCCTTGGGAGTGGTTTTGTTTTCTGAAGAAATGAGGCCTGCTTGGTCTCCTTTGATACTAGCCTGAGTTGAGACCAAAATGAACCACAGCTGGTTTCTGGTTCCTCATGGTCATCACCTTCATCCTTATCCCCATCGTCTGTCATCTTCATCATCATGACAGCCATCACCTTCATCATCATCACCATCTTCATCTTCATTTTCATCATCTGCATCATCTTCATCTCTATCACCATCACCACCATCTTCATCATCACCACCATCATCATCTTCATCATCTCCATTACCATCAACATCGCCATCTTCATCATCACCATTTCATCCTCACCACCACCATCTTCACCATCACCACCATCTTCATCACCATCTTCATCATCATCATCATCTTCATCAGAAGCATCACTGGGTAGTGGGATAATAGGACTGTTCCTTACATGTAGTTCCAAGTTATCTGCCATGGCCGAGTACTGCCTTGAGGTACTGTGATTGGAGCTGGGTAAGGAGATGGCCGGGACAAGGGGGTGCCTGTCTGAATAGACGAGAGCCCCGCCTTGCTCACAGGGCTGCATCCAGCAGGACTTGACAGGCCCTGGGCTCTTTGGACTGATGGGGGAGCCAGCATGCTGGGCAGCCTGCCATCTGACCTCCACTGCTGCCTGCCCTCTGCAGCGCTGGGGTGCCGCCCCCAGGCACAGTCAAGTCCGGGCCGGGCCTTGGAGGCTCTGCGCGTTTGGTGCACGGTTTGGGGTGCAGGAGCAGCCTGACTGTGTGGGCTCGGGGAGGAGGGGGACTGAGGTGTCTGCTGCATGAGCAGGGGGCCCCAGACATCCTCGTCATGGGACGATTCCTGCACTACAGGCAATGACGCTTTGACAGTGGAATCGGAGGCATGGGGGCTAAATCATCATCAGGCTGGGCGTGGCTCTGCTCTCTTCACGAGTCTGGGCAAGGATGGGCTGGTCCACCTCTGGCCGTCAAGGACTCTGGACCTGACTCCAGGCCACTGTAGCCTTCTTCCTCCTTCTGGAATTCAGACTCCATCCTCTATTTGATGAGGGTGGGCAGATGCTGTCTCCCCAGCCAGGGGGCAGGAGCAGGTCATCCTCTGCTCTTGTGCCCTACTCCCCTGGGAACTCTGGGCCTCCTGAGAGCTGAGGCGCAGGGTCCCAGGCACCAGGACGTCGACACTCGGAGGGAGCTGCCCCATGAGCCCAACGCCTCGCTTCCCAGGTGGAGAAGCTGAGGTCCAGGAGGGGAAGTGGTGCCTCTAGGGCCACCATGCTGCTTCCCCCTAAAAAGGCCAGGACTCTGGGGAGGGGGCTCCACGCTCCCCCGCCCTTCAGGGACTCAGTCAGCAGGCGTCTATGCACCAGTGCTGTGCTAGGAGATGGGCACACGATGCTGGAGGAAGATGCAGGTCTCGCCCCCAAGGAGGTGACGACCCAGCGGGGAGATGAGCAGCTGAGCATGTGAGTGAACGTCCTGTCACCAGTCTGGCCATGTCAGGAGAGGCCCCAGGAGACAACTGGGCCAGGAGCAGAGCGTGGGAAGGACCCACTGGGCTAGGAAAGGTCTTCCAGGTGGGGGAAGTGGCAGGTGCAAAGGCCCTGAGGTTGGAAGGAGTCTTCTGAGAAACCAAAAGGGGGCGTGTGTCTGAGTGAGGGCATCAGCTGAGGCTGCAGGGGCTGACAGTAGCCAGGTCACGCACGGCCTGGTGGTTTTTCTCCCAGAAAACAAGGGGAAGACCTCAGATGAGGGTCACGGGATCAGACTCGCATTTTGAAAAGATCGTGGGGAGGATGAAGGCGAGTGTGGGAAGGAGACGCTGTGGCGTCTGTCCCAAGAAAGCATCAAGGTCACGGCCACTTTCTGTCCCCAGGAAGAAGCTCCACCTGGGTCGGGCCATATTCCAGACAGTGTGTGTGTGTGTGTGTGTGCGTGTGTGTGTTGTAGGGTATGAGATGCAGACAGGAGAGGTGGAAGTGCCAGTGGGTGGAACTTGCTGAGGGGTTAAAGGTCACAGGGCATGCGGGCATGGTCTGTCCTCCTTCCCGAGGATCCAGAGCTGCCCAGTGGGCTCTCCTCTCCCTGAGTCTGCGTGGTCTGTCCTGGGCAGGGGCAGCCACCACCCTGAATACCCTCTTCCTTCTCCTGGGACTGGCTTGTGTGGCTGCTCCTTCCACGTGTGCAGGGGGGGTTGGGTCTCTGGCTGGGGCCTTGGGCTGTGGAGAAACAGGTCGGGCTCCTGAAGCCACTGACATCAGTGGGCACCCCCTGTGCTAGCGCCTCTCCCAGGGATCTCATGGGGAGGACAGGAGCCCGGGTCCCGGCAGGATCTGGGTCCTGTGAGTCTCCTACCCTAATACCACCATGATTACACCCTGAATCTCCCCTCTTCCCTGGCAACCGTGGGATTGCATGTGTGTCTGCGAGCCCCCAACCCCCAAGACAGCTGTCCTGGTTCAGTCTTAGCATCCTCTACCCTACCCCAAGCTGCCCAGAGACCCCTCTCCCAGGGCCAAAACCAGGACAGATTACAGAATATGCAAGCCTGGAGCACAATGATAACGCAGGGCCCCTTGTTCCACAGTTAGTAAGAATATCAAGATAGGGAACCCTCCTGCACTGCTGGTGGGAATGTAAATTGCTACAGCCACTATGGAGAACAGTATGGAGGTTCCTCAAAAAACTGAGTTACCATATGATCCAGCAATCCCACTCCCGGGCATATATCCGGAAAGGACAAAAACTCTAATTTGAAAATATACATGCACCCCTGTGTTCACTGCAGAATTATTTACAATAGCCAAGACATGAAAGCAACCTAAGTGTCCATTGACAGATGAATGGATAAAGAAGATGTGGTACATATACACAATGGAATGTCACTCAGCCATAAGGAGAATGAAATAATGCCCTTTGCAGCAACATGGATAGACCTAGAGATTATCATACTAAGTGAAGTAAGTCAGACAGAGAAAGACAAATATCATATGATATCACTTACACGTGGAATCTAAAAAATGATACAACTGAACTTATTTACAAAACAGAAACAGATTCACAGGCATAGAAAACAAACTTACGGTTACCAATGGGGAAAGGGGAGGTGGGAAAAATTAGGAGTTTGGGATTAACAGATACACACTACTATATATACAATAAACAATGAGGACCTACTGTATAGCACAAGGAACTATACTTAATATCTTATAATAACGTATAACAGAAAGGAATCTGAAAAAGAGAGAATCACTTTGCTGTACACCTGAAACTAGCACAACATTGTAAATCAACCATACTTCAATTAAAAAAAAAAAAAATCAAGATGGCGATAGCAGAGCTTAAACCCAGCGAGGGCCCTTCTGAGCCCTGAATGCCTGTGAAGCGGCCCTGGTCCCATTTAGAGGTGCAGGAGTGGGGGCCTGCCAGCCAGTCATTTTCAGGGTAAGAGATGCCTCACAGCAAAAGAATTTACCAAGAGTCGGGCCCTGAGCTCTTTCTCTCATCCATTCACGCCACGATCAGGTTCTGAGCTCCTGCCAGACACCAGCGCCACAGAGGCCCCAAGACTGGAGGTTGGTCCTGACTGTGGCCTTGGACGAGCACCCCGCACCCAAGGTCTCCACGGCCCCTCCTCACCAGGCCTCCCAACACTCACCAGCCTGGGGCTCCTGGTGGGCTTCTCCCCGGCACACTCAGGTGCCTGCGACTCGATGGCTGAACGCACTGATCCCCGGGAGGGGGTCCCCAGAGCAAGGGGGCACAACATCCTGTCACTTCCCCACCATGCACAACCCCCCATCTGTCTGCTACCGAGGGCCTCCCCATCTCTCGCCTGCATTGTCCTGCAATGCACTAACCTGCATTGTCCCCGTGAGTTCTATGCAGTGGGTGTAACTCTTAACTTACACACAGTGCAGTGCACGCTTAAGTTTGCGGATGTGCACGCCCACGTGGCCACCACGCAGGCCACCATGCAGGACACGCGCGGCCCCCTGGAATGCCCGCTTCTCTGACTCTGGTCCCCACGCATTAGTGTTGTCGGCTCCCCATCTTGCCACCAACGGCATCGCACGGAATGTTCCCTCTCATGTCTGGATCTCTGGCCCTGGGTCCACTCACGCCGGTGCGTGGGTCGTGGGTCCCTGCGTTTAACCACTGGGCAGAGCCTCACCGTCTGCATCCTCCACAGCTTGTGTGTCTGTTTCCTGGACATTTGGTTGTTTCTAGCTTTTGCTCTGATGGTTCCAGAGCGAGGCTTTGCGGGGACACCGGCTTTCGTTTATTGGGGTGAATGCATAGAAGTGGAAACGCCGGGTCACAGGCAAGGCGAGTGTGTGAGGTTACCAGACACTGCACATGGCTCTCCAGAGGGACGCACCACCTTGGCTGGGCCCCTGCGGCCGCCGCCCAGCTGGCCCCTGCCCCCCGACACCAGGCAACTTCCTGCACGGGAAGCTGGCCACGCCATTCCCTCCCTTGCTTAGCAGTCAGCCCCTGCCTTGGGGTGGGGGGGTGGGCGGGGGTGGAGAAGTTCCAACTCGGCGGCATCGCCCGGCCCTCCACCACCGGCCCTGTTTATCTCCCCAGCCGTATATCCCTGGCTCTGTCCCACCTTGAACCTCACATTCCAGCCGTATCGAAGGCCCACAGTTCCCTGCACACACGTCATTTCTGTCCTTCTGCGTGGACTGTCTTTTCCGCCGGGAGCACACGTCCCTCCGTCGCCCTCCTGAGGGCGGCCGCTTGTCTTCTCAGATCTAACCGGAGCATCTTGGCGACCTGCCGACATCTCCCGGGCCCTGACCCGCATCCTTCGGCCCACTTCCACCTGCCTGCTCGAAGCCGCCTTGGCTGGGGCTCTTCTGAGCACGCCGGGTTTGCACCGTGGGAGGGATGCCACACAGTCAGGGCAGCCCCTTCCTCCCAGCTGCGTCGTCAGAGCCCAGCAGGATGCCCGGCACACAGGAGGCCTCGGTAAATGTGCAGTCAATGCTCAGCTTTGTACAGGAAAGCCCACACATCCAAAGCGTGCAGCCCCGTGTGACCACCACTCCGGGCAAGACATGCAACACGCCCAGCTCTCGCCTGACTCTTGTCCCCTGAGGTTAGTGTTGCCTGTTCTTGAACTTGACATAAAAGGAACCACGCAGAATGTTCTCTCTTGCGTTTGCCTTCCTTTGCTCGCTCCGGACTCCAGCCCTGAGAGGCACATTCCTTGGGCCTGAATCCTGCAGCCTCGGTGGCCGGCGACCTTGGCAGCCTCTGCCTGATTGATTTCCTCCCTCTCCCAAGATTTCTCTTCCCCTTCTGTCCTCAGCCCGGGTCGGGGCTTTGTCAGCAAGTCCCTGCTTCCTAAGCGGGAGAGGCGTTTTCTTCCTGTCATCAGCAAGTTATCTCTGAAATTCAGGGACCCAAGCTGTGGCACTGCCCTGGTCCCACGCGCATGGGGTCCCCGGGCAACCGTCCCTGTTTCCTGTGCCTCACTGCATCCCCTCTTTGAAACTACCTGGCGGTTTCATCACTGTAAGCTCTAGCCCGTGCACGTCACCTTGGTCCACCTGGCCACACCTCGGAGCTGAATTCTCAAGTGGGGTCCCAGAGCTTCAGCACCAATCACCTGGGAGCTCAGAGGTGCAAGTTCTCGGGCTCCACTCCAGACTCACTCTCTGGGAGAAACTCACTGCTTTCTTTCCTTTATTCTCATATTCACAGCACCTCTGACCCCAGATGTGTGGGTGTCTGCCCTCAGCGACTGAGTCTCAGACCCCAGCTGGGTGTCCTACAATTCAATTCAATTCTGCCGCCAACCAGAGATGGAACAGACCCCACAAGTTAGGGGTGCAATCCCACCAGGCTGCTACCCCACTTAGATGCCAGGCACAAGCAGTGGGTCCCCAGGCCACCCACACTTCTGTCCGCCTTGGCCACAAATCAGAGGTTCCCACGACCCCCTCCTTGGCTTCACTAATTTGCTAGAGGGAACCCGGGAAGACAGTTTACTTACTATTGTTGATTTATTACAAAGGGTATTTTAATGGATACACATGAACAGGCAGATGAAGAGAGACAGGGGAGGTCTGGAAGGCTCCTGAGCACAGGAGTTTCTGTCCCCTGTGGAGCTGGCGTGCGTCACCTCCCGGCATGGGGACACGTTCACTGACCTGGCAGCTCTCCAAGCCCCACACTTTAGGGATTTTTATGGAGGCTTCATCACGGAGGCACGATCGATTGTTAACTGACTCCCCGGCCCCTCTCCCCTCCCTGGACGAGGACGGTGGGGCTGAAAGCCCCAAGCTTCCCATCATGGTCCTGGTGACCAGCCCCATCCTGAAGCTGTCCCTGAGCCCACCCAGAGTCACCTCATTAGAACAAAAGATGCTCCCCTCACCCAGGAAATTCCAGGGGATTTGGAAGTTCTGTGTCCAGAAGTGGGGGTCAAAGATCAACCATTAGTATAAAACATGCTCCTAGCATTTCATCATGTAGGAAATGACAAAGGTTTTAGGAGCTCTGGCCGGGAAGCCAGGAATGAGGACCGAAATACGTATTTCTTATTATATCACGATATCATGCTCACTGAATCAGAAACTTGGGGGTGAGGCTTGGCAATCTGTGTTCCCACAAACCCTCTGGGGGTTCTGATGCAGCTCAAGTGTGAGAACCGCTGATTCCTGGCTTGTGAACATGTTGGTGATGAATTGATCAAAATGGGAACACAAATTCCCTGGAGTAGAAGTATGTTATCATTACCCTAAAAATTGCAAAGGGGTTCTGGAGCTCAGGGCTGACGTGGTCTGCTACGTCATCAGAGCACCAGCCCGAGCCTCCCTGGTCACAGACGCCTGCCCCACACAGAGGGTGATGTGGATCAGGTGTCTTTTGTCTCCCCAAGAGCAGGGGCCTGGCGTGCCAATTATCTGCCACTGGCTTCTCCCAGATCCATGCTCTCCCTTCTCTGTCCTGCTGTGAGCCCCGGGAGGCTGAGGCCCTAGCCAGCTGCTTCTGGTTGGATTTGATCAAAGGGAGAGGCAGGCAGGAGGCAGGAGGCAGGAGGTCAGAGGGCAGGAGGGGGGAGCAGTCAGGGCAAACGTTGCACAACCAGCTTCAGGGGGTGAACCAGCCCCAACTGGCAGTGTTTGCTAATTTCTGTGGTGCAAATGCTCCCACCGCGGTCAATTTCAAGTTACCCCCATGACAGCTCCGCCCGCAGAGTTGGGAAGAGATGTGCAGGAGTATTTCCAGATACATTCATGTAGGGAACCTCACGACCATAGCTCGTAGCAAAATGGAGCAAAGTCATTAGGGAGTGATGAATTTTGAGTAGATGTTGGCTTTGCTTTGAGTATAATTTATTAATTGTAAGTTCATATAATTTAATTCTCAATAATGGGAGTGCCTAACAACTGGTTCACGGAATTTCTGAAGGCTTGACAGTCGGCTCTCATAGGTGGGCAGGCCACTGGGCCGGGTGACACTTCTTCAGTCTGCCTGTCTGGAGCGCCCTCTGTGGCCTGGCTCCAGCCCTGTGATTCCTCCTCCTGGTCTGGCTCTCACCCGGCTCCAGGGATGCTCTCTCCCCTTGCCTCTTTAGCCCGGGGAGAACTCAATGTCTCTCCTTGTGCCCTGGCTGGGTGGCCCAAAGGTGGTGTCCTGGGGTTGGGGGACAATGAAGCAGAAGCCCATCCCTGCCTGAACCCCAGCTCACTTCCATTTCTGTCAGTTATCAACGTTCTGCATAGGATGTCAGTGGAAGAAATGATTCTGAGACCAGAGGTCAGAAACCCGGGGTGAGGGTGGTCGGGGGGCGGGGTACGGTGAGCTTCTGGAGGACAGAAAGGTACTCAGCAGAAGTGCCTGCATCCCTCGGGCATCGCGGGTGGGCGTGGCGGCGGGAACCCTCTCGGGAGGTGCTCTGGCCTCATCTGTCATGATGACAGTGCACATGGCCTTGACCCGGCAATGCCTCGGGAGGTATGTGTCTTAGAGGCAGACTCGCACCTGTGTGAAATGATGTTTGCCTTGAGTTATCCATTACAGCATTGTTTAGAAGAAAACGGGACACGGCGCAAGTGCCAATCGTCAAGAGACTCGTTAAATAGGTTCTGGCAGATTCTTACAGTAGAATATGTTACAGCCATTCTTTCTGGGATGACATGAAAGGTTCTCCACGACTGCGAGTGAAAACAGGACATCTGGATGGTGGGCAGACTTTGCTTCCATTTGTGCAGGAAAAGAAGGAAGGCAGGGAGGGGGATGGGAGGAGGGAGTGGTAAGAGGGGAAAGACAGGTCTGCTGCCTGGAAGGACACGCCAGCACCTGCAGCAGGTGTCTCTGGGTGGGGACCTGGCTGGCTGGGGACTGACTTCTCACTATAAACCCACTGGCACTTTCTGGATGTTGGGCCATTTTCCTGCACCATCTGGTCAATAAATAGATACAGTTCAAACAGGACTGAATACGGGCTCCTGAAACTTGATAGATGCCTCTTCCTGTTCATTCTCAACTCGGCCTCATCACCTTGGACCCCTGAACTCGAGTTAGGCCGGCCCCCCGACCCCCTGCTGGCTGACCAGGGTGGAGGCACCCAGCCAAGGCCCTCCAGGACCCCCGGCTTGGCAGGAAGGACCCTGCGGTGGTGACTTGTCTCTCCTCCAAGGGTTTCATGTCCATCCTGCCCTCTCTCTGCTCAGCTCCGTGGCTACACCCGCCTGAGAAGAGGGACGTGAGAGCTGGGCACAGAGTAATGCACCCACAGCCATGCCCAGGATTCGGGCGGGGAGGGGTGGGGACCATATCTGCCTTGTACACCCTGCAGCATCTGCGCCTGGCTCAGGGTAGGCTGGCAACTTCTCTGACTGCCTGACCGCTGGACAAGGACCCAGCTGCTCTCAGTTGAGGCGGTCCTTCCAGTGAAGGAAGCCTGATTCAGGCGTTTTTGCCTTCCTTTCTTGGAGGGAGGGTGGTTTCCACCCTGACGCATCTGATGGCCAGGTGTAGGGGGATGGCTTTACAGCAGCATTTCCCAAACTCACTGGCCACGCACCCTTTCTTCAAGGTGCAGTTTGCAGAACTAGTGTTCCCTGGAACACACTTTGGGAACCCTGGGTTAGACGGTTATATAAATAACCACTGTCACCCTTAGAGGCCTGGGCACTGGGGTTTTAAAAGATTCCCCAGGTGATTCCCACGTGCAGCCAGGGTTGAGAATCACCGCTCCAGAGCTAGGTTCAGTGGGTGGGGCCAGAGGACGGTCCTTTGTACTGAGATCCTGGGTCACATTAATAAGGGCATCATGGGCTTCCCTGGTGGCGCAGTGGTTGAGAATCTGCCTGCCAATGCAGGGGACACGGGTTCGAGTCCTGGTCCGGGAAGATCCCACATGCTGCGGAGCAACTAGGCCCGTGAGCCACAACTACTGAGCCTGCGTGTCTGGAGCCTGTGCTCCGCAACAAGAGAGGCCGCGACAGTGAGAGGCCCGCGCACCGCGATGAAGAGTGGCCCCCGCTCACTGCAACTAGAGAAAGCCCTCGCACAGAAACGAAGACCCAACACAGCCAAAAATAAATAAAATAAATAAATTTAAAAAAAAAAAAATTGAAGGCTTTAAAAAAAAAAAAAAATAAGGGCATCACCCACAGAATGTGGGAGGTGGCGGTCCTGCTTGATTCAGCACCGATCGATAATCAACCGGAAGGGAGAGGCTCTCTGAGGAAGTGACGTTTCCACTAAGCCCGGAAGGATGGGTGAGGAGCCTCCAGGCAGACAGGACAGCACTGACGAAGACCCTGGGGCTGGGAGGGCCTGGTGGGTGTGAGGGTGACAGTGGGATCAAGGGTGCCGAGTGCTGGGGGTGAAGAGAGGCGGTGATGGGGAGGAGGGTGGAGGCCCGACCACACAGAGCTCTGAGAGGCAGTGTGGTGAGGAACTTGCCTCAGGGGTGCTTCCCAGCTGTGTGGCCTGCGCCAAGTGACTTAACCACTCTGGACCTCAGTTTCCCCACAGGTAACATGAGGATAAAAATAGCAAGCGCTGCACAGGTTTGGGAACGGCCCTGAACGCTGAGAACTGTCCCTGACTCACGGGGAGCCCTGCAGAAAGGCTGGCCTCCGCCACCAGCCGCAGCATCACATCATCATTATTAATGGAGGTGCCCAGGAGGCAGAGCCAGCCTAGAAACCAGGCCACCGGGGGCCTGGGGTTCTGGGTCTTTTCCATTCCGGCTGCTCCCTCCCACCTCTCCCTGCGTACACACCCTCATGCGTAAGTGTCTGCGCTGGCAGGGGCGGGGGTCTGGATCCCTTCCAGGCCCCCCACGGGGAGCTTCTGTGTCTCTAACGCTGTGACCACATTCCTGGAGAGGAGGCTCGGCACCCCGCCCACCCCTGCAGGCCTGCCACCTCCTGCTCCGATGGGGCAACGGCTACCGGGTCACGGGGGCCTCGCTGGCGCTCTGAAGGCGGGAGAGCGACGTGCGTCCCTCCGTGCGATCCTCCTGGCTCTGGCCGGGACTGGGTGAGGCAGGGCCCTGGGCGGGGGCCTGACTCCGTGCCCCACCCTCTGGCTCCGGGCAGGCAGCGACCGGCAGAGGGAAGATGCAGCCAGGTGGAGAAGGGGGGACTCAAGAGGCAGGACCTGCCCGGCCACCTCGGCTCCCTGCACTGGGAAGCCCGCCCTGCCCGGGTGCCAGAGCCGGTTCCCCCTCTTCCTGCCAACCCCCTCCCCAGAGCTGCTCTTCCTTCCTTCCAGCTGCTCAGAGGCAACCTTTACACCCCGACCCAATCAGCAGATCCCACCCACTGTACCTGCAAATGTATTTGGACTTTGACCACTTGACACCACCCCAGCTGCTGCCACATCTGTGCCCTGTGTTGCTGCAAAGCCTTCTAACTAAACCGGCCCACTAGCACAGTCACATCAAACAAAGCTGGGGGGGAGGGGGGAGAGGGAGGGGGGAGAGGGAGGGGGCCCTAGCCTTGCGACGACTTCCCTCTCACCTGGGGTGTAAACTAGTCCTTTGCGACCCGGCATCACCTGTCTGATCTCCTCTCCCGCCTCTCTGCCTTCCTGGGCCTCCCCCAGGCTTGCTCCCACCATGGGGCCTTTGCACTTGCCGTTCCCTGGGCCTACGATGCTCTTTCCTCACACATCCACGTGACTTGTTCCTCCAATCCATTTGGGTCTCTGCTCATATGTCTTCTCAGTGGCCAGAGCACTCTGTATAAAACAGCAGCTCCTGGGACCTCCCTGGTGGTCCAGTGGTAAAGAATCTGCCCTACAATGCAGGGGACTTGGGTTCGATCCCTGGTCAGGGAACTAAGATCCCACATGCCGCGGGGCAACTAAGTCGGTGCGCCACAACTACTGAGCCTGCGCGCCTCAACTAGAGAGCCTGCGTGCTGCAAACTACAGAGCCCACAAGCCCTGGAGCCCGCGCGCCACAACAAGAGACGAGAAAACCCGCATGCCACAACTAGAGAGAAGCCCGCTCACCGCAATGAAAGATCCCGCGTGCCACAGCTAAGACCCGATGCAGCCAAAAATAAAATAAATAAATACATAATAAATAAATAAATCTTAAAAAAAAATAGTAGCTCCTACCCTCCTCACCCAGCTGCCTCTTGCCACACAGCACTACTTGCTCATTTGTTTGTCTGAATCCCCACACTGGGATGCCAGTTCCCAGAGGGCAGGGTGTTTTCTGTCCTGTTCCCTGGTGGATCACAAATGCCTAGGACAGGCCCTGGCACGTAGGTGTTACATAAATACCACTGCATGAATTGGGCCTACGAGCACGCCTTAAGCGAGGGACAATTGAGACCAGAGGCTCCTGGGTTCCTTCCTCTGGGGCCGACCTTTCTGTTCCTGGAGACATAACATCAGAGGGGTCAGCTCTTCCAGGGCACCTTCAAACCCCTGGCTCCCTGGGAGCGTCGACTGGCTTTCAGGTTTCTCATCTGTAAATGAGGGGGTCGGCCTGGGCTCCTCCCCTGGGACTTTCCATCTCAGACGTTCTGGACGCCTGTCCTTCCTGCCCCCCCCATCCGTTCTAATATCCAGGGGCTTGGGAGTGTGTAACAGGAATTGGCGGTCAAGGTGTAAGCTGAGCCACGTGAACTGCTACCAGGCAAACCCCATGTGTCTCCACGTCATTGTTTAGACGTCATCACATCGTGGGGAGAGGAGACTGGAGGAGTGGGTGGGTGGCCTCCCAGAAGATACATCCAAGTCCTAACCCCAGAAACTTACGAATGCGGCCAACTGAGAAAAAAGGGTCTTTGCAGATCAAAGTTAATCAAGTTAAGGAGGTTGAGATGAGATCATTTGGATTTAGTGTGGCCCTAAATCCAGTGACAATTGTCCCTGTCACAGAGAGGGATCTGACAGGGACAGGGAAGGCCATGTGACCGCAGAGGCAGGGCCTGGAGTGATACAGTCACAAGCCAAGGGAGGACGCTCCCGCAGAGCCGGTGGTGCGCTGCCCACGCCCTGATCCGGGGCTCTGACCCCGGGACCGTGAGAGAACACATTTCTGTTGTGTTAAGACGCCCAGTTTGTGGTCGTTTGTTACGGCTGCCCCAGAAACCTCCCACAGGAGGGACTGCAGGGGATTAAAGCCTGCAGGGAGGGCTGCTGAGGATTACCTTTCCCTCCAAGTTTCAGCTCCGGCCTTTCAGCTCGGTCCCGCCCGGCTGCGTCCTGCTCCCGGTCCTGGGATTGGGGTGGGGTGCATCGGGCAGGGAGCGTTCCGGGTACAGGACCACCTCCCCTGGGCCACGCCCGGGCAACGCCTGGGCGTGGTGTTTGCCCGAGGTGGAGCCCAGTGAGGCTGGGCACACAGGGCAGCCTGGCTCTGCCTGAGCTCAGCTGCCTGTGGCTGTGGCCTGGAAGCCCCAAGAGCTCTGCCGTCAGCCTTGGAGGCCAGCCATTTAAACCAGGAGAACAGATGGTGGGAGTGGTGTTCTACCACCCGCCCGGAGGATGGGGTTGGGGGGCACCATTTACAGACCACTCACCCCACCCCCGGGGGCTCAGCGCCTCACCTGCGTCACATCACGGGGCTTCTCGTCTTCCCCACCGGGAAGCTGTGGTTACAGGCATTTCACAGACGAGGAAACGGACGCTGCGCAACCTTCCCAAAGCGACCCCCGCAGAAAGTGGCAGGGCTGGGGTCAGGGCCCAGTGAGGCCGCAGCATCCCCTGCCCGGGGGGCGGGGGGAGGACTGGCTGGGGCCTTGGGCATCCCTGGGGGCTGCGGTTCCTCTGCAGGACTCGAGGGGGGCCTGCACCGTGAAGCACGCGGTCTCCTGGGGGAGCTGGTTCGCCAGAGACTCTGAGTCAGAGCGCCCGGGCCTGTCTCCACCAGCCTGACACAGGGCCAAGGTGGCGCCAGAAGCCTAGGAGGACAGAGGCAGGGAGGGAGGCCTGGCCACCCTCTCTCCCTCGGCCCCGGAGTGGCAGGGGCGTGGGCACACTGGCGAGGGCTGCTTCTTGCGGAGGGTCCACAGGAGTTGGTGGGGAGCTGGCGCTCTGAGGAGAGCCCGGCCTCTGGGCTGAGATGGGAGTGATGGTGGCCACTTACGTGGGCTGATGACAAGGGACGATGACGGGTTCTGGCACCTTCTGCACGGGGGCGTGGGGTGGGGGGAGTGTGCTAGGGCCTCCAGAGGGAGCTCCCGTCACCCTCGCAGGGGAGGGACCAGAGTTAGCCCATTTTACTGCTGGGGATACTGAGGCTCAGGGGTCACAGGGCTTTCCCCAGATCGCGTGACGGCAAGCACAGCCCTGGGGCTCCCGCCCAGGCCCCCTGACTCCACAGCCCACGGGGCCACAGGGCCTGGCCGCCACCTCTCTGGAGCTCCCCCTCTTCTCTGGCCCCTTCTCGCCGCAGGCCGCCTTCCCTACCTGGTGACAAGTAAGGCTGGGTTTGCAGGGCTGACAGGTGACCAGCGCTGGCTGGGGAGGAGTGGGCACAGTGGAGCTGGCCCTCCCCTGGGGGCACCCCGCCAACCTGGCTGTGGCATCAGGGGAGCAGGGGGACAGGAGGCCAGGCTGGCCTGTTTGTCGCATCACAAAGTCCTATCCTGGAGGGCGGGGGTCTGCGGGGGGGAAGCCTGGACAGCCTCTGCCCCAGGGTCCTGGCTGGGCCCCGCTCCTTCCCTCACAGCACCTCCACCAGAGCATCCTCGGCCTCAAGGGGGGCACCCTGAAAATGGGCACCTCTTGCCAAGGTGAGCCCGAGGCAAGGGGAGGTGGGCAAGAGGCCCCACAGTTGGGTGGTTCAGAACTCTGGTCTCGGGGGCAGACATCGCCACGGCCAGCCCACCGCCGCCCCGCATCCGTACCCCTCCCTCCCCCCGGCCTGAGTGAGCCAGAGCCCCCGAATCAGCTGCTCCTTTAACCCCGTCCTGTCTGAGGGAAGAACAGACCGCCTCAGGCAACCTACACGCAGAGGCGGGGCCAAATCCAAAGCTGAACCCCGGGAGCTGTACGAACAAAGAAGAGAAAGGGAAATCTCTCCCAGCAGCCTCAGGAGCAGTGGATTAAAGCTCCACAAACAACTTGATGTGTCTGCATCTGTGGAATACTTGAATAGACAACGAATCATCCCAAATTGAGGGGGTGGACTTTGGGAGCAAAGATATGTATATATTTTTCCCTTTTTCTCTTTTTGTGAGTGTGTATGTGTGTGACTTTGTCTGTATAGCTTTGCTTTTACCATTTGTCCTAGGGTTCTGTCTGTCCATTTTTTTTTTTTTTTACTTTTTAAAATTTTTTTCTTAACAATTATTTTTTACTTTTTATTTTAATAACTTTATTTTATTTTACTTTATTTTATTTTATTTTATCTCCTTCCTTCCCTCCTTCCTTCCTTCCTTCCTTCTTTCTTTCTATTTTTTCTCTGTTTTATTCTGAGCCGTGTGGATGAAAGGCTCTTGGTGCTCCAGCCAGGCGTCAGGCCTGTGCCTCTGAGGTGGGAGAGCCAAGTTCAGGACCCTGGTCCACAAGAGACCTCCCAGCTCCACGTAATATCAAACGGTGAAAATCTCCAGGAGATCTCCATCTCAACACCAAGACCCAGCTCCACTCAACAACCAGCAAGCTACAGTGCTGGACACCCTATGCCAAACAACTAGCAAGACAGGAACACAACCCCATCCATTAGCAGAGAGGCTGCCTAAAATCATAATAAGGACACAGACACCCCAAAACACACCACCAGACGTGGACCTGCCCACCAGAAAGACAAGATCCAGCCTCACCCACCAGAACACAGGCACTAGTCCCCTCCACCAGGAAGCCTACACAACCCACTGAACCAACCTTACCAACTGGGGACAGACACCAAAAACCACGGGAACTACGAACCTGCAGCCTGTGAAAAGGAGACCCCAAACACAGTAAGATAAGCAAAATGAGAAGACAGAGAAACACACAGCAGATGAAGGAGCAAGGCAAAAACCCACCAGACCAAACAAATGAAGAGGAAATAGGCAGTCTACCTGAAAAAGAATTCAGAATAATGATAGTAAAGATGATCCAAAATCTTGGAAATAGAATAGAGAAAATACAAGAAACATGTAACAAGGACCTAGAAGAACTAAAGAGCAAACAAACAGTGATGAACAACACAATACATGAAATTAAAAATTCTCTAGAAGGAATCAACAGCAGAATAACTGAGGCAGAAGAACGGATAAGTGACCTGGAAGATAAAATAGTGGAAATAACTACTGCAGAGCAGAATAAAGAAAAAAGAATGAAAAGAATTGAGGACAGTCTCAGAGACCTCGGGGACAACATTAAATGCACTAACATTCGAATTATAGGGGTCTCAGAAGAAGAAGAGAAAAAGAAAGGGACTGAGAAAATTTTTGAAGAGATTACAGTTGAAAACTTCCCCAATATGGGAAAGGAAATAGTTAATCACGTCCAGGAAGCACAGAGAGTCCCATACAGGATAAATCCAAGGAGAAACACGCCAAGACACATATTAATCAAACTACCAAAAATTAAATACAAAGAAAAAATATTAAAAGCAGCAAGGGAAAAACAACAAATAACACACAAGGGAATCCCCATAAGGTTAACAGCTGATCTTTCAGCAGAAACTCTGCAAGCCAGAAGGGAGTGTCAGGACATATTTAAAGTGATGAAGGAGAAAAACCTACAACCAAGATTATTCTACCCAGCAAGGATCTCATTCAGATTTGATGGAGAAATTAAAACCTTTACAGAGAAGCAAAAGCTAAGAGAATTCAGCACCACCAAACCAGCTTTACAACAAATGCTAAAGGAACTCCTCTAGGCAGGAAACACAACAGGAGGAAAAGACCTACAATAACAAACCCAAAACAATTAAGAAAATGGTAATAGGAATATACATATCGATAATTACCTTAAATGTAAATGGATTAAATGCTCCAACCAAAAGACATAGACTGGCTGAATGGATACAAAAACAAGACCCGTATATATGTTGTCTACAAGAGACCCACTTCAGACCTAGGGACACATACAGACTGAAAGTGAGGGGTTGGAAAAAGATATTCCATGCAAATGGAAATCAAAAGAAAGTTGGAGTAGCAATTCTCATATCAGACAAAGTAGACTTTAAAATAAAGACTATTACAAGAGACAAAGAAGGGCACTACATAATGATCAAGGGATCGATCCAAGAAGAAGATATAACAATTGTAAATATTTATGCACCCAACATAGGAGCACCTCAATACATAAGGCAAATACTAACAGCCATAAAAGGGGAAATCGACAGTAACACAATCATAGTAGGGGACTTTAACACCCCATTTTCACCAATGGACAGATCATCCAAAATGAAAATAAATAAGGAAACACAAGCCTTAAAAGATACATTAAACAAGATGGACTTAATTGATATTTATAGGACATTCCATCCAAAAACAACAGAATACACATTCTTCTCAAGTGCTCATGGTACATTCTCCAGGATAGATCATATCTTGGGTCACAAATCAAGCCTTGGTAAATTTAAGAAAATTGAAATCGTATCAAGTATCTTTTCTGACCACAACGCTATGAGACTAGATATCAATTACAGGAAAAAAATCTGTAAAATATACAAACACATGGAGGCTAAACAATACACTACTAAATAACCAAGAGATCACTGAAGAAATCAAAGAGGAAATCAAAAAATACCTAGAAACAAATGACAATGAAAACACGACGACCCAAAACCTATGGGATGCAGCAAAAGTAGTTCTAAGAGGGAAGTTTATAGCAATACAATCCTACCTTAAGAAACAAGAAACATCTCAAATAAACAACCTAACCTTACACCTAAAGCAATTAGAGAAAGAAGAACAAAAAAACCCCAGAGTCAGCAGACGGAAGGAAACCATAAAGATCAGATCAGAAATAAATGAAAAAGAAACGAAGGAAACAATAGCAAAGATCAATAAAACTAAAAGCTGGTTCTTTGAGAAGAAAAACAAAATTGATAAACCATTAGCCCGACTCATCAAGAAAAAAAGGGAGAAGACTCAAATCAATAGAATTAGAAATGAAAAAGGAGAAGTAACAACTGACACTGCAGAAATACAAAGGACCATGAGAGATTACTACAAGCAACTCTATGCCAATAAAATAGACAGCCTGGAAGAAATGGACAAATTCTTAGAAATGCACAACCTTCTGAGACTGAACCAGGAAGAAATAGAAAATATGAACAGACCAATCACAAGCACTGAAATTGAAATTGTGATTTAAAATCTTCCAACAAACAAAAGCCCAGGACCAGATGGCTTCACAGGCGAATTCTATCAAACATTTAGAGAAGAGCTAACACCTATCCTTCTCAAACTCTTCCAAAATATAGCAGAGGGAGGAACACTCCCCAACTCATTCTACGAGGCCACCATCACCCTGATACCAAAACCAGACAAAGATGTCACAAAGAAAGAAAACTACAGGCCAATATCACTGATGAACATAGATGCAAAAATCCTCAACAAAATACTAGCTAACAGAATCCAACAGCACATTAAAAGGATCATACACCATGATCAACTGGGGTTTATCCCAGGAATGCAAGGATTCTTCAATATATGCAAATCAATCAACGTGATACACCACATTAACAAATTGAAGGAGAAAAACCATATGATCATCTCAATAGATGCAGAGAAAGCTTTTAACAATATTCAACACCCATTTACAATAAAAAAAAAAACCCTCCAGAAAGTAGGCATAGAGGGAACTTTCCTCAATATAAGAAAAGCCATATATGACAAACCCATAGCCAACATCGTCCTCAACGGTGAAAAACTGAAACCATTTCCACTAAGATCAGGAACAAGACAAGGCTGCCCACTGTCACCACTATTATTCAACATAGTTTTGGAAGTTTTAGCCACAACAATCAGAGAAGAAAAAGAAATAAAAGGAATCCATATCGGAAAGGAAGAAGTAAAGCTGTCACTGTTTGCAGATGACACGATACTACTATACATAGAGAATCCTGAAGATGCTACCAGAAAACTACTAGAGCTAATCAATGAATTTGGTAAAGTAGCAGGATACAAAATTAATGCACAGAAATCTCTAGCATTCCTATACATTAATGATGAAAAATCTGAAAGTGAAATTAAGAAAGCACTCCCATTTACCACTGCAACAAAAAGAATAAAATATCTAGGAATAAACCTACCTAAGGAGACAAAAGACCTGTATGCAGAAAATTGTAAGACACTGATGAAAGAAATTAAAGATGATACAAATAGATGGAGAGATATACCATGTTCTTGGATTGGAAGAATCAACATTGTGAAAATGATTCCACTACCCAAAGCAATCTACAGATTCAATGCAATCCCTATCAAATTACCACTGGCATTTTTCACAGAACTAGAACAAAAAATTTCACAATTTGTATGGAAACACAAAAGACCCCGAATAGCCAAAGCAATCTTGAGAAAGAAAAACGGAGCTGGAGGAATCAGGCTCCCTGACTTCAGACTATACTAGAAAGCTACAGTAATCCAGACAGTATGGTACTGGTACAAAAACAGAAATATAGATCAATAGAACAGGTTAGAAAGCCCAGAGATAAACCCACGCACATATGGTCACCTTATCTTTGATAAAGGAGGCAAGAATATACAGTGGAGAAAAGACAGCCTCTTCAATAAGTGGTGCTGGGAAAATTGGACAGGTACATGTAAAAGTATGAAATTTGAACACTCCCTAACACCATACACAAAAATAAACTCAAAATGGATTAAAGACCTAAATGTAAGGCCAGACACTATAAAACTCTTAGAGGAAAACATAGGCAGAACACTCTATGACATAAATCACAGCAAGATCCTTTTTGACCCACCTCCTAGAGAAATGGAAATAAAAACAAATATAAACAAATGGGACCTAATGAAACTTAAAAGCTTTTGCACAGCAAAGGAAACCATAAACAAGACGAAAAGAAAACCCTCAGAATGGGAGAAAATATTTGCAAATGAAGCAACTGACAAAGGATTAATCTCCAAAATTTACAAGCAGCTCAATATCAAAAAAACAAACAACCCAATCCAAAAATGGGCAGAAGACCTAAATAGACATTTCTCCAAAGAAGATATACAGACTGCCAACAAACACATGAAAGAATGCTCAACATCATTAATCATTAGAGAAATGCAAATCAAAACTACAATGAGATATCATCTCACACCGGTCAGAATGGCCATCACCAAAAAATCTACAAACAATAAATGCTGGAGAGGGTGTGGAGAAAAGGGAACCCTCTTGCACTGTTGGTGGGAATGTAAATTGATACAGCCACTATGGAGAACAGTATGGAGGTTCCTTAAAAAACTAAAAATAGAACTACCATACGACCCAGCAATCCCACTACTGGGCATATACCCTGAGAAAACCATAATTCAGAAAGAGTCATGTACCAAAATATTCATTGCAGCTCTGTTTACAATAGCCAGGACATGGAAGCAACCTAGGTGTCCATCATCGGATGAATGGATGAAGAAGATGTGGCACATATATACAATGGAATATTACTCAGCCATAAAAGAAACGAAATTGAGTTATTTGTAGTGAGGTGGATGGACCTAGAGTCTGTCATACAGAGTGAAGTAAGTCAGAAAGAGAAAAACAAATACCATATGCTAACACATATATATGGAATCTAAGAAAAAAAAATGGTCGTGAAGAACCTAGGGGCAAGACGGGAATAAAGACACAGACCTACTAGAGAATGGACTTGAGGATATGGGGAGGGGGAAGGGTAAGCTGTGACAAAGTGAGAGAGGGGCATGGACATATATACACTACCAAAAGTAAAATAGATAGCTAGTGGGAAGCAGCCGCATAGCACAGGGAGATCAGCTTGGTGCTTTGTGACCACCTAGACGGGTGGGATAGGGAGGGTGGGAGGGAGGGAGATGCAAGAGGGAAGAGATATGGGAACATATGTATATGTATAACTGATTCACTTTGTTATAAAGCAGAAACTAACACACCATTGTAAAGCAATTATACTCCAATAAAGATGTTAAAAAAAAAAGTCTACACATAACAAATGCTGGAGAGGGTGTGAAGAAAAGGGAACCCTCTTACACTGTTGGTGGGAATGTAAATTGGTACAGCCACTATGGAGAACAGTATGGACATTCCTTAAAAAAACTAAAAGTAAAGCTACCATAAGATCCAGCAATCCCACTCCTGGGCATATGTCCAGACAAAACTGTAATTCAAAAAGATACATGTACCCCTATGTTCACAGCAGCACTATTCACAATAGCCAAGACGTGGAAACAACCGAAATGTCCATTGACAGAGGAATGGATAAAGAAGATGTGGTACATATACACAGTGGAATACTGCTCAGCCATAAAAAAAGAATGAAATAATGCCATTTGTAGCAACATGGATGGACCTAGAGATTATCATACTAAGTCAGAAAGAGAAAGACAAATACCATATGATATCACCTATATATGCAATCTCAAATATGACACAAATAAGCTTCTCTATGAAACAGAAATAGACTCACAGACCTGGAGAACAGATTTGTGGTTGCCAAGGGGGAGCGGGAACGGGGGAGGGATGGAAGAGTTTGGGATTAGCAGATGCAAACTACTATATAGAGAATGGATAAACAACAACATCCTACCGTATAGCACAGGGAACTATATTCAATATCCTGTGACAAACCATAATGGAAAAGAATGTATATACATGTATAACTGAAGACTTTGCTGTACAGCAGAAATTAACACAACATTGTAAGTCAACTATACTTCAATAAAAAAAAAAATTAATGAAAATAAACAAGCCCCCATCAGGGGCCAAGAAAAAAAATTTTTTACTGGCTTACATCTGTTTTATAAACTAAAATGGTTACACTTACTTATTGTAAATTCAGTAATGGCCCCATAGCTCATAAGTGATGACGCCAGGGTTAGAACCCGTATCTGGGTTCAAATAAATTAGGTCCTAACCTCTACTGTCACAGGTAGTCTTCGTGATGACAGAATCGAAGGGAAAAAAGTACTGTAAAGCTACAGTTTTTATGTGTCTGAAGGTCATCCATAGAACAAAGATGACAATACAGTTATGTTTGGGGGTTCCGTGGAGGGGACCGTGGGTTGGGATGGTCAGAAAGTACAGGCGTATCTAACTCATGAACTGTCCTGGCCTTCTGGGCGGCTACACTTGGTCCTGCCAAAATCCCTTGGATTACTGCCATCGGAAGGGAAGGGCCTGACAATTGAATGATGTGTCTTCCTTCTCACCTAAGCTCTTCTGACGCTCCAGTGCCCCCTCTGCTCTGAAGCGGCGCTGTGTCTGCTGGTGACAGCACAGCCAGCCAACCACCGGTGCTGGGCACAGCGGCCTTTTGATTCAAGGACATAAAGCAAGGGGCACGGAGAGTGTTCCTCTGGGCTCGACTGGTGTCACTGCAGGAGTGGAGGTTAAGGTTGGAGGGACAGAGGTGTCACGTGTTTGTTAATAAATTTCTCTCATGTGTGACATGTAAGACCCTCTAAAGCCCATGCCCCTGGCAGGCCCCCTCCTGCCTGGCTTCAGGCCAGGACTGATGAGTCCCATGGCTGTTTCAACACATGACCTTCCTCTTCAGAAGGTCAGCTATCAGCTGCTTCTTTGGAGGGTGGCGGCCTCGTGATCCTGAGGTCTTGGGTAAAAAACTTTCAGCAACAAGGCTGTTTTGAGAATTGCAGAAATTGGAACCGAAGGGTTTGGGATGTCCGGTGCTTATTTCAACAAGCTGACCCGTCTCTGTGGTTGCACAGAACCCAGAGAGAGCACTGAGTCATGCAGACAAAAAGCTGCAACTGGTCAGAGTTTAAGGCAGTTGTTGGTGTTGGCTGCAAATGAACAGATTTGGGGGCAAGCCTGGGTATTCGGAGGGCCTGATGAAGCTGAGATTACCTGGTGCCCCCAGCCCCCGTATGCTAGCGTTTGAGGCACCACATTTATGGATGGGCTCTTTCTGCTGCACATCTGAGAGCATCTCGCTGCCCGGCAGACACCATGCTGGCCTCACTCATCAAATATCTCACAGCCACAGAATGGCTGCCAACACCAGCATCCTTGCAGGGAGGTGACGTGCAGACCCGTGTGCAGATTTTTAAGCGAAAGCTTAATAAAGCGTTTGCAGAGCTCCGGAAGGCCCACAGAGCCTGGACAGTCCCCCAACATCAGGGCGCCAACCGCTGGCCACGTGGGGCTGGGGAGCTGCCCATCTCCTAGCCCCCGAGGGCAGCATCGCGGGCTGAAACGCCGGGTCCTGAGTTCTGCCTGCACGTGGCTTTCCTTCCGGCCCTCGTACTGACCGCTGGCCCCTCGAGAGCACATCTGCAGCAACTGCCATCGATAAGCCCAAGGGAAGAGCTCACTGTGTGTGTCCAGAGACAGAGTCCTTCAGAAGTTTCCCGAAGTGTGAGGTGCGCGAATCTGGAGGCTCTTGGACAAAGCCAGCACCTCATTGAATCTTTTTCCGATTCTCATTCTTCCAAAAGTCTTCTGAGGACTTTCTGGATCCTCAAGGGGAACGTCTGTATGTCTGTTTGGTGCTTTGTCCATCTTTCCCACTCCCTAACGTGCATCTCAGAAGGCAACCAAATTTATCTAGAATGTTGTAATACTGCTTTGTTTTTAATGTATTATTTTTACTCTTAACTTCTATTTATTGACAGGAAACGCTGAGTGTCTCTTTATGGCAGTGATATAAAAATCGCCCTGATGGTTACCAAACGTCTTAAGTTTGAGGCCACGGCCTCTACACTGAGCGGGAGGGATTTGTGGTCTGGGCTCTGTGCCTGAACCAGAAAGCCATGTCCTGAGTCAGCCTGCACGATGACCATCTGAGGGCCTGGGGAGGCGGTGCCCTGGGACATCTGCGGACACGCCTACTCTTGCTCCACTGGAGACGACCACCAGCTCCGGCTGGGGGCCCCCAAAAGCCTGCGGGGAAACTTGGCGAAAGCCAGCAGAGCAGCAGGCTTGGACAGCTCAGGTCGCTGCAGCGGTTCTGAGCGCTGTTAGCTCCTGTGAGAGGATGGGAAGCCTGCTGTGCGGGATCTGGGTGCAGGTTTCACACCCGCCCGGGGGCTGGGGTGGCGGGTGGGTTTGTTACTTGCTAAGTTGTGATTAAAGTCCCCAAGTTCGGGCTTCCCTGGTGGCGCAGTGGTTAAAAATCTGCCTGCCAATGCAGCGGACATGGGTTCGAGCCCTGGTCCGGGAAGACCCCACATGCCACGGAGCAACTAAGCCCATACGCCACAACTTCTGAGCCTGCGCTCTAGAGCCCGCGAGCCACAACTACTGAGCCCATGTGCCACAACTACTGAAGCCCGCGCATCTAGAGCCCGTGACCCACAACAAGAGAAGCCACCGCAGTGAGAAGTCCGCGCACCGCAACAAAGAGCAGCCCCCGCTCGCCACAACTAGAGAAAGCCCGCGCGCAGCAACGAAGACCCAACGCAGCCAAAAATAAGTAAATAAATAAATTTATATATATTAAAAAAAAAGGTCCCCAAGTTCAGGAAAGGAAGAGGCAACACCGCCATCTTGTGGCCAATAGTGTGCACAGCACCCGCGATGCCTGCTGATTGGGATCCAGGCTCAGAACCATTTTTAGCATCAGACAGGTTTCTGACCCTGCTGACAGTGGCAAAGGGGGATTTGTGGCCTCCTTGCCTCTCCAGCCATGGCAGGTCACCACCCACGGAGCCACCACACCTAAGAGCCTGCGTGCCGCAGACACCGTGCTGGGTTCCAGACCTACATCTCCCCTCAAATCCCCCCTCACAGCCCCAGGACTGGGCGCGAACACCAGCATTCCCTGCAGACCTGCCTTCACTGCCAGGCGGGGGACCTGGGGACACTGTGTAGCTCGGGAGAGGTGGAAGTGGGATTGCGGAGAGAAGCATGTCTTTTAACTTCCCTTTTTTGTGTTTAAAGGGAACTTGCCCTGTAGGTCTCAGGTCACACAGCAGGGCTGTAAGAGCAGCTCCCAGGCCCGTCCCTCTGGGCCTCAGTGTCTTCAGCTGTCAGTGGGGACAATGGCGCTCCTGTAACAGGCCCCCTCGGGGTCTTCAGACTGAATGCAAGTCATCACCCAGAACATGCCTGCACCCAACAGCCCTCCATCAAGGCAGCTGGGATTGTGCTTCCTGGGCAGGAACTGGATTTGGAGGAAGTGAGGTCTTGTGGGTTCCTGGGGTGGGTGGGTGGGATTGTGTCCTATTCCCACACAGCAGCCCCAGGGGGCAGGACTCTGTGGGGAGAGCCAGGGCAGGGGGCCAAGCCTGGCCAGAAAGACCCTGCCCGTAAGGGGCCGTGATGCGGGGCGCCCGGGGTGATTGTCGCTGTCAAAGCCAGGGGACCCTCTGCAGGTGGCTGAGTTGCGTTGTCGATACCCACGTGCGCGTCCTCGGGGGGCAGACCATAGAACTGGCGGTCCAAACTGGGACACTTCCGAGAGGGAAGGGACGCTCTCGTAACAATTATGCCAGGATAGGGGTACCTCGGACGCGGGTTGCCCCAGGCAAGCAAGGACGACGGTCACTCTTGTCATCAGGTGTGCAGGTGGCAAGTGAAGACGTGGATGGAGATGAGATTCTCTAGGGGAAAGAAGGGACTCCTGCGATCAGGCCTTGAGGGACCATCTGCCAAGACTTGAGGCTGGGGGGAGGAGGCAGCAGGACGGCCAGGAGCGCGGCCTCTCAGGGCGCCGATAGTGACGGGGAAGGGCACGTTCCCCAGCCCTGACTGCTGCCCGGAGGGCACCTGCTGGGTTTAGCCCTTCGGGGTGGCTGGGAGTGTCGCAGAGCTGGTGAGAGGTGGACCCCAGAGCGGGGTGAGGGGATGGAGCAAGTGCCCGTGGCAGTCCCCTCTGGAGCAGCGTGGAAAAGAGCCTCACCCCTCCCCCAGGAAAACAAGCGTTTGGAATATCTAAGGCAGCTCTCTGGTCTCCCTCCCTCCCTGCCAGAGTTATCAAGGAGCGACTGAATTTTGCCAGGATGCGCTGTCTAGTGCGCAGGAATGAGGGCTGCGTTTCTCCAGTGGATGGAAAATACGTACTGAGCCCCTGCTATGAGCCAGGTATGGCGGGAAGATTCACAGCAACGTACTTGAAACGGACAAGCCTGGGGGGGGGGGTTCCAGCCTTTGTCACCCATACACACCAGGCTCTGTGGTAGGTGGGCTATGGCCCGCCCCCGCCCCCCCTCCTCCTAGGAACCGTCCCCCTGACACTTGTCACCTATCATCGCCATGGGAACAGTGGACGCCAACCGCTCCACTCGACTGGTCCAGAGACAGAGTCACCTTCCAGCTGGACCCCTCGCGGGGCCCATCTCCCCGTCTCCAGACTGGGCCGATCATCTCTCCGCCCTGCGCACGGCTGAGGCCGGGTAACTAGCGGCGGGGCGACCCAGAGAGATGGTCTCTACAGCGGTGGGGCTGTGGGCAGACCCCTGGGCTGAAGCGGTTCTCCAGAAAGTGGCGAGGCCTTGGAGGAGAGCGGAGAGGGCAGCGGAGAAGATGCGGGGGCCCTGGGCAGGCAGCAGGCCTGCTCTGCTCTCCCGCGGCTCGCGGGGCCCTGCTGTCTCCGCCCACGTGCGCTCAGCGGCTCTGCCCTCGTCCGGTGGATTTTCTGAGCTGAGGTTCTCTGCCCTGTACTGGTTGGAGCGGGGCGTCCGTCCCTGAACCACTGGCAAATACCGACTGCTCAGATTTTAGAGAAGACACTGGATTTAAACCTTCCCAGCAGCCTCCCCCTTGCTGGAGTTTTAGTGTCACAACATCTCCATCCCTGGCCGTCTTGCCCGGCCGGGCTGCCCTCCCGACTCCATCCCCCTCACTCCTGCCACAGCGCTGGCCTCCTGCCCTGGGGCTCTGCTTGCGCCGTGAGGTTGGAAGGCAGGGCGGCGTGGACAGCGCTGGGCAGGCCTGGGCTCGGGCCCCAGCTCCAGCCTCAGCAGCTGCTCAGCCTTCCCAGAGCCTCAGTTTCCTCATCTGTAAATGACAATCACTCCCTCAGGCTTCGGAGTTGGGAGGTGCAGAGAACATCCGGCCCAGAGCAGAGATAAACGCTGCTTCTTCCTCCTTTTCTCGATGACTAAGCATTAGCTAGTCGAGAAGTCAGAAAGAGAAAAACAAATACCATATGCTAACACATATATATGGAATCTAAAAAAAAAAAATGGTCCTGAAGAACCTAGGGGCAGGACAGGAATAAAGACGCAGATGTAGAGAATGGACTTGAGGACACGGGGAGGGGGAAGGGTAAGCTGGGACGAAGTGAGAGAGTGGCATGGACATATATACACTACCAAATGTAAAACAGCTAGTGGGAAGCAGCCGCATAGCACAGGGAGATCAGCTCCGTGCTTTGTGACCACCTAGACGGGTGGGATGGGGGGGGGTGTGAGGGAGACGCAAGAGGGAGGAGATATGGGGATGTATGTACATGTATAGCTGATTCACTGTTATACAGCAGAAACTAACACACCAGTGTAAAGAAATTATACTCCAATAAAGATGTTAAAAAAAAATTAGCTAGTCGACAAATGCAAATGCAATCAGAAAAGAAGAAAAAAAAGAAAAAAAAAACAAGGACAAGAAAGAGACCTGGGGTCACTCTACCGATTTTGCTAAACTGCAAATAATGCAGCAGCTTTCTGTGGTGAATAGGAATCACGGAGTAGCTTTTGTTTCTATCCAAGAAGAGATCAAAATGGACTTTATATTCCAACGAATATAAAGCCACAAACAGAACACGGCCCTCTTGCAGAAGTGTTATGCCCCTAGATGACCGACAGAGGGCAGAGCTGTGCAACCCTCAGCTGCCCTAGATCTAGAGGGCAGAGACGGTCCAGCCCTCTGAGATGGAAGATGTGGTGGGTGGTGCAGAGGAGTAATGGGGGGGCAGGCATCAGAGTGACTCAAGCCAGCATGGGAGAGCCGGCTCAGGGCTTGCTGGACAAGGTAGCAGCTGGGAGAGCTCAGAGCTTGGGCCAAGCCACTGAACCTGGGGATCCTCGTCTGAAAGTGAGGTGCTGCTTAGCTGCCAGGGGCGGTGAGGACGCCTCAGTGCACAGAAGTTCCTGGGAATGAATTAGTGCACTTAGTCACCTTATAGAACAGAAGCCAGAAAACCATCACAACTCTTAATTTCCAAAGAGGGGGACGACAGATTCCGGAACCTACATCCGGGTGAGTGTGACGGTGGTCCCAGAGTCCAGATGTATAAACATCTGTAATAAAGACAACAGCTGGTGCCTTTTCAAAGCTTTATGCACTTCATCTCCTTGGAGCCTCTCAGCAGCCCCTGAGGTAGGTGCTGTGGTTACCCCCATTTAAAGATGGGAAAACGGGCAGGATGAGGGTAGGTGGTTTGCTCCAGGCCACCCAGCTGGGAAGTGGTGGGGTCGGGATTTGAACCCGACACTGGCTGGAGCCAAAGCTGGTGGCGTCAACCATTATGGCACCCACTGCCTTTCAGAACAAAACCCGCCCACGAACAAGTCAGAGCAGGTCAGCCCCAAGGTCACTTGCAGCCCTGGAAACGGAATTAATCTGAATTCCAGAACAGCCCAAGACTGTTGGACAACAGGCTGGAGAGATCTGGGATCTGTCTGAACCACAGACCCCAAAGCAATGAGAGAGGAGGAGAGCCGTGCACGGGAAAGGAGGGGAGAACAGCCACTCCACGGGTGGGGTCTGTAGGGTGTGGGCTGGGAACGCCAGGGGGAGCAGGCTCTGTGCTGGGGAGGGGCGGAGGGGGGCTGCAGCCTTGAACCCAGGGCGCTGTGGAAACTGACTACTAATGACAATCTACTGAGCTCTTACTGTGAGCCCACCATACTGCCAGGCACTTTACAGAGGAAGATCCGGTGGTCAGAGTGATGGCTTGAGAGCAAGTGGGATGGAAAACAGGTCTGGGAGACACTGTCCATGCTCGTGTTACTGCATCCCCCTTGCGATAATGCCCCCGGGCAGTGGGTTGTACTCTTCCGTAGGATGTAAATTCGCAACGTGAGGAGGGTCCGTGAGTAAACTTCTGTTGCCTCCAAACCCAGCTGCTGATTCTGACTCCTGCCTGGCTGCCATTGCCAGAAGGACAACATATGCACAACTGGGCACTCTGACCATCCCTCAGAGGAAGTGGGCGGCTGGGCTGTTTCAGCCATCTTCTGCCCTTCTAGGGCTTGTAGGGTAAGTGTGGGAAGTGAAGGGGGGTTCCCTGTAACACACATGAAGTGAGGGGGATTTCAGCCCAGTGCACTGCAATGGAAGCGTCATAAGCTTTCCCTTCAGTGATGTGGACTGAGGCACGGAGTCCTTATCCAGCCGTCTGTATCCATCAGCTCAGTCCGCTCCGGCTGCTGTAACAAAATACCACAGACTGGGTGGCTTAAAACAGCAGAAACCGGTTGCTGACAATTCTGGAGGCTGGAAATCTGAGACTGGGGGGCAGCACGGTTGGGTGAGGGCCCTCTTTCAGCTGCAGAATTCTCCTAGGGAGCTTCGTGAGGTCGTGAGTTATAAGGACACTAATGCCATTCAGGAGGGGTCCACCCTCACGACCTCATCACCTCCCAGAGGCCCCACCTCCTAATGCCATCACCTTTGGGGGTCAGGATTTCAACATGTAAATTTTGGTGGGACATAAACATTCAGAGCACGGCACCATCCATATCCACCCATCCATCCATCCATCATCCAGTCTTCACAGAACACCTAAATGTAACACATTATAAGAAATAAGGTTTGAAAAAAAAAAAGAAAGAAATAAGGTTTGATAAAAATGGAAAATTACTGATGGTTGTGGAAGCTGGGTGGTATGTACCTAGGGTCATTACACTATTTTCTCCACTTCTGTGTATTTTGTTTGAAGATTCCCATATAAGAGGCCGAACAGAGATAAGGCGTGCAGTGTGGGAATCAGGGGCTGCGGTCTCAGGGGCCGCCTGCCACACGGAAGCAGTTGGTGCCTTAACTTTTTCCAAGCTCCTGGCGGGCGGCGACTTCAGACCTGCAGAGCCCAGGGGCCTTCACCATCAGCTCAAAGCAAAACCGAGAAGGAGGGGGCTGCTTCCACCAGGATACAGAAAAGGCACAATTTCTAGCAGTGACCACGGTCATGTTGTTTGTTACCAGGCAACAAGTGACACGAAGAAGACGACAGAGGTGGTCCAGGGACGGGTCTGGAAGGTGAAAGGCAAGGAAGGTGGGGACCTGCTGCCTGACTCAACATCACACCCCCCTCCTCGTCCACAATCAGCAGCGCCTCTGCCATCACCTCTGTCCTCAGGCCACACGCTCCAGGCCCGCTTCACAGAGCATCAAACCTGCCAACGGGCTGGCTGGGGACCAAGGGCACGGCTAACGAGGTCTCGGACCTCAAAGACGACCACTATGCGATCGTGAATAACCACGTGTTTAATGCTCCACAGGACAAACTTGTTCTTTGCTACAAAATTCATCACGAACTTGAATCGCTGTAACTGTCAAGTCTATAATACAATTTAAGCCCCAGGCGACAAGAGCTCTCGTGTCCAATAATTTAGCTTAGTAAAGTTTGTGCAAAGTCACAAACCTTTTCATACGTTCACAATCTCCAGAATTTAACTAGTGAAGTGTAGCACAGCTCTCTACCCCTTTGCAATCAGCAGAGAGAAGCAGCTAAAACAATCATGGCTGAACCATGTTCTACGCTGAAAGGAATATCTGTTCTCACCTGGGCCACCTGCCCGGGTCCCGGAGCGGCTGACCCATCCACCTTGGGATGAGAGCCGGCAGAGGCTCCATGGTTTCTGAAGACCATCCCAGGGCAGGGAGCCAGGCCGAAGGCCATGACGGAATCTTCTGGAGAGAGCACAGCATCCCCATCCAGCCCACGTCCACCTGTACCCACCACTACCTCGCAGCGGTAACGCATCTTCCCTCGTGCAAAGCCCGGGCCCGGCCTTCCAGTGTGACCCCGCCACAGGCAAGATAGCACAGTTCAACTCTGGTTCACTCTAGAAGCTCCTTTGGGTACGTAACCCCATCCCCGACCCCTCCGGAAAATTATCCTTTTCCAAGCCGGGGACGCTGGCTTCAGCAAAGGTGACTTAGAGTTTGCTGTTCTTCTGAAACTGGGCCACCAGGCTGAGGACCTGCTCGGAAGCTTTGATGCTCTTGGAGCTGAGGTAGGTGGCCCTGTTGGTGGCCGTGTCCTCCAGGAAGTAGCGGTAATTGACCATGAGGCCACACGAGCCCGTGATGCCCTTGAGGCTGACGTCGGCCATCCAGTTGATGCGCCACATCACGGCCCCGTTCTGCAAGTGGAAGTTGGCCACGGGGTTCAGGGCGTAGCCCCGGTGCTTCTCCCCGTACAGGTACCAGGCGCAGAGCCGCATCAGGGGGGCCTGGAGCGCCCGGACCAGCTGCTCAGACTGGACCCACTCGCTGCTGCTGAGAAAGGTCTTGAGGGTCTCATTCACGGGACCGCCCGTGATCTCGGAGATTTCTTTACACTCGGAATCTGTCAACAGTTCGTTCCTCCCGTGATCCTTTGCTTCTGACTTCAGCAGCCCCAGAAGCCACTTGGTGAACCCGGGGATAGGGGACAGACTTGCAAACGTCCCCAGATGAGGAAACTCCTTCTGCAGGGCGTGGTTGGGGTGGGGAAAGGAAGGTGGAGAAAACACACACACACACACAATTCAGCAGGTGAGTCACGGATTCACAAACACCTCCTTTCTCGCTTATGTATCATTAACCTCCGTGTGCTGCTGTGGGGTTTACAAAGTGATATTTGATGCGCACGAATCTTCTTCTTTCAAGGAACAGTTATTAAGGATCTGATGTGTGTCAGGTCCTGGAGGCATCCTGAGTCCCCAGGACAAGCCTTTACTGTGGGGTCTCCATCTGCACCACTATCCACGCCGGCAAGTTGGGGGACCTGCCTGAAATCGGAGGGGTGGGCTGCTACGATGCGGGGTGCCGTCTTCTGACTACAGGTCTTGTCTTTCTAGCCCACCAGGCCCCTCCCATGGACTTTGCTGCCACCACAGAACCTGGTTTGGTGCTTGGCACACAAGTACCCAGTGACTGTTTGCTGTTTGTTGAATGAATAACTGATCGCCCAACTATAGCACAGTGGGTGCAGAGGATGGGATAGAAGGGGAGGCAACGGTTATGTCTCCACATCAGATAACACGGTTCAATCATTGTTGTTCAAATTACAGAGAGATCTCAATGATCACTTCAAAGAACCCAGTATTTTCCAATTAAAAATGTAATATATGCTCACTACAGAAAAATTTTTTTTTAATTTAGGACGGAAGCAAAGAAACCACCATACTCTCCAGGTTTGGCAGAGTATAACTCCTGGTCTTTCTCTAGGCAATTTTTGCAAGGGCGAGGCAGTTATTTTACATCCTGCTTTGTGGATTTATATCATGAGCGCTTTCTCATTATTGTCACTCAAAATTCAGAACCGTAACTTTATCGACAGAATAATATTAAAAGATAAGACGATCCCATGCCTTTCCTAACCCTGTTCTTTTCACTGGGCATTTAAGGTGCCTCTTTCATAAACCTCCACGAACACCTCTGTGTAGGAAGGGCTGCCCTTCTCTCCAGATTTCTCGGGTGACTTTCCGGCTCCCAGCCCAGTCGTGGAGAAGAGGTCAGCGGCAGGATGGCTCCTGGGCTGCCTGATTCAGAAACAGAATCTGCTGTATCACCCAGACCCCGGATTCTGCTCCTCCTCTGACTGCCTTTCTGACCCTCATACCAGCCCTGCTACCCGCCCGCCCTCGCCCCATTCATTAGCACCTTCAGCAAAGCAGCAGGAAATAAGAAGAAACTCAGAGTAATCAGATGTGCTTCTTATCGCCTCTGGGGAAAAAGTGGCAGGGAGTGATTCTAACGAAGCTGATACCCAACTGAATCCCAAGTTCTCAGACTTAAAACTATGAATTTAACACGAAGCACGCAAATATTTAAATTCCACCCTATCTGTCATTCTCTGAGGAAGAGCTTCTGCAGCAGCCGTCTGTGCTGAAACCACCAGAAGCAGAGAGCGCTGCTCTCACAGCCCATTAGTCATGACCTAATTATTTTACCTAAAAATTGGATTCTACACATTAGAGTTCACTCCAGCCCCTCATGAGATAGCTTTAAAAAGCCCAAACCCAGAGTGGACCTGAACATTTCTGTGTGTTTCCCAGGGCAACCAAGAAAAGGCAATTATAAAAAAAACCAAGTGCCGGTGCATTTACCCTCCAGCTGCCTGGTCGAACCTCGACGCTCCCTCCCGGGCCACGAGTGGGCGAGGGTGGGTAGGGAGGTTGGCACGGCCAGGACTGGACAGTGGGAGCAAAGGGGGCCCTGCTGGCGACTATGCCGGGACAGCGCGTGCCCATCAGGAGCCGCCCCGCCAGCCAGGGTGCAGGGTCCCCTGAAGAAGCCGCCGCCCCCAGGACGCATCTGGATTTGTGGCCCATGAGAAGCTAGCTTTGAGGGCCTTTTCCTCAGCACTGCTTCCATCCCCTGACGAGTCTCGGGGCTCCTAGGAAGCGCCAAGGGGCACCTGGCACTTTTCCACCCCTCCTGCTCGCTCCGGCCCAAAGCTTCACCCTGTCCCCAGAGATGAGGGCAGAACTGCTCGGCCACCCCAAGGCGGGGACACGGACAGCGGTGCGGCGGGATCAGGGTCGAGCCTCGCTCACCTGCAGCTCCTTCACCACCTGCTTGATGAGGAAGGTGCCCAGCTCCACGCCCTGCAGCCCCTGCTGGGTCAGGCTCAGCGAGTATAAGATGGCTGTGGTGACCTTGTCCCGCTCCTCTGTCTCCGACGTGGGACTCTCCTTCACTATGATGGTCTGGAAAACATAAAGGACACGGATGGGCAGCCGTGGATGCACCCGCCCCGCCCTCACCCCTCCCGGGGGCCCCTCAACCCAAGGCCCAGCCTCTGGAGGCAAGCACCCTGCGCTGAGACCTCTCTGGAGGCGGCGGTGGCCTTACAACTTCCCTGGCTGTTTGCTCAATGCTGTATCATTTCTATCACTTTGAAATTCTCCCACAAGCTTCGCCGAATCACAGCTGATGTCCCCTAGGTCTCTCTCAGGGGAGGTCTCTCTCTCTGTGCAATCTGCTGCCCTCCGACACCCCCAGACAGCACGCCAGCCCTCTGCCAAGGCCAAGGGCCCCACTTCCTGCGGCTCCTGTGCGCAGGCTGCCCGCTGCGTCCTGCAGGCCTCCCTCCTCCCCTCTGAACCCTAGTTGTTTACATTTCCCAGTAAGGCGGATGCAGTCCTACGTAAGTTTTCTTTCAGGAGATGTACCTTTTTATGCTTTTCCTATGTACCTTTTTGGTTTTGTGCCACGTCCTTATATTTCCACAGTGAAACCACACGCCCGCACAGACATGTACGAGAAGCGATCTAAGCATCAGCATGACTTGTACTGGGAAGTCCCTTAGCCAAGTCCGACTTGATCGGCTCTGAGATGTGAGTGCAGGGCGTTCTGAGTTTTAATACCCCGAGGGCCACTGGACAATAGTGGTGGAGACCTTGCAGTTGGCCTGGACACAGGCCCGCCGGCCTGCTTCTGAAGGACACGCTTGCGCTGCTCTAAACTCCTACCAGCTACCCTGGATGCCTGAAGTAGGGGAGTCGGGCCAGAGTCCAGGCTGAGGTCTGGAGCCCACAGACTTTCTTAAATTGCCAACGGGGTGCGTGGGTCTACGCGTAGCCCCCTGGGGAAAAACATCCTCAGCTCTCATCCCCTTCAGATGCTCGGAGGGTCTTTTCTGTGACTCCTGGGAAGCCATGAACTGTCGCCACAAGGAAAGTTGGGCGGATGGTGACGCAGAGGCCGTGACATCCGGGGCCCCGCCAGCCACTCCTGCACCTGCAGCTGACGGAGGGGGCTCTCCTCCCATCATTCCTCGTCCTCATCTTGTTAAATCGCCTCCTTTGTTTTTCAGGAAGTCTGTAGGTTATCTTGTGGTTCTGGACTCAAAAGTCTCCAGCAAATCTTTTTAAGTTTAAAAAAAAAAAAACCCCAAACAAACGAACCTTTCTTTGATTATATGAATGAGATATGCATAATGTCAAAGAGGCAAGAAATAAATGCATGAAGAAGAAATCACAAATCACTCCAGAACTGAACACCCAGTCCTAACGTTAACGTTTTGGGGAGCGCCTTTCCAGGTTGGTCTCACTGGCCCCAGGCAGGCACACACATAAATACACGTGCATACAAAACCACGGACACACGCAGTCTCTCATGTGTCTGTCCGGATGCGCGAGTCTCCTCACACGGAAGGCACCTGCCCTCAGGGCTGGGATCCCGGTCCCCCACCGTCCCCACTTCTTCCATCGTCCTGGGCAGATCTCTGCAGTCCCCTCCTAGCCTCAGAGTCGTCATGTCTAAAAATAAGCCTGAGTCACAAGGCGCTGTGAGCAGTCACACAGGAGGGCGCTCCGCGGGCAGACGGGGCAGAGCAAACTCTGTCGATGTAATTCATGCTACACAGAAGGTCACACCAGATAGGCCAGGCTGGAACCTGAACCTTCAGTCAATAGTAAGTCAAGGTTGACGTTCCATGTCAAAAATACAAAGCTAAATCCACACTTAAGCCCACACGTGGGAGCGCGGGGTCTGTGAGGACAGGCCAGACGCACACGCCATCGTTCCCTAGAGCATCCCCTCCCGGTGGACACTTTGGTTATCACTCCCACCTCCAGACCATGCTGCAGTGGACAACCGCCCAAACTCTCAGGTCTGAGCCTCTCCTGGGATAAATTCCCGAGGGTGTAAATTTCAGGTCAAAAGGAACACACGTTTTATATTTTAATAGTTATTACCAAACTGCCCCCAGGGAGGCCGTGATAACCTCTAGTGCGTGACAGTGCAGGCGCCTCCAAACAAGCATCGTGCGGGAACGTCTCCCTGCTGAAGAGCCCTCCGCCCTCCGATGCCAGGAGACGCCGCCCAGCGCCCACCTGAGATCTGCCATCACCTCTCAGCCTCCTAACAGGCCACTCCGACCCCGAAGCCGTAGTGACCCAGGTGTGCCCACTTCCCCTCACCGGACCTGCTCTGCAGCCCCAGCCCCTGCCCCCCGTGGGCCTGCGGACTGAGTGTTTCAGACACACACCAACGCCTCAAGAAGCCCAGCTTGCTCCGGGGGGGAACCACCACACCGGGCAGAGCGCTGGGCCCGCGTCAGGCACGCAGCACAGCCGACTTTCCAATTTCTCAATCAGCTGTCTTTTGAAACTACCCACAGGCACTTAGAGGCTGAAGAGTTGATCCCCGTGCCCCTGCACCTGTACCCCCTCCTCCATAACAGCCTGGACCACGTCTCAACCCAAGGGCCACACACCCTGGCAAAAGCTTGCCCCGTCCCATCACTGCCCACACACTGCCCGTCTCCACTCTGTGGCTGCAGATCTGGAGACTGTATCTAGCTAATGCAAAGATCCACAAAGGCCGAAAGGCAATTTATTTTCAAAAAGGGGAGAAAACTAAGTTAACAGAAAACTTAAGGCACCCTGGGCCGTCTGCCCTGTCCTGAATCGACCGCGCGCAGGTACCTGGATGCTGCTGGAGATCTCACTGGTCAGGGCCACGTGCAAAATGATCAGGGGCTCCCCCGGGGTCGAGCAGTGAGAGAAGAAGTAACACCTTCTGTAGGGCCCCACGCGCCGTTTCATGTCCGCCCAGTTTTTAACGGGATGCACAGCCTCAGACCTGACGAGAACGTTATGAAGGGGCAAGACAAAAGTACAATTCACAAGTTAAATAGCCGCGGGGCTGATTCCTACCCGTATTATTCACTCAAGTCAAAGCAATCCTTTAAATACAGCTTCAACGGACTCTGCAGGAAACTCAAAGATCACTTTAGCGTGAAACAGCGCTGACTGAGAGGCGCAACTGGTGACCGTTTTACACACAAAACTGTACTCTCATCCCCGCTCTTAAGACTCGTTTGCCAGGCCCCGGGGGAGCAGTTATGCGGCAGATTTCAACACAGAAACTTGACCAGACACCTGTCACCGGACATCCTACGTCTCTTGCTTCCTCTGAATCTCCGCAGTGTGAAGTCCGTGCTGCCTGAGGACACACATCGCCTGGCTGCTTCCATTTGCCCAGCGACCTCGGCCACCGCTGTTTTAACGTGCGACGTGGCAGCATGCCACTGTCGGCCAGCCTGCATTTTACTGTGTCCGGGGGAAGGTGGGAATCACGCACTATACTGTGAATTTGGAGATTTTATCCAAGGGAGACATTTTATCAGCTGGTTGAGACAGACGTTTTTTGAGGTACTAATGCCAGTGCTTGGTCCAGTGAACCCGGGCAGCTCTGAGCATGGGGTCGCTGGGGAGACGCGGGCCTGAGGGCTTTAAATATGAGGACGTGACCGAGACCCCAAGTGCAGGTTCACTGGCAGAAGGACCAGCTTCCACCTGTGCCCTTTCCTCCTCCGTGGTCTCGGCATCACCTGCTAGGGCAGCCACCTTCGTGGATCCTGTGTTTGGGTTTTATCAGGCTTGGAACAAAACGTACACGGGAATGGAGACTGGCTTTCAGCTGAAACGTAAGAAAAGCGGAAACGTCATAAATACTTACTCACTGATTTTCTGCAGCACTTCGCACGGTGAACGCCAGGTGACCTGCTCCAGGTTCAGGAACCCGGAAGAAAACCATTCCGAGAACATGCTTTTCAGCACCCCGTTCATTTCCTGAAATGGAGAGGGGGGAGCGCTGGCCTTCCGAGGGAAAGACGTCCAGCCCATCCCTGCATCCTGCCGGCACCGGGAATTCGACGCCGAAACCTGACTGATACAAACGAGGAGCGGGCAGGATGGGCCTGCCCTGAGGCAGCCCGGCTGGGCTCCGCTCTCGGCCACGACAGACCGAGCTCAGCTCCACTTCTTCCTTCCCTCCTTCCACCTGTAAGACACCTGGGCTCCATGTGAACTAAGTTGCCCAAATCAAATAATGTGCGCCGATGCATTCGCCGCCGTGAACACAGCTACACACGTGATGTTAAGCTGACGCTGAACGGCGTCTCGTGCAGGAAACTCCAACACCCTCTCGGGAACATTCTCTGGTTCACCAAAAACACCCTTTCTTGTTTCCCAAGAGAAACGAGCACTGGGTCCCGCGCCCCACATTTCGACAGCTCTAAGGTGTGTGTTTTCCTATTTTAACATCTTGGTGGTCAGGACGCCTTGTTCAAATGATGGCGGGTCACGGTTTAATCGGCAGCATTTTTTCCTCCCTGAGTGGGCCATAGAATAATAGTGTATTGGGCAATCCATGCATTTAGAATTGATGACATTATTCTAATTTCACTTACTTATATTTATTCTACTTCCAAAAATGATCTGAGTCAACTTTACCATCAGAGATACATTCGCACTGAAACTTTTCAAGCAAGAATAGAACAAGAGGTGAGTAAGGAGAGGAGAGGATGCAGGGGCAGAACCATCCCAGTTTAGTCTGTGGTGACTGCTGACCATGTAATAGTGGTAAGCTTTGTGACAGCCAGAGCGGAGGGGATGTCCAGGGCAAGAGACAAGGCTGTTGTTCCTCAATGGCTGCGTCCCTTTTCCCCAAATCAACAGAAGCTTCACTTTTCACCTGGGCACATGACTGTTCAGAATAAAGTTTGCACTGTCGCTAGGGGTAGTCATGTGACTGAGTTCTGGCTTCTCAGATGTAAGCAGAGGTATCCTGCAGCAGCTTCTGGGAAACTTGAAAGATGGCAGGAGCAGCAAAGGGCTGCTCTTTTTCTTTGTCTTTCCCAGTGCAGGGAAGAGATGTCCTTCCATCTTTTTCTTTGTCCTTCCCACTGCAGGTTGGAAGGCGATGTGATGGCTAGAGCTGGAGCAGCCATATTGGGCCATGAGGTAACTTTGGGGATGAGTTTTTCAGGGAAGAGCAACAAACAGAAGTCTGGGTCAACTGAGGGCACCGCAGGGCAGGATCAGCCCTGGGCTGCCTACCTCCAGACTTCTTCATGAAAGACAAACTTCTCTTATTCAAACCACTGTTGTTTTGAGTCTCTGTTATTTATAGATGAACTGCATACTAACAGATACACTGCATATTATTATTGAATAACAGCAAATATCTCAGTATGTCTGGTACAGAACTGACCTTATGAATTCCTGTATAAGAATCACAAAGACCATGATGGATAACACCTGTAAAACTGTACACAAGCTATAAAACTGTTATAGGGCCACTTCACATTTTAATCCCTGGTAAAAGGTCAAAGGACTCAGAACCTTGTCACTTGAGGATAAGCTGCAGGCATGGGGGTGGTGGCTCAGAAAGGGTTTCAGAATGAAGCGATGTCCATCTTTCAACATTGAAGGCCTAGGGCACGAAAGAGGCCCCATGGGGGCAAGGCGAGGGGGTAAGTCTAGCAGCAACGGGGGAAGGCACAGTCAGACTCCGTGTAAAGAAGAACTTCTGAGTAGCGAGGGCGGCCCACAGAGGTCCTCCTGGGAGACAGCGGCCCTCCCCACGGGAAGAGATGAGCACAGAGCGGGCAAGAACGCGGCGGAGATGGTTTAGAAAGGATTTCCACGTCGACAGGCGGCTGGACCAGATGACCTCTGTAATTCCTCGTAACTCTTTATCCCATGGTCTAGTCTCCTCTACTGGCCTCTCAGCTCTGTAAGGGCAGAGGTCATTTCTGATTTAGTCCTCTGGTTCTCAAAGCCATCAGTGGGGTCTTCCATGTGGAAGATGATTTAACAGATTGATGGCAAATGAAAAAGAGAAGACAAACTGGAAAACAGTGAGCAGGAACTAGCAGGAAGGGAGGAGAAGGGATGGCTCACCAGGCAACACAGAACGGCTCCTTATAAAACTGTATTTCCTGCACTGACTACAGGGGTTCTCAACCTTCCTGGGGTCCTCACACACTCTTGCATACGTGCTAAAAACTGGGGACACTCTCCCCAGAAAAATGCAAACACATTAATAAAACTCTGCACACAGTTTCCTGGGGTTCATGGACCCCTTTGAAACTCAGTTCCCAACCAGGTTCCCCAGGTTGGGAACCTCTGCACTGAAAGGTTAGGAACGGACCAGCCGAGTTCCACGTAGGATGTACATGGAACTCTATGGCATCTCTCTGACACGCACAATAGGAACAAGTTGGAAAAATCGACCTTCCGCATTCATACAGTATTAATTATGAAAGGAATGGTCTGGCTGATGGAAGCGCCTCTTCTACACGTCCCTTCGTTCTATTCTGGGCTACTGACAGCTATAAAGTGGGACACTGGACACGAGATCCGGGAATCTAGGTTAAAGGTTACACACCTCCACCGCCCAGCGCTAACAGGACCACAGCTGTTCAGGCTGGAATTAGGTGCCGAGGGCAGCAAGGCTACCGGATCTCAGACAGCAGGAGGGAAGAGGAATCGTGTATGCGTCATGCTCAGTGATTCAGAAATCATTTATCAGCGACCCAGGACTCGAAAATACAACTGCTGGGACAACGTTCCCATCTACAAATGAGTTCATCTCTTAGTGTGGCTAAGCGTAGAATTTAGTAGAACCACGAGGACCACCAGGTTAACTTCAAAACAGGACAAGACACCAGAGGAGGTTTACAACCAACCATGGTGCAGCTGGGTGCTGCAGTGGTGGCGTGGGGACCCTGCCTGACACGAGTTTGGTCCCTTCTCCAATGTTCCGCCCGGGCTTCTGTTAAGGTTCCCACAGCTCTCACCATCATTTCTACGTTCAAATCGCCCATCGTTTCCTAAATGTCAGCTCCCTTCTGCTGCCCACAAATATCTGACGGTGCCCAGACCCTCTCCCAGAATGGGCGTCCCCTTGGCTTCACTGGGGACTGTATCTGTAAGAGACTGAACTCTTCAACCCCAAAGGGCTTTTGGAAATAACTCTGCAGAAAAACAAAAAGCCTGTAAACTGCACACACAAGAAGCACGCGTCTGCCCGCACACCGTGTACCCCGCTCAGGAGCTGGACACACAACCGCAAGTTCACAGGGCGTCTCGCTGAGGAGGAGAGCAACTGACGGCTGGGCTGGATTCACACCTCAGAGCCCAAAGCCCTCACTTCCCCGCCTCGGCAAAGAACACGCAAACCCGGACTTATGGCCACACGTCCAGGCATCATAATAAGCCTCTCAACTCACTTGGAACTTCAACAGAGGAGAAGAGCATTTTTAACAAAAAGAACATGTGATCTTGTAAGCAAAGGGACCATTTCTTTTCCTGGTGTGATTAAGCTGCTTTGTGGGTTTGGTATTACCCACCCCTGCCCAACATTGGATGACTGATTTATTGTTCTATTTCCTAAGATTAAAACTCGGGGTGGGGGGCAGCGGTCCTGCGATCAGAGAATTCAAGGACATTGACAAGTCCCTTTTCTACAAATTCCTTAATTATGAAAACTAAAGTCCCTTTCTTGGGATAAATCCATTAAGATCAATTCACTTATTATAATCCAAGAAGTGCTACAAAGCGGCATCAGAGGGACGGACCATCGCAGTAGAGACTTGGGATGAATCAAGAAGTCCCAGGCTGGCCTCTAAGACACTTAGGCTTTTAATGACCTTTTAATTGACGGGCAGCAACGTCCATCCTCTCCGCAGTGGATCTGCTATCTTGAAAACCACAGCAGACATTTGACGTTTGCCGGGTTGTAAAAACTTTCTACACAGCACTTGCATCTTCCCAGCAAACAGACTTGATACCGACTCTGAACTTCCTATCAGGAAGGATTAAGAGTAAGAAAAGAAACCTCACCCGATTTAAAATATCTAAGAAAAGAGATCTACCCCTGCCTGGCCTTCTGCCTCGGGCTTCATGCTGGGCTCCACTCAAATAGAAGTGTCAGGCTTCTGGATTCTTCCCATATTTCCAATAATCACAGCCCTCAGTCAGAGACCAAGATCTTGACAAACTGCCCTCATTCATAACTGTGTTTTTAGCCAAGCTCCACAGTATTTTTAGAAGAGAAGCAGGCTGACCTTGGGCAGACTGACCACTGCCGAGTTTCTTGCCTCAGCGGCAGAGCTGGTTGGCCCAGGACAGTTAAGGGACGTGGCTACGATCACCTAAAATCACGCTTCTAACCAGCATAACTGGGGCCTTCCTTCCCCACCTGGTGCGTCTTCTGCTGTACCCACTGTTCCGTATAAGATGCCCAATCAGCATCCTTTTGAGCCTCACACATGCCAGTTATTCTAAGGACGCCTTTGTGCTCACGAGATTCAGCAAACAAGAAGCTGTGAGGGGAAGCACTGGACTGGGTCCACTCCAGGGCGATGCCCGGGCCTGAGCCCACAGCAGCTCTCGTTCACCTGACATTAGCTGACAGCTCCAAGGTCAGCAAGGGCCAGGGGAGAAGCACACCTGTGTGATGGGGTGCCGTGTGCACAGCAAGGGGTGCTCAGGTCTGCTACTCCCTGCCTCCTGGGCGTCCCGCGGCATCCTAGGCCCCTGGGGATCTGCGGCTCCTGCGCTGAAGCTTCGAGGGCCAAACTGCTGGTGGTTTCCAACACTGGATTCCTAAAAGCGAAAAGCTCTAGCTTTTTAACCACCTCTTTAACTTGGCTGCAAAATCCAGAATGAAACAGAAACAGAATCAAGATGGACCACACACATTAAGTGATTCTGGTGATTAATTACAATATCGGATCCCAGTGACGATTTCTATGGGTTAAAAAAAAAATCAACTCTGAATGCTTTGAATGATAGGGATAAAAAAACATTCACGTAGCCACATAGAGCAAAGGGGAAGGGAAGCAACAGATTTAGCTACTAACGGTTAGAGGCACTCGGGCTAAGGGCAGGATTTCCAGGTAGAGAAACGCAAGAGGTGTGATGGAGCCACCTGAAAAGGCTTCTGCACCCAGCGCGTCCAGACCATGTGCAGAGGCCAAGGTCAGGCTAGGGTCACTCACCCTCTGCTTGAGAAATATCTTGAATCCACGTGACTTTTTGCCTTTCGGTTGGTGATGTTTTTCCCTTATGTGTGTGGACGGCCTTGGTTAAAAAGCAAGGGAACCCTGAACGTCTGAGGACACGGTGTTGCTGGCAGCTCTGGATCTCCCTGGGCCCAGCTCCCCTCCCACAAGCCAAGTCTCAAGGTCACGGCTTTGAGCTTTGATGATGTCTTCTCAACCTCATGATAACCAAGAGTTTTCTCTTGTATGTGTGGAAGAGTAAGGAAACGAGTCCAGTTATGTCTCACAGAATCGGATGCGACATCAGGAATCACCTAGGACAAGGGCGGTCCCAACGTCTGGTAGGATGTCTCTCTCTCTCGGCCACACGGAAACCTTCCCTGGCCTCCAGGTTCCGTTCCAGGCTCAGACCTCTGAATGGAGCAGTCTGATCTCAGGATGAATGGGAGTGGTTAGCTGTCGACTTCGCCGGATGGCAGAGCACTCGGGAGTCTATCTCACGCTTCATTCATCATTTTGCTACGCAAGACAAAGGTCCCAGTTTTCAAGGAGCTGATCATCCAGTTGCGGGGGAAAAATACATTTCAAACAACAGATTCTGTGGTTAATGTATCAAATCCAACAGAGTGGTACAGACAATTACGTATCTATGAAGCTCAGAACTGGGTGAGGCCACCCTGAGCTGGAGCAGCTGGAAAAGCCTAGCAAACGAGCTGCGAGTGGAGGTGGCTCTTTTTCTAACAGGAATCACGCAGGGGTGCGGGTTCAGGAACTTTCCATCCAGGAGCCAGCTTGGCTGGAGAGCAGGGTCCGTGGAGGGGAGCGAGTAATGCTGGGGGAGTGGGAATGTGCAGGATGGCTGGTGGGCAGCAAAAATGCCAAAGGAAAGACACCGAATGCCATCCTCCTGGCCACGGAAGGTTTGATGATTTTTCGACATAAGAGCAGAGACTGACCTGAGGTTTCAGAAAAAGGTGGGTGCTGAGGTTGTTGATAAGATGGAAGCTTACACAAAGTCTTGGAAAGATAAACACAGTCACAACTAGAGAATATTAAACTCCTGACTCAGTGAAACTAAATAAAACAAAGCCATTCATCAACTGGGTTGTTTTACCTTCCCTTCAGTTTTATAGAAAAAGGCAAATCTAAAAGAATAAGCCCATTTTCGATCTAGTTAGGTTGTCAACTAAGAGAGTTGGTGTGCCATGATGAAGTACACACCGTGGACTCGTGGAGACGGGGCTTGGGTGGAGGCGCTCTTACCAGCTCTGTGCTCTGGGCACTGCACTGGGCCTCGACAAGCTTTAATCACCTCATCTGTCAAACAGTCACCACTTCTTGCTGAGGATGAAATGAGCAAGTGCATGAAAGGCACTCACACATACGGTGCCCGCCCCTAACTCTTCCCATACTAGACGGGAAGCTTCTGGACCAAGAGACCTTGGAGCCTGAGCACGCCTGGTACCATACAGACAGCCAATGAATGGCTGAATGGATGGGTGGAGAGTTTCACTTTGGGACAGGTCACCTACCCAAAAGACATCCGACCTCGGATTAGGGAGACAGACATCCTAGCTAATTCTCAAGCCTCCTATGCAATGAGAATTAAGTTTCAGAAGGCTTTCAGGAGCACTGGTCTCTGCTTCAAGGAGGAAAAAAAAAAGGTCTGCTTGGATTGCAGACTAAACCCAAGCCTCTCTTGGCAGGAACCAGATGGGTATGCACACAGCGTGTGGAACACAAGGTCTCAGCCATTCAGATGGGGATTTAGTTGGGAACATGGTCAATTCAACACACTGGGATTCCAGGACTGATTTGGTGCCAAGGCAATAAACAACTGAGGTTCTCAGCCTGTGACTCTTATAGCTGAAGGCTCACTGGCCCTAGGTAATACTTAGCATTGTAGATTAGCCAGCTATTATGAGCAATCAAATCATAGCTACTATTATGATCCTGAGATTAACCCTATCCTAACTACACACAGTTTTATGCGTCTAGGGCTAGTAGCCAAGAAAGATAAGAAGGTTTCTGATAAACACCATAACTCACATAACATGATGAGGATATAAAGTGTAGAGCAAAGAACCTGGGAAATTTGGATTTGGGTGGATGCTCAGAGACATACTTATTTGCTTTGAGGTCCTGGTCAAGTCATGTGACCTCACGTGACTTGATTCCTTTACTGTAAAAGGAGACATGCTTATCACCTCCCCAAGAGTGAGGCAATGAACGCAAAAACCATTATGCCAGTGTTAAGAGTTCTTAAATGAATCAGGACATAATCGTTCAACTGTTCAATTCTTTTTAAAGCCAACTGCACCTACTAAAGTTCTGAATGCCAGAACATTTACAGCATTTTTGGTTTACTAAAAGAGCAAGTTAGTGGTCCTACCATATTTAACATCAATAGTAATAAAAGGACTATATTCAACTATCAGCCACCTTTCAAGTCATCATTATTTAAATCTTAAACTATTTATTAGCATCTAACCCGAGCTCACTGTGCTAAACGCTTGATTTCCTCAAGAAGTCAACTTAGAATCCTATTTTAGGGCTGAACTCAGGCAGGTGAAAATGCCCTGGTCAAAGTTAGGAGGCAGAGAGAAAATAGAAGGCATCCAGGCCCCTAGACGGTGGCAACCTCGAGTTCTCGTCACCTTTGTACGTTTCACAGGACTTTTTAGGGCAAGGGCTTACACAGTGGGCACTGCGACTAACTTTTACTGACCCCATCCAGGTCTTCCGAAAGGTACCGGATGCTCGGTCCGGTCCGCATCCAAGTGTGCCACACGGACGACACCTCTCAGGTAAAAGAATAAAGAAGAGACTGCATGGCGCACGCTCAGCAGGAACGAGGCGTGACAGTCACCTTCAAAGTCAGCGAGGGCCGAGTTTCTATAAGACTGGAGCGAGGTGAGCCTAGAGGGAGGCGAGGACTGGGAAAGAGTGGGAAGGAAGGGGACAGGGTTCGGGGGCTCTGACTCGGGCGAAGTGTGCGCGGCGCCAGGCGGGGGAAGGTGGAGTGCTTGGGGCTTGAGGGGCGGGTGAGGACGCCATGGGGAGGGCCGCCAAGGGTCGGGGGCGGCGCCTTACCCGGACGTGCGGCCCCTCCATCAGCTTGAGGGCCTGCGCCTCGAGCAGGTCGGCCCGCAGCTGCACCAGGAAGCGCACGCCGCCGTCCAGCTTGCTGATGTGGTGGAAGAGGCTGCGGTAGCGCGGCACCAGCGCGTAGCGCAGCCGGTCCTCTGCCTGCAGGAGCACGGCCGCCTCCCGCGGCTGCTGGAGCAGCTGGAGCACGGCGGCGCTCTGCTCGGCCACCTGGCCGTGGTCCACGCCGAAACCTTGCGCCAGGCGGCCCAGCAGCTCGGCGCGCTCGGCCGCCTCAGCCAGGCCGCCGTAGAAGCTCACGAAGTCCGCGCACTGGTTCTCCGCCGGCGCCGGCGTCTTCTCGCGCAGCCCGTAGGCCGGCATCGCGGGCACCGCACGGTGCAGCAGCTCGTCCATGGCCCGCTCCAGGGCGCCGGCCGCCCCCGCCCGCCCGCTCGACAGCCGGGGTCCGGGCGGCCGCGGCGGCCGCAGGGGGAGCCGCAGCCACAGCAGGAGGAGGCGCCCAGCCGACAGACTCGGCCGGAGGACTCGCATGGCGCAAGGATACCGCTGCCTGGGGAACGCCAACGCCGCCGCCGCCGCGCTTCCGGCTTCCGGCACGCGCCCGTCCGGTTGCCCGAGCCCCGGGGACGGGCGGGGCGGCGACCAATCGGAGGGCGGAGCGACGGGGGCGGGGCGGAGTGCGGCGCGAGGCCAAGTGTGGCCAAAGGTAACCCGGGCGGCGACCAATCGGAGGGCCGAGCGGCGGCGCGGGTGGCGAATTCAGGGACGGCCTCTGCCCTGTCATCTGGCCACCCGAAGTCACCGCCTCAGTCCCTCTCCTCTAGGGCCGAGCTCTCCAGCCCCAAGGAACGTCACGGTCACCTAGGGAGCCTGTTACGCACGCAGATTCCTGACCCTACTCCGGAGATTCTGATCCAGTGTGTCTGGGGAGGAGCGGAGCAATCTGCGTGCCTACGAAGTATTCGTGGTGGTAATTCTCTGGCAAGGTAGCCTTCGTCTTGACCCCTGCCTAGGCGCTCCTCTCACTTACCCCGATGACCCCCAGAGCTGCAGCCCTCCTCTCTCCTGAGCTCCAGAGCCAGGCTTCCAGCTGCCTGCTGGAGAACTTTCTCAACGATATGGCAAACCGGGCTCTCCCAAGCGTCTTTTTCCCCAACCTGTCCCTCCTTCCTTGGTCCTCATTCATTCATTCATTCGTTTTCATTCAACGGAGTGTTTATTAACCGCCTGGTATGTGCCAGGTCCTACACGGTGCACGGGGATAAAATAATGAACCAGATAGACCTGAACCTGCTGCAGGGAGTTTACAGTTTAACGAGGGAGACAGATGATACCATAACTACAAATTGTGTTAAGTGCTATAAGGGAAATAAATAAGGTGGAGTGATATAGCTGGGTCAGAGCGGACGTCCCACTGTGGACAGGGTCATCAGGGAAGGCCTCTCTGAGGAGGTGACATTTCAACTGAGACCAGAAGAGGGGGGGAGGTGGGGAGGTGGGGAGAATCTCACCTATCCATTCTCCCAAGGTCAAAAGCACCGTTTTTTATAACCTCCTCCCTGCCTTTCATCCCAACATCTAAATTTTATCGATTCTGCTTTTAAAAGACTCCTGCATTCATCTCTTCTCTCTGGCTCTCTGCTCCTGCAGCCCGTGTCACTTCTTACGAGGGCCACTTGCAGTAGCCTCTCTGCTTCCAGGCTTGATTGCTCCAATCCATTCTCTGCATCAGCCGCTGGGTGAACTTTCTAAACTATCCATCTAACTACGTTATTCACTTGCTCAGCAACGAAATGCTTTGAGCCTGACAGGCAGAGCCTGGCAAGGACGGCCCCTGCTTCCCTCTCTGGCCCCGTGTTCTGTCTCTTCCCACCTCACGTCCCTTACTCTGTGGCCTGGTGGCTCCCAGATGTTTAGATTTGGGGATCAGTTTTTAAACACTGGGAAGACGGACACAGGACAGGGAGTGGGGAGGTGGCTGGGATCGCATCTGCCTACAGCCTTGACACCCCCCCCCCCGCCCCCGCTTCAGACAGTCCCTCCTTCCGGGAGTGAGATTTCTGCCACAGTTACTGAGAGACTGGGGGGAGTTCGCAGGGCTTGACGCCAAATTCAGTGGAGTCCAGAGGAAAAGCCATCCAGGGTCCCACTGTGCTCTTGGAGAAAGAGAAGCCTCATCTAGGTACAAAGGATGAAGGAGAGCATCAAAGAACCCATTGAGAACACATGGTGGGCAGTATGCCCAGGGCAAGCGGGCTCCGGGGCAGGGCCTTTCTTGTGTGTTTGGGGAGCTACAGGGCACCCAGCGATTGGTGGGTAGAGGACGGTGAACGCTTCCCTTCCTTAGTCACACAGTAGTCAGTAACTGATGTCCCACTGAAGTCCCTCTGCTGTCCCCTGTGCCTGTAAGAAGGATGTGTGCAGGCCCTGGCTGAGCCCCTCATGTGCCTCTCTGTACACTAATAGGACCACCAGTCATTCAGCACTTCCTAAATGCCATCCCCTGTTCTTAGCACTTACATGCAGTATCTCATTTAAGCTTCCCAGTAACCCTATGGGGCCAGCACTATTATTCCCATTTTATAGAGGTGGGAACAGAGGCACAGAGAGATACAGGGACTTGCCCAAGGGCTCCCACTAGTAAATGCAGCAGTGCTCCCTGGGTTTCCCCCAGCCTGGAGTGCGGAAGGACTGTCTGGACCCAGGCTGCTCTCTCTCCAAAGTCTGTGCTCCTTCCACCCCAGGATCCTGCCTCTGCTAAAATGAGGATTCCTGCATTATTTAGAATTGAGTTTGTTTTCATGCTGAAATGTTGAGGAAAAGACAGGAGAGACAGGAATCTAGTAAATACCAACTCCCTCCCACATGGCCGAGGGTTGACTGCTTTCAGTCCTCACAGCAACACTCTCAGGTAGTTGTCCCCCAACTACAGATGAGGTCGAGGCTTGATGGGGTCACGTGACAAACCAAGGTCATCCTGTTAGTGAGAAGCAAAGTCCAGGTTTGACCATTGTCTATCGGCGCCGAAGCTTTTGCTTTTCCCACTCTCGTGAGTTAAGTTTCTGGAAAGGTCTTCCTTCCTCAGAGGCCATATGGGAATCATCCGTCTGTTCCCAAGTTCCATCCCAGTGATGATGGGAACCAACAGGGAGTGATAACTATTATTTTATAATGGGGGAAAAATGCAGAGGGGGGCCAGCCCTAAGAGATATTAAAATTTATGAAGCTCCAGTAATTAAAACTGAATGAATAGACAAACATTTATGAAAATAACAGAAGAGCCCAGAGGTGCTTGAGTATTGGGTGTAGCATCCCACATCATGGTAGCATCACACATCACTGGGGGGAAAAGAGCAAAGTTGTGTCCTCACACTGTACAAAAGAAATTCCAGATGGCTTAAGGGTTTAAAATTTCACAAAGTGAAACAAAAGTATTAGAAGAAAATAATCCCAGAGTGCAACAAACCTTTTGAAGCATGACGCAAACCCAGAATGCATAAAAGAGAAGATAGGTAAATTCCAGTATATAAATTTTTTAAGTTCTTTATACTTAAAAACAAAAGCAAAAGACAAACACTACCTTGGAGAAATATTTGCAAGCTATTATCACATACAAATGGCTAATCTCCCTAATATATAAAGAACTACAAAGCATCATGGGAAAAGACTGTCAACCCAGCAGAAAAATGAAGAAAAGATCTCACCAGAGAGTTCTTAGAAGAGGAAATAGAAATGGCTGTAAAAAATCTGTAAGGTGGGCTTCCCCGGTGGCGCAGTGGTTAAGAATCTGCCTGCCAATGCAGGGGACACGGGTTTGATCCCTGGTCCAGGAAGATCCCACATGCCGCGGAGCAACTAAGCCCGTGCGCCACAACTACTGAGCCTGCGCGTCTGGAGCCTGTGCTCCGCGACAAGAGAGGCCGTGACAGTGAGAGGCCCGCGCACCGCGATGAAGAGTGGCCCCCGCTCGCCGCAACTGGAGAAAGCCCTCGCACAGAAACGAAGACCCAACACAGCCAAAAATAAATAAATAAATAAAAATAAAAAAATAAAAATAAAATAAAATAAAATACTCCAGTGAGCGATGAGTTTTGATTTTCTGTGTTGTAAGGATCAAAAAGCTGCGTGACAGTCTGTGCTCACGAGCCTGTGGGGAAGCAAGCCTCCTCTTTCGCCACTGGCAGGAGCGTCACCTGGTACAGCCGTGTGGGGGGTGCGCGGTGCCTTGGCAGTTCTCTCTCAGCATCACAAACTGGCCCAGCAATGTGCACAGATAATCTTCCATGTGCTGAATGGGTCAATGACAAGGCTGACCAGACCTGGGTTCTCCATCAGCAGGACCAGGAATCAGGCAGGGAGCCCAGGACAACAGCAGGGTCCCCGCAAGGAGATGGAGGTGAGGGTGGAACAGCCATCTCTGGCGATAACAAGGGCTGAGGTTCAAAAATCCTCTGCCGGAGCACCTTGGCCAAGAAGAAACAGAAAAATCAAGGTGGGGGAGGGGCTTGGTTGGAGCATCTCCATCCCCAGAGGCGAGTACAGGGAGCTGGGACAGCACATGAATAAAAACCATGGGCTCCGAAGTCAGCAGAAGGTCCTGGGGACGCATCCTGGACCTGCTGCTCTCCAGTTCAGTGACCCTGAGTAGGTTTTGTCACCTTTTAAAGGCTCTTTCCACATCTAACAGATGTAGTTGAGAGTAACTGTCTCTTGCAGGCTTGTGAGGATTAAATGAAACAATTCATGTTAAGCACATGGCAAGTAGTAAAGCCTCTGTCACATTTTAGCGAAATTATGGTCATTAATATTTGGGGGTGGGTGTATATTTGCATGTATCCAAAAATGGAGCACCATGTTGACCCCGGGCTCAGAGACACTGATTCCTGTGCAACTTCTTCCTGGAATTCTGCAATAAGTGAGGGAAGAGGCAGCTGAGTGTGAGAAAAGAGGGTGGAAAGGGAGAGAAAGAGTCAGAGAGAGACAGAGACAGAGACAGAGACAGAGACCGAGACCGAGACCGAGACAGAGATGGAGACAGAGAGAGAGAGAGGCTGACGGAAAGCCATTTCCTTGAGCAATTGCCAGGATAACAAAAAGAGAGTTTTCTTTTGAAACAATTTTCAAATAGTTACAGTTATCAAAGGAGATGATTTCGTCCTCTAGGAAGTGAGGCTCTGACCTCCCTTCCATTTTCTCCTCCTCCTCCTATTTCCCACCCCACCACCACATTTATGGGAGAGAATATCCCACACCAGCCAGGTCCCCCACGGAGCAAAACTGCAGGAAGCATTAGGAATACATGGGACTTTTGTTCCATTCAGATGGAAATCCAAAGCATCTGTTGTTCAAGGGTAGGGGAGCCGGTACCTGGCTGACTAGGTGCCAGAATTCCTATAGGTAGAACCCTCTGGTCCAAGCGTTACAGTATAAAAACACCGAGAGGCAGCAGTTCTTTATGGGGCCAGCCTTTGTTGGGCATGTCTGATCTTACAGGGCTCCAGGGAACTCTGTTTGGCTCCTTCTGCAGAGACAGAAATACACAAAGCCTTCTGAAGGAACACTAGTTCCTCTTCTCTAAGGAAGTGGTGAAAACTCATCTCCAGCTGGTGAAAGCAGTCTGCCAGGTCCAGACAGGTTCCTTTGGAGCTTGTCCTCATTTTCCATGTCCCATGTGCTCTCATCTGTCCTGGGATACTCCTGCCCTGCTGCAGGGACCTTGTCCACTTTGCTTAGGTATTTGCTTCAAGTACAGTTCTCAATCTCTCTCCCAACTTCCTCCCTTTTCACATAATTTCTTGAATCTGTGTTCATACTTGTTTTCCTCCAGATGTCAACTGCCATTCTCCGCTTCTCCCTGCTTGTGCCCTTGGTTCAAAACATTGTCCTAATCCCAAACGGAAATTAAGAAAACAATTCCATTTACAAGAGTACCAAAAAGAAAAAACCCCACAAAACTTAAGAATAAATTTAACCAAGGACATTTAGGACATGTACGCTGAAAACTACAGAACACTCAAATTAAAGAAGATCTAAGTAAATGGAAAGATATCCCATGTTCATGAGTTGGAGTATTAATATTATTAAGATGGTAAAACCCTCCAAATGAATGTGCAGATTCAACGCAGTCCCTATCAAAATTCCGGTTTGCAGAAATGGAAAAGCTGAACCTAAAATTCATAATGGAAATGCAAGGGGCCCTGAATAGCCAAAACTTCTTCTTTGTTTGTTCTTTAAGAAGAAGAACAAACTTGGAAGATTCACACTTCCTGATTTCAGAACTCACTAGAAAGTTACAGTAATCAAAACCGTGTGGTACTGGCAAAAAGGTAGACATATAGATCAATGGGATAAAATTGAGACTCCAGAAATAAACCCATACATCTATGGGCAACTGATTTCTCACAAGGGTTCTAAGACCACTGAATGGGGGAAAGAATAGACTTTTCAACAAATGATGCCAGAACAACTGGATATCAACATGCAGAAGAATGAATTTGGATGTCTACCTCACACCACACACAAAAATTAACTCAAAATGTACCAGTGACCTAAATGTAAAAACTGAAACTATAAAACTCTCAGAAGGGAAAACAGGTGTAAATCTTCAGGAGGTTGGATTAGGCAATGGTTTCTTAAATATGACACCAAAAGCATAAACAACAAAAGAAAAATAGATACAGTGGACTTCATCAAAATTAAAACTTTCATGCATCAAAGGACATTGTCAGGAAAGTGAAAAGGCAAACCACAGAGTGGGAGAGATATTTGCAAGTCACATAGCTGATAAGGATCTAGTATCCAGAATGTATAAAGAATTCCTATGACTTGGTAACAAAAAGACAAACAACCCAATTTTAAAAATGGGCAAAGGAATTTGAATAAACACTTCTCCTAAGGGGATATGCAAATAACCAATAAGCATATGAAAAGATTCTCAACATCAATAGTCATTAGGGAAATGCAAATCAAAGCCACAGTGAGATATCACTTCAAATCCACTGGTATGGCAATAATAATAATTACAACACCAATAATAATAATAGTGAAGTAAGTGTTGGTGAGGATATTGAGAAACTGGGACTCACATACACTGTTGGTGGGAATGTAAAATGGTGCTGCCATTGTGGAAATTATTTTGGTAGCACCTCAAAAAGTTAAACATAGAGTTACCATATGGCCCAGCAACTCCACTCCTAGGTATATGTTCACACACGTTCACAGAAAAACTTGTTCACGAATGTTCACAGCAATATTATTCATAAAGTCAAAAAGTAGAAATAGCCCAAATGTCCATGAATGGATGAATGGAATAAAACAAATGTCACATTATCTATACAAGGGAACATTAACAGCCAGCAAAAGGAATGAAATACGGATACATGTTATAACACGGACGAATCCGGAAAACATTACACCAAGTGAACGAAGCCAGATACAAAAAACCACGTTTTTTATGATCCCATTTATGTGAAATCTCCAGAATAGACAAATCTACAGAGACAGAAAGTAAATTAATGGTTGCCTAGCACTGAGGGGAGGGGAGAATTGGGAGTGACAGCTAATGGGCGTGGAGTTTCTTTTCGGCTGATGAAAATGTCCTGAGATTAGATAGTGGTGATGATTGTACAACGTTGTGAATGTACTAAAAACCACCGAATTGCACACTTCAGAATGGCTGAAAGAGGTACAAACTTCCAGTTACAAAATAAATGAATCACAGGTATGAAATGTGCAGCATGGGGAATATAGTCAAAAGTTATGCAACATCTTTCTATGGAGACAGATGGTAACTAGACTTACCGTGGTGATCATTTTAAAATGTAGACAAATATTGAGTTGTTATGTTGTGCTACAGGAACCAACACAGTGTTGTAGGTCAAGTATACGTCAAAAACAAACTCAAAGAAAAAGAGGTAAGATTGGTGGTTACCAGAGGTGGGGGGGGAGGGGGGAGGGGGGAGGATTGGATGGAGGTGGTCAAAGGGTACAGAATTCCACTTACAAGATAAATAAGTCCTAGGGATGTAATGTACAACATGATTAATATAATTAACACCACTGTATGTCACATATGAAAGCTGTTAAGAGCAAATCCTGAGTTCTCATCATAAGGTAAAAATAATTTTTTTCCTACTTCTTTTATTTTGTATTTATATGACATGATGGATGTTCACTAAACTTATTGTGGGACTCATTCCATGATGTATGTAAGTCAAGTCATTATGCTGTACACCTTAAACTTCTGTCAATTATATGTCAGTAAAACTGGAAGAAAAAAAATAAAATGGTTAAAATAAAAATGAATTTTACGTTATGTGGATTTTATCTCCAAAAAAAAAAAAGAGACCATCTCAGAAGGATTTGCATCTCTCTAGCCAATTTCCTTCAAGAGAATCTGATTGGTCCAGCTTGGATTAAGTGACCAGGCTGGTATAAAAGGTCACAAAGACCAAATGGGGCTGGGGGGATTCACCCTTTTGGGTAGGGACACAGTATTCAGAGGAGAGGGTTATGGGCCAGGCAGCTGTCCCAAAAGATGTTTACTTTAAGCATAAAAAAAGAGTTAAAGAAAATCTTGGAAAAAAAATAAATCACCCATAATTCTAGCATCTTAATTATGACAGTTTTTATTTCTGCAAACCCTTCCAGTATTTGTCCACAGGCCAACATATTTTTCTGAGTTGTAATCACTATGTTTGTGCTGTTTATTTCCTGTTCTTTTTTACTTCCCATCATATCACAAACATTTCCCATGTTTCTAAATCACCTTCATAATTATCCTTTTTAATGGCTGTATAACATTCAATTGAGTTGATGTACCATAATCTCTTAATCACTTTGCCATTTCTGGATATTTACTTGGCTTCTAATTTTTTTCTGCTAATATATATATCATGCTGCAGGAAATATTCTCATGCATACTGATTTTTTCTTTACTGGAGCTGCCCAAATTATTTAAAAAGACCAAACAGGATAAAATTTCCCATGAAATGTCAAACTAACCAAGAAACCTAGCATGGAGAGAGACACGTAGACTCACTGGGGCTCCCTGGGAAGACAGACACGACTCCTGGAGACCCCTCCTCCCCACCCAGGGAAGCCTCTGCTCTCTCACCCCTGGTGTGTTTATGCCTCTCTCCCCACTAGTAGTTCCCTGAGGTGTCTGTGCTGTGAATATGCAAATGTGGATTTATCTCTTCATCTGGGTTGCATCCAGGTGGGTTTGTTTTTGCTATTACAGTGCTACCATGACCTTCCTCAGACATGTCTCCCAGTCCTAGGGCCAGACTCCCTGTAGAGTTTCTCACCCTTGACACCATAGACATATTGGGATGTATCATTCTTTGTGATGTGTTTGTGTGTGTGGAGCTGTCCTGTGCATCCTGGCCTCTACCCACTAGATACCAATAGCAGCTCCCAGTGGCAACAACCAAAAATGTCTCTGGACATTGCCAAATGTCCCCTGGGAGACCACACTGCCTTCCCACTGTTGAGGACCACTGCTTTAGACTAGTGGTTCTCAAACTTTGCTGCACTTTAGAATCACATGGGGAAGCTTTAGCAATATTCCATGCCCTATATCTGGAGCACACTACAATTCAAAAAGATACATGTACCCCTAGGTTCATAGCAGTGCTATTCACAATAGTCAAGACACGGAAACAACCTAAATGTCCATCGACAGATGAACGCATAAAGAAGATGTGGTACATATATACAATGGACTGTTACTCAACCATGAAAAAGAACAAAATAATGGCATTTGCAGCAACATGGATGGACTCAGAGATTATCATAATAAGTGAAGTAAATCAGAGAAAGACAAATACCATATATATCATTTATGTGTGGAATCTAAAATATGACGCAAATGAACTTATCTACGAAACAGAAACAGGGACATAGAGAACAGACTTGTGGTTTCCAAGGGGGAGGGGGTTGGGGGAGGGATGGAGTGGGAGTTTGGGATTAGGAGATGGAAACTATTATATATAGGATGGATAAACAACAATGTCCTACTATATAGCACAGAGAACCATATTCAATATCCTGTGATAAACCATGATGGAAAAAAATATGAAAAAGAATGTATACATATGTATAACTGAATCACTTTGCTGTACAGCAGAAACTAACACAACATTGTAAATCAACTATACTTCAATAAAAAAAGAAATATTCCATGCCCAGACTGCACCCCAGTCCAATTAAATCAGAACCCCCAGGGACACTGCTAGATGCCAGTTCTCACATTGCCTGCACACTGGAATCACCTGGGCGCTTTAAAAAAAAAAACACTGACATCCCAGCTGCACACCCAGAGGTTCTGATATAATTGGTCTGGAGTGGGGGGCTGGGCATTGGGATTTTTAAAAGTGAAGCCTTAGACGATGTGCAGTCACGTTCAAAACCACTGGGGCAAATGCCTGTGAGCGGAATTGCTGGGTGGTAGGGCTCCACTTTACTAAGTAATGGCAAACTGTTTCCCTACCACTTCTTCTTTTATACACGTCTGCCATCCTCCCCACACCCCTGCCTGCAACCCTGAGCTCTGCCATGGCAGGGTCTGTGTCTCGTTTATCTTTAGATTCCTGTTGCCTAACCCGGTACACAGTAGCTGCTTCATGTATATTTGTTGTTGAACGATTGTAAGGGGGTTATAATTTTGCCGCGGTTTAAAAACACCTTGAAGTTAGAGCCAGCAGGGAAAGCAGCAGAATTGTAGTGACTGGAGATGGGGGTCAATGCCTCCATAGAGTCTTTAACACGCTCCTGAGTCAAGCTAAGAACGGTGGTCAGTATCAGCAAGTGTGAGGACTTGTCGATGCTTCATTCTGATGCCTCTGAGGACTGTAAATGGCCATCAGGGGCCTCCCTGCTGTCTGAAGGGGGTGCCAGGAATGAGGGGCTCTGGGGTGCTGGCAGAAAGGAGTCATGGCTGGGATAGGGAGGCTCAGCAAAGAGAAGGTGGATGGAGATGGGAGTGAAGGGACTCCCAGGTACCACTCTGTGGTCGGCAGAATGATGTCCCCCCAAATATGTCCCTGTCCTAATCCCTGGAACCTGTGAACATGTTACGTGACATGGCAAAGGGGAATTAAGGTTGCTAATCAGCTGACACTGAGATGGGGAGATCATCCGGGTGGAAGGGGGAGGCAGAGGAGTCAGAATCAGAGAGAGACTCGAAGCCGCTAAGCTGCTGAGGGGGATGGAGGGAGGGGTCACAGACCAAGGAGCACGGGCAGCCTCTTGCCTGGGAAAGGCAAGAGGACAGATCTCCCCTGGAGCCTCCAGAAGGAACCAGCCCTGCCCACCCCTTGATTTTAACCCAGTGAGACTCGTGCGGGACTTCCGGCCTCCAGAATTGTTGTTTTAAGCCACTAAGTTTGTGGTTGTTTGTTACAGCAGCCATAGGACACTTATACACCTTCCAACGTTTGCTCTGTTTGCTCCAAAAGGAAACGCAACGGGCAAAGTATGTTTTGTATCAAACTCTGGCCTCTGTTAATAGTAAGAATAGCTAATATTTGGTGGTGAATGTATTAGGTGCCAGAGACTGTCTTAAGCACTTCACGCAAACTCATTCATTTAACCCTCACAACAAACTCTGAGAGGTAGGTTCTATTTTTAATCTGCATTTGTACTGATCAGATAAACTGAGGCCCAGAGAGGTTAAGTAACTTGTCCAAGGTTGCCCAGGCAGTCTGGCTCCAGAGCCCACACAAGATGCTGCCATGCTTGTGACTGATTACACAAAAGGTCAGTTTCTTTCTGGTAAGATTGCAGCCCCTCTAGATATGTGATGGGGCAAAACCATGGGGGCAGCTATGTGAAAAGAGCAAGGCTGTGTTATTGTGGAACAAGCAAGCTTCTGCATCTGGCAGGTTGAAGGGTTGAAATGATGGTTCTGTGGCTTATAAGCTGTGGGACTCCAGGCAAGTGATTTAACCTCTCTGAGCTTTAGTTTCCTCCCCAGAAACAAGACAACACAACACAACTCTACCTTAAGCAGCTGGCATTTCAGTGACATGAGGAAAAGTATGAGAAAACACTCCATAAGTGTATTTTCACTCCTTGCCCCTACCTGGTTCTCTGATGTAGGGTAGCAGGGAAGTGGTTGAGAGAGAGAGAGACACTGAGTGAGTCTTAGTTCCTGTGCTCAAACCCTCGAGGCACCACTTGCTTACTGTAACCAGAAGCAAGTTACTTACCCTCTCTAGCCTCAACCTTGTCATCTGTAAAATGGGTGCAGTGAAGCTAGTACCCCCTTATAGAGCAGTTGTGGAAACTGATAAGGGTATTCTGGGTAAAGTACGTGGCATGGTGCTGGGGACTCAGGGAGCTCAGTGGGCGTTAGTCCTTCCGCTTGCTTGACACGGGAGGGAGGAGCCCATCCTTCTGCTGAGGAGGGGACAAGAGATGGTGATGCTGGTGGGGGCACAGAAGCAAGTAGAGGCCCTGTGAGAAGCAACAGCTGACAGGGACCCAGAGGGAAGGGCCAAGCGGCCAGAGGTGGGCAGGCGGCTGGAGAACCAGGCGTTTCCAAGGACAGAGGGTGGGTGGCTGGAGCTTCGGCCAAGCCTGCAAGGACCTTCCAGGGTGTACACGGCGGTGGTCGTCCAGAGGGCGAGAGAGGAGGGCTGCTCAGAATCCACCCTCTGCTTTCATTCCCTGTGGGCCCGTACAGCAGCCTCCCTCATGGGGATCACACGTTGCCAGGTGAAAAAGATCTGGTTCCAAAACTCTTATACCATGATTGTATTTTTATTTAAAAAAAAAAAAAGCATCCTGAAAAAACGTTCACCAAAATGCTAATACTAGTTATTTCTGGGTAATGGCTTTTCTTTTTTTAAAAAAACTTTAAAATATTTTTTAAAAATATTTTTTTGGGTTGCCCAAGCTTTTTTTTTTTTTTTTTTTGATTACAACGAGCATGCGTGACTTTTAGTAATAAGAAAAAGTCATATTTTCTACATTTCCATTTTGGATGGAAAAAAAGAACCTATATTTATCTACCTTCATAACTTGTGCATCTTCCAGGAAGCTACATGTCACCCTTTATTCGATGCAATTTGACGCGGTGGACACTTGGAGGCACTTGGGTGAACAGCCCTCGGCCCCCGTGTTACAAGGATGAAAAAGCTCAGGTCCTGCGTCGAGAGAGCTCAGGGTACCCAAGCCATCACTTCCCGTGTTTGTAAATGTCTCACGTTTCCTGCCTTAGTAACTATATTAAACGCAGTGCAGTCTCTTCCTGGGGTCTCAGTATTCTCACCAAGACCCAAGTTAGCGTGAAATACTTTGCTGGGTTTCAATTCCTGTCTCAGGACATGCATTTCTTCACGCTCCTGGGGGCTCCTGCAACACATGGGGTCACTTACTCCTTAAATTGAGTGGTCGCAGACTGTCATGATTTCTTGCTGGTCGGTGTTAATGGTGATGATATTCATATTTCTGAGCACTGCCTACACGCTAGGAAAAGGACAAAGTCCTTCACATGTTTCATCGCGTTTAACTCTCAGATAACCCCTGAAGGAGGAGCTTTATTACTTCCCCGTTTTACAGATGAGAAAACTGAGGCTCAGACAGGTTATGTAATGTGTCCAAAATCACACAGCTAGTTAGCGAAGTGCCAAGATTTGAACCCATCTTGGGCCAATTCTAAGGCATAAGATGTTCATCTCTACGCAATACCACTTCCCTGTATGCACGACACATTTCATGGGCTGCAGCAGAATGTATGTTCCGAAGACGGTGGTAAGAATTCCTATCCTCCTAATTCTCCTCTCCTTGAATCTGAGTGGGTGTGCGTAGCAGCTGTGCAGTTCGCCGCTCAGATTTCCCTTCAAGAAAGAACTCGGAGTTGAGCTGCAAGGAAGACTGTTACCCTACAACTGTTAACGCCTGCAGCACGCACCTCAGCTTTCAAGCCAAGGCCACGCTCTTCCTGGGCAGCGCTGCCGAGGACTCAGCAGAGCGGAGGTCTGGGGCTTGGCCACGTCCCAGCATGGGCGTCTTCCAGCAGACAACCTTTGCTCCACAGCGTGAGGCTGGGCTGCCCACGGCTGTCCAATCTGCACTGCCCTCTGAGGCTCCCCCTGCCCCGTCCTGCACGCCCCGCCCCTTTCCCTTCATAGGTATCAGAGCCACACCTTGGTCTAAAGGCTCTTCCTGCTCCTTTCTGCCTCCTTCCCCTGTTCTTTCTCAGATGTTACCTCCAACAGACCTCTTGGACTCCAAGCTCTGTTTCAGTGGCTGCTTCCCAGAGGACTCATGTGACACAGCCTATTCCTGTCCTGTAACCAAGAGAATGTCGTGGAGGTGTTGCTGCATGACTTCCAAGGCTGGGGCATAAAAGCTGAGGCAGCCTTCACACCATTCACTGGGATACTCGCTCTTGAAGCCTTCAGCTGCCATGAGGCTGCCATGTTGTGAGGAAGTCCAAGCCAGCCCACCTGGAGAGACCACATGAAGCCCTGAGATGACAAGAAAGGGGTGGGGGAGAGTGGGGGGAGAGAGAAGGAAGGGGTGGTGCAGAGAGGGAGGGGAAGGGGAAGGGAGGAGGAGGAGGAGAGAGAGAGATGTGCCTGGTCAGCCACCCCTTACTCCAATCTCCTGCTGTTCTAATTCCAGCCATCACCGGACTAAAACCACGTGAGAGACCCCCAGCCACCTGCCCAGAGGAGCCCTTCCCCAACTCCTGACCCACTGAGATGGTGACAAGCAAGTTACTGTTGGCTCTTTCAAGTCACAAAGTTTTGACTCATTTGTTAGGTAGCAATAGATAACTGGTATAAGCACCCTGTGGACAGAGTGTGTGAGGCTGAGGCCTGTCATTTTCCATTAATACTTAAGCATCTTTGCTGCCATCTGAGAGCTTGGCACATCGTAGGTGTTCAGCACACATCTGTTACTGCTTTGCATGTTCAGTAAGATTATAAATATGGACTAGATCTGAGCTGCCTAGAAATACATGTGTAGCGGTTGAAAACATTCCCCTTCTAATTAAATTGTGATGAGGATCCATTCTAAGACAACCTCCGAACATTTGTTAATTAAGAGAAACAGAAGGTACTTCTGAGAACTGGGATTAAAATTATGAGACTATAAAGCTGAAAATTATGAAACCCCTACTGTCAAATGAGCAGAAATGACTGTGATGAGGTACTGGCTCCTGACCAATGTCTACATAAAGACAAGTGCAGTTGATACAAAGGAAAGCAAAGTTGTTCTTGTGTCTCTTCAGCCCATCACAAATCCTGACACAGGCTGCAATATCTTTAAAAAGGAAGAGACAAAAAGAAGGGAAGAGAGAAGAAACAAAGAGGCATGATGTAGTGAAAATTTCTGGGCCCAGGAGTGTGTGGCTTCAGACACTTGCGGTTTGTCTGGTCTCAGGGAAATCCTTAATCTTTGCTGGGCTCAGTTTTCTCATCTGTAAATGGGGAATAATAATAACAGTACCCGCCCCTTAATGGACTGTTGTGGGAATTCAATGAGATATGGATGTGAAGAGATTTATTGCCTTAAAGTACTTTACACATGGAAGCTTTGCTCACTTAAAACTATTAAGAAGAGACATTTGTTTTTTTGTTGTAAGGATCACTTGTCAAGTAGCTTCGGAAGCAAAATACTGTAATTGAAAACATGAAGATTTCTGAGCTGGGCATACCTGGGTTTCAATCTCATCTTCACCGATGTAAATGTAACTTGGTTGGTAAAACTGCTGGCAGACTGTACTAGAGCTGAACGTATGCATTCCATATGACCCAGAGGTTCCCTCCTAGGTATGAACCAAATAGAAGTGTTCACCAAAAGGCATGTCCTAGAATGTGCACAGTAGCCTAGAGGTTTAAAAACTCAGACCTGGATGCGACCCAAAGGTCCACTGTATTCATTTTCTATTGCTGCGTAACAAACTGCCACAAAATTAGTGGCTTAAAACAACACACATGGGCTTCCCTGGTGGCGCAGTGGTTAAGAATCCGCCTGCCAGTGCAGGGGACACAGGTTCAAGCCCTGGTCTGGGGAGATCCCACATGCCATGGAGCAACTAAGCCCGTGTGCCACAACTACTGGAGCCTGCGCGCCTAGAGCCCATGCTCCGTAGCAAGAGAAGCCACTGCAGTGAGAAGCCTGCAAACCTCAACGAAGAGTGGCCCCCGCTCACCTCAACGAGAGAGAGCCTGTGCGCAGCAACAAAGACCCAACACAGCCAAAATAAATAAATAAAATAAATTCATTAAAAAAATTAAAAAAAAAAACCAACAACAACAGCACACATTATCTATCTCACAGCTTCTGTGAGTCAGGAATTTGGGCACATGGGCTTTGCTTCAGAATCTCACAAAGCTGCAATCGGGTATCTACTGGGCAGGGGCCTCATTCCAAGGCCCGACTGGGGAAGGGTTCACTTTTAAGCTCATGTGGTTGTTAGCAGAATTTAGATCTTTGTGGCTGTAACCCTGAGGCTTTGGTTTCTCACTGGCTGTCAGCTAGAGGTTGTCCTGAGTTCCTTGCCACATGGGCCTCTGAAGAGCCAGCCAGGGAGAGAGTCTCCTTGCAAGATGGTGGTCGCCATCCTATGTAACCTAATCATGGAAGCAAATTCCATCACTCTTGCTGTATTCTATTGGCTAGAATTGAGTCAGACACCCTGCCCACTATCAAGGGGAGGGGGCCACCTTAGAGTCTGTCCACCATACCCATCAACAGTAGAGTGGACACATAAAGCATGGATGTCGCACAATGGAATACTCTACAGCAGTGAAAACGAGCAAATTCTACCTCATGCAACAATGTGGGTAAACCTCCAAACACAGTATGGAGTGAAAGGAGCCAGACACCAAAGAGTGATGATGAAACAGGAGGGGAGGGGGCAGGGCACAACATTTAAGAGAATGACAAAGCCCTTCAGGACATGACAAAAACTGGTTAGAACTGATCAGGTGCTAGATGGCAGAAGACTCGACTTCCAGTGGACCTTGAGCCTCGTTATACCCTCATTGTAACAGATCAGCTAAATGACACACCCACAGGTGCCATGACAGTTCCAAGGCCGACTGTAAAAGGCCAAAAAGTGGGCGGTGGCCCAATTTCTGGAAATCTCCGCCCCTTCTCCAAAATAATTGGAATAATCCTCCCACTCATCAGCCTGTGGAATTACCCAGACCATAGAAACTAACCACCCCTGTATTTCGGGGCCTCTTGCCTTCTGAGATGGCCCACACGTTGTCTGTGGAGTGTGTATCTCTCTAAATAAATCCACTTCTTACTTGTCACTTTTGTCTCTCACTGAATTCTTTCTGCAAGGAGACATCAAGAACCTGAGCTTCAGTAAGTCCTGAGACCAGGTGTGTGATCTCAGTTAAAAGACCGTGGGTTCAAGTCCCAATCTGGGTTCCGGCCGGGTTCGAGTCCTAGCCCGTGGGTTCAATTCCCATCTGAGTTGTGTGGTTTCAATTCCATTATATAAAGCTCAATAATTGTCAAAACCAACCTCTGCTGTCAGAAGCCAGGATGGTGGTTACTCGGGGATAAGGGGAGATTGACAACTGGGATGAGATATGACGGGCTTTGGTGGTGGTCATGTTCTGTTTCTTGACCTGGATACTGGTTACAGGGATGTGCTCACCAGCACAATGCAAACTCATTGTGATGGGTTCACTCCTCTGCCTGGACCACGTCTCCTCACTCATCAGCTGGCTGCCTCCATCACAGCGCCACCTGTCCCAGAGGTCCATCCTTATTAAAACCATCTCCCTTCCTCTTACTGCTTCTCTGTGGGAACCTTTTGTTTCCACCACAGCAGACCTATCACAAATATGGAGTTATTTTATTGATTTATTTTAAATTTGATTTTTGTCTCTCTCCTCCCCACTAGGATGCAGGCTCCACGAAAGCAGGGACCACACGTGCCTTGCTCTTTGCCGTATCCCAGGGTCTACAGGTGAACAGCAACACATAGTCCCCTCCTGTCTCCCAGTTCACGTCTCCTGTGAGAGAGGGGCCAGCAGAGGCTGAGAAGCATCTCTGAACCATTTCCAGATTCTGAAGCTGGTGTGCAGCCCTCATCCGACCAGTGATGGCCAGAGGAGCTGGGCTACGAGGCAATGCTTTCTGGAATCAGTGGAAGGAGCTGTAGACACGGCTCCAACGACATCCCCCCAAACTCCCCATCACACACGTCTTCATCCTCCGAGCCTGAGCCAACTCCTTGCCTCCCTTTTCAGGTCGGGTTTCTTTGGCCAAACCAACATCGCGCTATATATATGTCTTCTCTTGCCAGGAGGCAGTGACAGGTGGCTGATCCCCGACTCATTTGCACAGGCTGCTGGCGACAAGAACTCTTTGCTCCGTGCTCTCCCCAGTGCCCGGCTGTGCAGATGAAAGGGGAGTGCTGTCACCATGGGATGGGACATGCGTCTGCTGAATCTATATCATTTCTGACAGATGCAGGGCTAAGAGACACAGATCTGCTCCTTGAGCTGAAAGTTTAATTCCAGCTGTAGGCTTTGCCAAAATGGAACGAGACATGGCGGGAGAGAAAAAGCAAAACAAGTGAACGAACAATAGTGAGCATTCTCTTTTCTCTGTTACACCCTCCGTGTTTTCAACTGCCAAGCACAGGGCTGCCCTAAACCAGGACATCGGTTCAGTCACAGAAATGCTGGTGTTCAGCCACCAGAGGGATCATTCTGAAATTCTAAACGACTTCATTGCTCTCCGGCTCAAAGCCTGTCAACACCCTTGGTCACCCAAAACAGATTTTTCAGCACTTGTTCAAAGCTATGGCATTTGGGATTTGGAGCAGTTGCAAGCTGTATTCCAAATAACTTGTTACTGTTAAAAGTTAAAATATGGCTGTTTTCGGATGACTTAAAATTATTTTTAAATTAGAAATCTCTGAAAGGTCTATATGAGAATGTTTATAATAGCACAAACTGTAAACAGCCCAAATATTCATCAACGGGGGCATGATAAATAAATAGTGGTCTATTCATACAATGGAATACTACTTAGCACTAAAAAAGAACACGTTACAGGTACACACAACAGCGTGGATGACTCTCGTAAATGTAATAATGAGCAAAAAAATCCAGACACAATGACCGTGTGTTGAAGATTCCATTATATCACACAAAAGATCAGGGAAAACTAATCTATGGTAACAAAAGCCAGAACAGGGGTTACAGCAGTGGGGGGTATGCATCTGTACTCCCTGGGGAGTCTTCTGGGGTGTCGGAAAAGTTCTGTATTTTTATGGGAGTGGATTACACAGCCGTATATGTAAAAACTACAGAATTGTACCCTTAAGATTTATGCATTGTAGGTCTTATCCACATGTTAATGATCACATCACTCTCACTTACACTTTGAGAAACTTTTGGGGGTTGAGGAAAAAGAAGGGGTGATGTAGTCAGTGAGTCTGGGATTGCATGAATGTGGAGGCCCGCCCAGGCTGCACTGCCTGTGGGAATACTGTCCGCCCCTTTGTTGAACATTTGGAAACCCTGACGTAGACAAAAGCCATTTGTGATCTGGCCCCTTCCTACCCCCACATCACCATCACTTTCAGCTCCCCAAACACTCCCTGAGGTTTGTGACTTCCAGAACTATAGGGGAATTAATTTCTGTTGTTTTAAACCACTAAGTTTGTGGCAATTTGTTACAGCAGCCATACGAAACTGATACAATTATTATGATTATTTCTGTTATATTCTTTTTCACATCTCATCCCCCCCCCCTTTTTTTTGGCCTTCCTTCAAGAAGATTTTCATACACAAAAATCAACACAAAATGGATTAAAGACTTGAATGTAAGACCTGAAACTGTAATACTCCTATAAGAAAGCATAGAGGAAAAGCTTCTTGACATTAGTCTTGGCAGTGATTTCTTAGATATGACATCAAAGGGACAGGCAACCAAAGCAAAAATAGACAAGTGGGAGTGCATCAAACTAAAAAACTTCTGCACAGCAAAGGAAACAATCAACAGAATGAAAAGCCAACCTATGGGACAGGAGAACATATCTGCAAACCAAATACCCAATAAGGGATTGATATCAAAAATACATAAGAAACTCCTACAACTCAGTAGCAAAAAAACAAATAACCTGATTAAAATATGGTCAAAGGACCTGAATACACATTTCTCCAAAGAAGACATACTCATGGCCAACAGATATATGAAAAGGTGCTCAACATCACTAATCATCAGGGAAATGCAAATCAAAACCACAATAAGATACCACCTCACACCCCACAGGATGGCCATCATCAAAAAGATAAGAGATGGCAAGCATTGGTGAGGGTAAGGAGAAACTGGAGCCCTTTTGACTGCTGGTAGGAATGCAGCTGCTTTGGAAAATAGCACGGAAGTTCCTAAAAAGTTAAAAATAGAATTACCATACGATCCAGCACTCTCACTTCTGGGTATATTTATCCAAAAGAACTGAAATCAGGATCTTGAAGAGACACCTGCACTCCCATGTTCACTGCAGTGTTATTCATAATAGCCAAGGTATGGAAACAACCCGAATGTCCATCGACAGATGAATGGATAAAGAAAATGTGGTATATACGTACGATGGACTATTATTTAACCTTAAAAAGTAAGGAAATCCTGCTATTTACAGCAACGTGGATGGACCTGGAGGATGTCACGCTAAGTTAAATATGCCAAACACAGAAGGACAAACACTGTGTGATTCCATTTATATGAGGCATCTAAAATAATCAAACTCACAGAAGCAGAGAACAGACTGATGGTTGCCAGGGGCTGAGGGGAGAAGGAAATGGGAAGTTGCTGGAAAATGGAAGTTTCAATTGATATAAAGTCTCAGTTATGCAAGACGAATCAGTTCTAGAGACCTTCTGCGGGACACAGTGCCGCCAGTTAACAAGGCTGTACTGTGCACTTCAACACTGGTCAAGAGCGTAGATCTCGTGCTAAGTGTTCTTACTGTAACCGAGCAGGACCCTCGGAGGCCTTCCCGGAATAGACCCCACCATGTCCTCTGCCTGCCTTTTGTCTGCAGAAAAACTCTAGTTGAAGAATACATTTAATCGGAGAAGTGAGAACGTGTAGAAAGAAAGGAAAACAGTCAAGCAAGACAAAATAACAATACTTTAGCCATTAAACAAAGTCAAGGACCTTTAGTTCCTCCTCAAGGACTAGAGATGATACTCTGCGCCATGTCCTGTGAGCTGTTTGGCAGATACTGAAACCTCCACCAGGTGGAAGACGCTAACTGCATGCCGCCCACGAGCACGTGGACCCCAGACCGGTTGCAACCAGCAGGTTGAGGAGGCTGACTCCCGATGACCTCACCACCAGCCAATCAGAAGAATGTCCACGAGCTGACCACGCCCTGCTCTTTGACTCTTCACTACCCACTCCAGGGCGGGACACACAAGTCTTGAGGGCATTGGCCCGCTGCAGCCCCCTTTGCCTGGCAAAGCAATAAAGCTATTTCTTCTCTACTTCATCCGAAACTGTCTCTGCATTTCTATTCGACACCTGTGAACAGGGGCTGAGTTTCTTGAGTTTCGGCAACATTACCGCAAAAAACAAACAATGAAAAACAAAACGAACAGGATACAAGGAAACATTTGGAGGTGATGGATATGTTTATGACCTTGACTGCAGTGATGGTTTCATGGGTGTATGTATATGCCCAAATTCATCAAATTGTATGCATTAAATATGTGCAGTTTTAAATATATCAATTGCACCTCAATAAAGCTGAAATAAAATGAGAAGATACAGATTTCTTGAGCTTGAAAATCTCCCCCTTTTCCTGCTGAATCTACCTAGAGGGAGAACATTGATATCCACGTTTCTCCACCACACTATCCTCTTTCATCTAGAATTCAGTGAAATTCTCCTGAGAAGTCCACGTGTATCAGACTCTCTGGGACGGGGATGGGGGGTGGCAGTCTGGGGGGTGGAAGGGGGTTTAAACGTAGATCTGGGGCCCCCTTCAACCTTACTCATTCTAAATCTCAAGAGATGGGAATGAGGATACAAAAATCTCCATTAAAAAACAAAACATAACAAAAAACCACACCTCAGAAAATTCTGACACACAGGTAAATTTAAGAACCACTCATTTGGTTGCAAAATGTACCCCATTTTCCATTTTTATTTGTTCTTAATAAATACTGTAGCAAAATCTACATGTTCCAGTAGAGGGGGATGTTACTGCATGAAAGAAAAAGCCTTTGGCAGGAAAATGGGATTTTACAAGCCCCACTTCAGAGAAGGAAAATGAAGATGTTTCCTCCGAAAGAATGTCCACCTATGGAAGGGTTTCTCCACCACCCACCCTGTTCGGGATCTCAGAAGAGAACAGTGACACTCGGTTGAACAAATACTGGCTGATTTTGTTCACGTTCTGAGGATCTGGGAAATTGTTAAAGCACAATGCTGTTCAATTAGTTAAGACCTTTGTTTTTAAGGGGTTTTTAGGGAAATGATTTTGACACCCATCGCCCTGTCAAGTGTGCATTTAATTCTTAGTTTTCTGACTTCCACTGCCGTGCTTGGCACTCTTTGGAGGAAGCCGTGAATGAAGCTGTATTTTATTAATCCCTAGATTAAATGAGAAATCGCTGCAAAGTGGCATTCACTCTTGGACTCCATTTGCTCTCACGGATGCAGAGATGGAAATTCTTACTGGAAGAGGGAGAGAAACTGACATTTTTCAGCAGCCCCTTGTGCAAGGAGTTTATACATTGTAGCCTTTAGCTTCCTGGCTATCCTGCAAAGTCTGGATTAGTTTCTGTGGTTTTTTTGGGTTTTTTTTAAAGATTTAATTTTATTTATTTTTCGCTGCATTGGGTGGTCGTTGCTGCGCACCGGCTTTCTCTAGTTGTGTTGAACTGGGGCTTCTCTTGTTGCGGAGCACGGGCTCTAGGCGTGCGGGCTCAGTAGTTGTGGCACGCAGGCTCTAGAGCACAGGCTCAGTAGTTGTGGCAAGTTTCTCTGTTTTAAAGACAGGGTAACTCAGGATCAGAGGGGCTGGGGAATTTGTCCAGATCATACAGGAAGAGAGTAACAGCCTGAATCAAGATTTGAAACTTGGTCTAGCTGACTCAGTAGAAAGCAAAACAAAGAATCATCCCAGTCTCCTGTTACCTAAACAAAGGTTTATTACCTTTAGTCAAAAGGACAGAAATGTGACGAGAGATGCTACATGCATTAGCTCAGGATGAGGTCTAGCTGCCCCTCAAAGTGCAGCCCAAAAAGTGACCTTGTGAGAACTTCCCTAAAGGGGAGCTTTCACACCCAATCTGACCCTGGCCATCACAATTTCTTTCTTCCAGGGTCTTTGTGGCAGGCTGTATGACGGTCCCCTAAACATGTCCACATCCTAATTTCCAGAACCTATGAATATATTTCCTTACATGGAAAGAGGGACTTGGCAGATTTGGTTGAGTCAGTAACCTTGGCCCAGGATTGTTTGGGTGGACCCAATGTCATCACGAGGGTCCTTGTAAAAGGGAGGCAGGAAGGTCAGGGTCAGAAAAGGAGACGGAAGGACGGTCAGGAGCCTCCAGAAGGAACACAGCCCTGCCGACACCTTGATTTTAGCCCAGTGAGATCTATTTTGGACTTCTGCGGGGTAGAATTGTAAAACAATAACTTTGTACTGTTTTAACCCACTATGGTTATGGTAATTTGTTATAGTAGCCATAGGAAACTGATACAGTCTCCAAACATTTTTGATCATACACACCTAACAGTAAAAAAATTGACACTGCACAGATACATTATGTACATTATAAAGCAAGCAAAATCAGAAATTAAAAAGGATAAAATAAAGAGGACATGAGAAATATTTCAAAATGCATTTTTAAGTTTAGGTGCAGTAACAGTACAAAACCCCTTTTGGCTATAATTACAATTATTTGTATTAAAATATTAATAGTATTTTCAATCAGAGTGAAGGATTGAATATGCTTCATTACATTTTAAACTCTTTAACACTTTTTCTCGATACCAAAATTTAAGGACCTGATTCTGATGTTCAGTAGGTTTTAATACATGGTTTGAAAGACTATCATAACTGAAAAATATTTCCCACAAAGATTTGTGGCTCCATGTGGAAGCTAATAATGATCATTTTCCAATCCCAACCACCAATTATGCAAATTTCTGTGGACACGTGGCTAGTAAATTTCCATGTTTCCTGATCTTGATGTTGTTCTTGCAAACTAATTGGAAGGTGGTACTTTTGATATTTTTACAAGTGGGTTCAAAACCCACTAAAACTTTTCCTACTATAACTTTTAAGGAGATTTTGTAAATAGTTAGAATGGTTTATTTCCAAGATTTTAGGCACACAGCTATGGGTACTTTTATAGGTGATACTTTTAAAAGTGGGTTTCTGGGGGAAAAAGGTGACACAATAATGAAAAACTTCCCTCAAATACTCTCTCCATAGCAGGAGTTTCTTTAAAAAAGCAATTCCTTTCTCATTAGTATTAAAAGTGGAATTTTTATGGGACAGATTATACTTATTTTTAATTGGAGTATATTTGCTTTACAATGTTGTTAGTTTCTGCTGTACAGCAAAGTGAATCAGCTTTATGTATACATATATCCCCTCTTTTTTGGATTTCCTTCCCATTTAGGTCACCAGAGAGCACTGAGTAGAGTTCCCTGTTGATTATACTTCTGAAATTATTTGCTGGGTTATTAATTCCTCAGAGCTACTTGTCATTGGAGAAAATATCAGCAAATTTGAAACACCTGTCATTTTGTTTTTAAAAAAGTGTAACTTCTTTAAGTTTTGACACTCTTCTATGGCTTCTGCCATGAGGTACTCAAGGTATCCACAAGGTTTCTTCCCATCTCATTGTGAGCTGTGGATTGCATAGGGTTAACTGCCCCAGTGACACCTAGTGGCATTGACGCTCATGTACTTCTCACATCACCAGCTTCTTTTCCTTCGTTTTCCTTTCCCCCTCTTCTTCATCCTCCTCTTCTCCTTTTTTGACCTCAGGTAGAGATGGGTTACAGAACACACCATCATCGCTGGTCCACCCAAGATCCCTCATTAGGAAAAAGCCTTTCTCCCTTGTGCCCCATAGGTCATTCGCATTTCTCTAGTCCCCCAAGCAAGTCTTCTCATGTATTTAATGGGTTTTTTTCAGGGGCGGCAGGGGGTATATGCTCTTGCAAAATATAGACTGTTGTTTTGTGTAATGTATTTTTAATGTATGTAAGTGGTTATCTCATTACTTTTTCCACTGAGCTCCTGTTTCAAAATCCATTCATATTGCTGTGTGTACCTCTAAACCGTTCCCTCTAGCTCCCTGCCACCATATGCAGCCCTGTATTTTCTTTCTTTCTCTCCCAGGGATGGATATTCATACCTCTGACTCCTTGCCACCATGAAGAAAATAATAGATTGGACATCCTTGTACCTGGCCCTTTATAAAACTGTGTGAGCCCTTCTTTGAAAAACAGACCCGAGAGTAGCACTGCTGGGCCACTGGGCACGTGTGCTGCTTCTATTGGACCAAGTGCTGATTTTCTCCTCCCCGGAATAGCTATGCCATTCTGGTCTCCTGACCATCACACATGAGGATCCCATGTACCCACATCCTTGCCAACACTTGGCATGATTCAGCTTTCCAACTGTCGGTCTAACACATATAAAATACTATCTCACAGTTTTAATCTCCATGATGACTACTGAATTTGAGCATCTTTTCGGATGCCGTGATCTTTGTGGTTTTCCTCTTTTGTAAGTTGCCTGTTGATGTCTTTTGTCCATCTTCCTATTGGGATTACTCTCTGTTCTTACTGATTTTCAGGAGTTCTGTGAATAGTCTCTAATGGTGTTGTCCAATATGGTGACTACTAAGTGCATGTGGCTTTTGAGCTCTTGAAATGTGGCTGGTTCAAAGTGAGATGTCCTGTGATGGTGTAAACTACACTTACAGTTTGAAAGACTCAGGATGAAAAAGAGAAAGCAGAAGTCTCATTAATAATTTTTATATTGATTTTACGTTGAAACGGTAATATTCTGGACATATCAGGTTAAATATATTATTAAATTAATTTCATTAACTTTTATGTTTTTAAATGTGGCTACAAGAATAGTTTAAATTACCTAAGTGGCTCAAATTACATTTCTAGGGAAAAGTACTGGGCTGCCCATTTTTGACATTGTAAATGCTGTCTCCTACACTGTCCCCTTTTAATGAAAAGGGCAAAATTTTACTCATGGTGCCTTTCATTTTTGAAAAGGCCTGAATTTTGATGTAGTCAAATTCACTGATTTTGTTGCTTTCTGGCTTATGCTTTGAAATGTGTTTTGAAAATTTCTTCCTCTGTCCTGGCCCACAGATATTTCCCTAAGTTTCTTCTATTAGCTTTGCAGTTTCATCTTTCACTTTTAACTCTTTCATTCATCAGAGTCCACTTTTATGGCAGGTGTTACACGGTTATCTTGTCTCTGCGAGTTAGTTATCCTTATACCATCTATTAAGCAATCTACCTTTTATTCGCTAATTTGTGATGCTACTTTTATTGCATATTAAATTCTTACACACACACACCTGGGTCTGAGCTCTCCTCTTCCATCACTGGTTATACTTACACAGCTTTTCCATAAAATGTTATTGTTATTAAAGAAGTGATATACTACTGAGAATATATATTCCCTGGTACATCTTTCATTTAATGGCTCATAAAAAGTGGTCTTCATGTATTTCTTTACTGAAACAAAATCTAACAAATACCATTAGCTATGACATGTTTTTTTTTTTTAAGCTATACTCTCAACCAGTTGTATAGAAAACCTCCCACGCAGCTTACTTTCTTCTAATTCTAGGTTGTTCAAATCCTCAGTATTTTCTATGCCTTTTCCAATGGCAAGGCTGACAAAGAGACGAATTTTACTTTTTGCATTTTTCTTTATATTATTTGACCCATTTTTACCGCAGCAGGAAGAACAAGCATTTCCTCAATGGTATGTGTCTCTCTTGCCTATTGCTGAGAAATCTCAAGAGAGACTTTTGTATATTTATAATTATATTCAGTAGAGTTTTACAAAGCACTTAGTATTGTCTGGTTTTACATATTACTGAAAAAAAAATTGTGCGGGTTTGGCTTCATGTCTTGGAAGTTCAGTTTTTCAAGGTCATGACCATTTCGACTCTCATTATCTAGTATGCATAGGCGTAACAACGGGTAGTCTGAGAAAGGCGTGCTTTACTGACCCACCGGCCCCACCTTCACTCGATTCAGAGTCTTCGCACCCTCTCTCTGTCTCAGAGTTTTTGCGCAACTGACACCAGCCTGCTCAGAGGTGAGCACGTGACTCAGACCCAGCCAATCAGCCTATTCCAGCCTCCTGATCCTGATTGGCTCATGGGTGGGCACGTGACCCAGGCCAATGAGATTCAATTCTAGGGTTTTGTTGGAATATTAGGAAAGAGAAGCTGCCTCTCCACTGCAGTTGCTGAACCTGAGGCTGTAAGCCTGGACGACCTGGGAAGAGTCTGCTTAAACACAGGGGGCCTGATGGTGTAGTTTGAGCTCCTCCTTCAGCCTTGCCTGCCCTCGGGGCCGTGGTCCAAAAAATGCCCCCCTTTTTGTGTATGGCTATTTGGGTTGTTTATGGTCACTTTCAAACTATAGAACATCTGAGGAACCACTACACCCTGTTCTTTATCTTCAACACTGTTTTCCTGTTTATAAAGGTCTTTGGTCAAGGCACAGGGCAGAGTGACTGTGTCACCTAAGGCTAGCTTGTGGGTTATCTATGACTGGCAGGCTTCCAAGTGGCCTGATGGAAAGGCCCTTCTCACAGGCCACTCTCCAAGCCCGAGCTGATGACATCCACCAGGAATTCACCAGCTTCATGCCCACCTCCCAAATTCTGTTCAATACATTCATAGTTAGCAATACTGTATGGTACACTTGAAATTTCCTAAGAGGGTGGATCTTACATGTTCCCATCACACAAACACACAGAAAATGCTAACTATGTGAGGTAACAGATTTGTTCATTACCTTGATTGTGGTGATCATTCACAATGTACATCAAAACATCAAGGTGTACACCTTAAATACATGCAATTTCTACTTGTCAGTTATACCTCAGTAAAGCTGGAAAAAAAAAGTGTAATGCTGCAATGTGAGGTCTTGCCTCTTATTTCTGATCTTTGCAGATGTTCTGGGAAAAGGGAGGATTTGCCAACTCAGCAATCTTCTGTGTTCCTAATTACCCACAGAATTTTGTGTTGGAACACAGTGACACAAGCATTACAAGAGAAGCAGAGAACCCCGGACTTGAAACAATCTCAGATTCTGATTTATAGCCTCATCATCAGAGAACTTGTTTCATCCTAACAAATTCAATGCTCATATACAGTTCCATGGCAAAACTCTTTAGAAAAAGGCCTAGAAGTTTCTTTTAAAATTAAACATCCACCTACTCTACAACCAAACACTTCCATCCCTAGATTTTTACTCAAGAGAAATAAAAACATGTGTTTACACAAAGACATGTACATTAATGTTCTCCATAGCTTTGTTCATAACAGTTCCAAACTGGAAACAACCCAAATATCCGTCAACAGAATGAGGTTTTTTTTAAGTGAAATATTCAGACAATGGATTACCACTCAGTAATGAAAGGGAATGGATGAGTAAACAAACAATCCGATTCAGAAATGGGCAGAGGAACTGAAAAGACATTTTTCCAAAGAAGACATACGAATGGTCAACAGGTACTGAAAAGGTGCTCAGCATCACTAATCATCACAGAAAACAAATGCAAATGTAAATCAAACCCACAATGAGATATCACCGCGCACCTATTAGAATGGTGCTCCTCAAAAAGACGAGAGACAAGTATTGCTGAGGGTGTGGAGGAAAGGGAGCCCTCGCACACGGTTGGTGCAAATGTAAACTGGTGCAGCCACTATGGAGAACAGTATGGAGGTTCCTTAAAAAAACTAAAAATAGAAGTACCATATAATCCTGCAATCCCACTTCTGGGTATATTTCCAAAGGAAATGAAAACCGGATCTTGAAGAGATATCTGCATTCTCATGTTCACTGCAGCATTATTCACAATAGCCAAGATATGAAAAACAATTTAAGTATCCATCTATAGATGAAGGGATAAAGAAGAAGATACGGTGTGTATACACACACACACCCCGGAATATTATTCAGCCACAGGAAAGAAGGAAATCCTGCCATTTGCAACAACCTGGATGAACCTTGAGGGCATTATGCTAAGTGAAATAAGTCAGATAGGGAAAAACAAGTACTGTATGATCTCACTTACATGTAGAACCTAAAAAAAGCTGAACTCACAGAAACAGAGACTAGAATGTTGGTTGCCAGGGGCTGGGGGAAAAGGGGAGATGTTGGTCAAATGGTACAGACTTCCAGATATTAGATGAATAAGTCCTGCGGATCGAATGTACAGCATGGTGATTATGGTTAATAATACTGTATTTTACACTTGAAAGTTGGCTAAGAGAGTAGATTTTAACTGTTCTCACCATGAAAAAGAAACGGCTGGGACTTCCCTCGTGGCGCAGTGGTTAAGAATCCGCCTGCCAATGCAGGGGACATGGGTTGGAGCCCATGCCGCGAAGCAATGAAGCCCGTGCGCCACAGCTACTGAGCCTGCGCCCTAGAGCCCGGGAGCCACAACTACTGAGCCCACGTGTCACAACTACTGAAGCCGGCGCGCCTAGAGCCCATGCTCCGCAACAAGAGAAGCCACCGCAATGAGAAGCCTGTGCACCGCAACGAAAAGTATCCCCGGCTCGCTGTAACTAGAGAAAGCCCGCATGCAGCAATAAAGACCCAAGGCAGCCAAAAAAAAAAAAAAAAAAAGAAAGAAAGAAGCAGGTAGCGGTCAGAGCTGTAGCACAAGTAGGGGAAACTTAAAAAAAAAAAAAAAAAGGAAGAAAAAGAAATGGCAATTATGTGATGTGATGCAGCTGTTAGGGATGGCGATAATCACTTGCAAGTGTATCAAATCAACCCGTTGTACACCTTAAACTCACACAATGTTATATATCAATTATCTCAATAAAGCAGGGGAAAAACTAAGAGGAATGAACTCATAAACACAACATGGAGGAATCTCAAAAACATCGCGCTGAATGAAAGAGGCCAGGCCCCCAAAGTGCATAACGTATGACTTTGTTTATATGGAGTCCTAGACAGACAAACGATCTAGGCTGAAAACAAACAGGACATGCGCCTCTGCGGCTCTGGATCCACCGCGGGCCATCCAGCAGAAGCGGGGACCCTGGAGGAAGGGCGGCCGCGGCAAACACTCTGCCTTCTCCCTTCCTCCTGCCCTCCGACCACAGCCAGTGCTTCCACTGCCCAGACCAGACCAGCTTGCACGGAGCCCGGACCACAGCCCGCAAGAGTCAGGTACGGACACCGGCAACGTCACAGCCAGTAACTGAGCTGAGAGGCAAACCTGGGTCTGCCTTGCTCCTCAGTGCAGGTTGCCAGATTTAGCAAATAAAAATACAGTTGCACTTGAATTTAGGATAAGCAACAAATGATTTTTTAGGATAAGTATATCCCATGCAATGTTTGGGGCATGCTTATGCTAAAAAATCATTCGTCCTCTGAGATTCGCATTTAGCTGTTCGTCCTGATTTCTATCTGGCAACGCATTCCCAAGCCCTTGCTCTTTCCACATCTCCGTCCCGCCACCTCTTACGGGAAGAGACCACGTTGCACAGACCACCGTTATCAGTGAGGCGCCTTGTACATTCATAGACTGGCATTCTGGTTTGCACTTTTGTAGTGGTCAGAATTTTCTGGGTTACAGTGACAGAAATCCAACGGAAACTAGGTAAGCAAAAGGGCAGCTCATTAGCTGATGTCAAACCTTGGAAACGACGGGCCTCGGGTACTGGAACCAGGAAGCCGTCTCCTCTCCCTGTCCGCCCCTCTCTGCCCGGCCTGCCTTCTCTCTTCGCTCTGCCCATCAACTGCGCCCAGTTCCCAGACTCACATTTGTCCACGAGGGGCGTCTCCTTCTACTGACACTTGCGAACAATCCATGGGAAAGTCCATCTTGGGTCACAGGGAAGCAGTCCCCCACATCCCTGGGCCTCCAAGTGTGGCATCGGAGCGGCATCGGCCAGGGCTTACCACGAATTCTCGGGCTGCCTTCAGATTCTCTGAATTAGAATCTGATTGATCGATCCTGCACGTGACTCTGACGCATGCGCAGGTGCGAGAACCACCGCCCTAGAGGAAGGGGAGCAGCCACGTCTACAGGAAGAGAGAAGGGCTCTGGGTGGAAGACAGTAAATTGTTATCCGTCACCTCACCAGCCTCTCTGAACCAAGTTGCCGTGAGTTCTCACCATGTTTTGGTAAATGCGTCAGGGAGCCTGCAGGGGCCGAGACCTTGCCGTGTGATGACGTCACCGGGACCCGTGCACCGGTGGGGTGGCCTGATGACCCGCCTTCCCCACGTGCGTTCCCAGGTGTCTTTCAACCCTTGACACCCCCCCCCCCCCCCCCGCAATCCAGCCGGCTTTTCCATCTCCATCCCTCCGTAATTAAACCGTAATCAGCCCATCATTAGTATCCAAGACAGGGCAATTCAGTGGTAAAAATAAGGATGCGGCATTAGCTGTCCCTTTTAAAGGCAGAACAAGAGCCTTTTACATTTTGTAAAAATATGCTATTACATTAATATGCCTAACCCGATTATGGTTTCTTCAAATTCCTCTCTTTTCGCTTAAGACATTAAGACAGACATTTTAAACCGTATCTTTGTGCAGCATCTCCAACATTAACAAATTATTAGACACTAATTGCTCTGGGTTCCAGCCACCTCTCTAAACAAAGTTTTCCATTTGCCAAATTTAAAACAGCAGAGCAATTTGTGTTCCTTAATAGCTACAAATTTGTTAGCTTTACTCAGAACCAGCAAAACCTGGGAAGCTATTATGTAACTACAGACAACATCTCCCCGATGATGGTAATTAATGCAGAGATTTCCAGAAAGCACCGTCATTATGATTGGGTCTACAACGGCCAGCGTTTGACAGCCTGCGGGGGGGGGGTGGGGGTGGGGGATGGTAGTGGCACAAAGAACCCCTGGAACATTTTCCTGGTCCCTCGGTGGTTCTTCGTGAGTCTGAAAAAGCCCTTGGGTTTCCTTAAAGGGAATAAGAAACAGAGGCTGAAGCCCCAAAGCTCATCCTGAGCAGAGCGTCCATGGCGGCTGGTTATGACCTCTCTCCCCAACTCTACCTCTCAAACGGTCGGTTCCATTTCAAAACAGAGTGCTGGGTCTGATGTCATCTAATTTCTATTAAAACTGTGTTTACTTTTTTTTTTGTCTGAGTTGGGTCTTCGTTGCTGCGTGCGGTCTTTCTCTAGTTGCGGTGCGCGGGCTTCTCATTGCGGTGGCTTCTCTTGTTGCGGAGCACGGGCTCTAGGCGCGCGGGCTTCAGTAGTTGTGGCTCGTGGGCGCTAGAGCGCAGGCTCAGTAGTTGTCACACACGGGATTAGTTGCTCTGCGGCATGTGGGATCTTCCCAGACCAGGGCTCGAACCCGTGTCCCCTGCATTGGCAGGTGGATTCTTAACCGCTGCGCCACCAGGGAAGCCCTAAAATTGTGTTTACTCTTAATCGGGGCACAGATATGCATGTTTCAGGTAACTCTGGGCAACGAGGTTCTATTTGCCTCTGCAAGAAGGGCCTTCCCAATCTGCTGACCTAACACTTGAGTTTTATGGAAGGGGAAACTGAGGCCCAAAGAAAGGAAATGATCCATGAAATTAAAAAAGCAGTAGGTTATGGAAGGGGACCCAGGAACCTTGATTGCCACCCCTCCCCCAAAGGACAGACTGGTCTTTATAGTTTCTCCTGACTTAAAAATCACAGCTTCGGGGCTTCCCTGGTGGTGCGGTGGTTAAGAATCCGCCTGCCAATGCAGGGGACACGGGTTCGAGCCCTGGTCCGGGAAGATCCCACATGCTGCGGAGCAACTAATCCCGTGCGTGACAACCACTGAGCCTGCGCTCTAGAGCCCGTGAGCCACAACTACTGAAGCCCACGCGCTTAGAGCCTGTGCTCCGCAACAAGAGAAGCCACCACAATGAGAAGCCTCCGCACTGCAACGAAGAGTAGCCCCCACTCGCCGCAACTAGAGAAAGTCCGCGTGCAGCAACAAAGACCCAACACAGCCAAAAATAAATAAAACAAAATTTAAAAAAAATCACAGCTTCGGTTACTGTGCACGGAGCTGGGAAAATGAAGTGATGGGTAAGATGTGATCTTCGCCTTCAAAAGGCTTTCAATCCAACGTTGAGGGTCAGACGTGCAAAGAAACTGGCAAAAGTGTAAGGCAGAATGGGAAAAATCGTGACCTCTCTTAAATGTCTTGCCCTACTTGCTGCAGGGCCTTTTCACATGCTGTTTCCTGTCTGGCTCACTCTGTCTCCCTTCACCTAGTTGACTCCCATCCACTCCTCCTGGTTCCAACCTCACTTCCTTTCCACTGGGAGGGGCCAGAGTTCCTCTTATGCTCTCTCATTCCACTCAGTTCCTTAGCCAGACTGAACGTTCCTTGAAGGCCTCAGCTGCATCTATTGTTCGCCTTTGTACTCATCCACGTAAGAATATAAACCAGTATGTTCTATGTGGATTAAAACTGTGTAAAAGGGCTTCCCTGGTGGCGCACTGGTTGAGAATCTGCCTGCCAATGCAGGGGACACGGGTTCGAGCCCTGGTCTGGGAAGATCCCACATGCCGCAGAGCAACTAGGCCCGTGAGCCACAACTACTGAGCCTGCGCGTCTGGAGCCTGTGCTCCGCAACAAGAGAGGCCACGATAGTGAGAGGCCCGCGCACCGCGATGAAGAGTGGCCCCCACTTGCCGCAACTAGAGAAAGCCCTCGCACAGAAACGAAGACCCAACACAGCCATAAATAAATAAATAAATAAATAAAAATTAAAAAACAAACAAACAAAAAACTGTGTAAAAGATGTCTTGTGTTTACAGGGAAGCAGAAGTGTCCACCTTCATGAATGCCCACCCAGATAATAGATAATGGAAGGTCTCGCAGGTCAGAGACAACCTTTCCTTGACTGACTGTCCCATGAACTGCAGGATATCGCGTGTCCCTCTGAAGGCTGCTGCCTACGCCAGGCATCGTGACAACCCCCTGCAAACTTCCAGAGCACCTCCTGGGGTGGGATGACGACTCCCCCATTCAAGAGCCACCACTCTAGAAACCCAAGAGACTTGCTTCATCCAGAGAGACTCACCTGCTGGGATGCAGGGCAGGGTGGAGCTGAGGAGTGACGGTGTGGCGTCATTTCTCATCCCGTCACCCATTCAACACTTGTGTGTGCGTACGCTTGCTCAGGCTGGGTGCTGGGGACCCAGGGGTGAGCGCAACCTGACACAGCCCCTGCCTTCATGGGGTTTCCGCCCCCAGCGTTGTAAGGCAGATTATAGGGAAGGTCTCTGATACCTGGATGGACAGGCGCTTTCACCATCACTGGTTAGAACGCTCTGGAAGGAGGAGTTACAGAACTTCGGCAGGACTTTGCACCTCTCAGACGAGTGCTGGTGCGCTGCCTAGAAGATGCTCTGGACAGTTCATTTTCACGTGTACACCCGTCTGTCTGCCCATCTCAGATGAAACAGAAGATATATGTATCAGATTTGGAGATGAGAACAAAAAGAGATGGCTCTTACGCTGGATGATAGGATCGAGATTGCAAAAATCTTAACAGGTTGGAAGGATGGTAGGAGCACAGCTGGAGTAAATCAAACGAGGCTGAATGCTAAGAATCCGTCTTAAGTGCCCCCAATCCCTACAAGTACAGGACGAGGCAGACCCAGCTTGGGAGAGGTTCCTACGAAGAACTCCCAGGAGGCTTAAGTACCTCCAGACCAGCAATGGGATGTGGTAGTCACAAAGTAAATGCAACTCCTTGGCTACATTACGAAAGGTATTGGGTCCAGATGCAGGGAGGGGATAGTCCCACTGGAGAGGCAGTTGTTCTTGACTTCCAAATCACACCAGTACTATTGCTGTTACTGACCCCCTTGCCCCATTGGCACTGTCCCCCTCACTCTATGAGCATCTTAGGGACATCACTAAAATATCGGGGCTTTGAGAGAACCTGGGATAAAGCCCAGTGCAAGGGGAGTGGCCTTCCTAATCAACTGTCCTTTTGAATCTCAGTTCCTCCACTGATTGGCTGAGTTACATTGGTCAAGTTAGTTCACCTTTCTGAGCCCCATTTCCGTCACCTGTGAGGTGGAGAGAATAATATGTGAGGATTAAAGGAAACAATGTATACAGAGTATAAGGTAGGCCTTCAATTACCCTGAAGTCCCTTCCCTATAATTTCTAAGATTGGATGCGATTCTATTGCTTCTTTCCTTTTCGTCTAGATGTGTTGGATGCTTAAAACATCCCACAGAGTGAAAGCAGGGGTCGTGTCACCAACCCCAATTAGATATTGCAAAAGCTCCATAAATCTGGGTAAGTGACAGGGAATTAAAAGCTGAAATTCTCTGGCCACTGCTCTAAAGAACAAAGCGATCACCCCATAAAGCCCTCATGTAATTTTTTCCCGTTTGCCAGCAGTGTATATCTATCAATAATCAGTACGTTATTGATTTCCTAACACTGGATACTGCAGCTAATGGCTCCCGTTTACCCAGCCAGGACGAAATGAAGAGGCCAGGGTGTGCTAAATGATGGCTACTTGCCTCATTATTTGGGGGGCATGTTAATCCACAGCATGGATGACCTACACAGAAGCTGGGTGTCTCTGGCTTTTGAGAATGTAATTGAGTATTGATTTCTATACCATCCTCTTATTGTTTAATTAAACAAACCACAGTCCCTGAGTGTGTGCTGCTGACCCAGACTCTTACTCGTTAACAAGCTAAATGGCTTTGCACACGATCCATCACACACCTGTCACAGGCTGTGCCCATGGAAGCCTGTGGCTCCTTGACAATTTGGAATGGAATTTATAACCCACGCTCCACTTCCTGTGTAAGACCGAGTGCACTCTCAAATCTTTTAGCAAATAACCTTGTCCATAGGCTTAGGCAAGAGGAGTATCTGATGATTAATTTTCTATGTCAACTTGACTGGCCATGGTGTGCCCAGATGCAATGCTATTCTGGGTGTGTCTGTGGTGGTGCTTCGGGAAGAGGTCAGCATTTGAACCTGCAGACTCAGTAAAGTAGATGCCCTCCCCGGGGTGGGTGGGCCTCATCTAACCTGTTGATGGCTTGAGTAGAACAAAAGGCAGAGGAAGGAGGAAACTGCCCCCCTTTTTCCTGCCTCCCTGCTTGAGCTGGGGCATCTCATCTCATCTCCTGCCCTCATGCCCGGATTTTCATCATCAGCTCCCTTGGTTCTTAGCCCTTTGGACTTGGACTGAATTATACCACCTGCTTTCCTAGGGCCCCAGCTTCCTAGACAGCAGCTCGCAGGATGGCTCAGCCTCCATCACTAAATGAGCCAATTCCTCATTATATACGTTTTATATACATATATATACATTTTATAGATACAAAATTTTATATACACTTATATACATTATACACACACACACACACACACACGTCCTGTTGGTTGTGTTTCTCTGGAAAATCCTAATGCATCACTTTCTTTTTTTAAATTGAGGTACAGTTGATTTACAATGTTTCAGGTGTACAGCAAAGTGATTGAGTTTCATATATATATATATTTTTTTTTCAGATTCTCTTCCATTATAGGTTATTATAAGATATTGAATATAGTTCCCTGTGCTATACAGTAGGTCCTTATTGTTTACCTATTTTATATATAATATAAATGTTAATCCCATACTCCTAATTTCTCTCTCCCCCCCTTTCCCCTTTGGTGACCGTAAGTTTGTTTTCTATGTCTGTGAGTCTATTTCTGTTTTGTAAATAAGTTCATTTGTATCATATTTTAGATTCCACATATAAGTGATATCATATGATATTTGTCTTTGACTTACTTCACTTAGTATGATAATCTCTAAGTCTATCTATCTTGCTGCAAATGGCATTATTTCATTCTTTTTTTATGGCTGAGTAATATTCCATTGTGTGTATGTACCACATGTTCTTTATCCATTCACCTGTTGATGGGCATTTAGGTTGCTTCCATGTCTTGGCTGTTGAAAATCCTAATACATTACTTCCTGGTGATGCCTTTGCTTTCTTATTGATCAGTGCACCAGGCACCTGGTCACTCCCCAACCCAGTTCAGCTCTGGAAAGAACCGGGGGGCAGGGGGAGTGGGCAGGAGGGAGCGGTGGAGGAAGGGTGAGGACAGGCTGTGACTGAATGTGTGTGTGTGCACGTGCACGCGTGTGGGAGGAGCAGCACGGCAGGGGAAGGGCTGTACCTGTGGCGGGTGGCTTGACCTGCCCACGGTTCTCCTCGCCCTCCTGCTCTCCCCAGTACGTCACTGTGGGTGGAGCTGGCTCCCCGCACTGCCTCAGGGCTCAGCCTCCTGACCTGCTTTGTCCAATGGACTCTACGAGCAGACAGTACACACCGCGTGGGACCAGGGTCTTCACGTGAGCTTTCGTGGTTTGACTTGGCCTCTTGTGCTCCAGTTTTGGCCTTGAGGAGAGCGTGTCCCAGAAAGCCATCAGCCCTTCAGGAATAAAAGACCCATGGAGTAGACTGGAACCCAGCCCAATGGCCAGAACAGAGCCAGGCCTCGCTCCCCTGCTGATGCATGAATGTGAAATAAACGCCTGTTGTAAGCCTGGAGCTTGGGACTACTGATTACACAGCATCACTGCGGAGACACCTGACTGCTGTGGTGGATGCATCAGGTGCTGGGGGACTGGAAGCAAGCGGTGGGGGAGGGGCGAGAAAGCGGGTCTGCCTCGCGGGGCCCGAACTCTGCGCCGTGAGCCTTGTTTGGGATTCAGACGGTGGCCTCCTGCTGAGCACTCCTGTTCCCCCAGATTAACTTCCCTGATAGGTAACTGTACCTCTGGGCCATTGTCTCGGATGCTCAAGCAGCCGTGGGTGAGAACGGCAATTGCAGCACTGCTTGTCCGGAGGAAAGATGTAGACGTCCATCAACAGGAGCCAGGCTGAAATCCATGGGGTGTATTAAAGGCAGATCGAATGGGCCAGACCACAGACATCTACTTGTAGAGGCATTTCACAAACAACCTGGGGCTGGAAAAGCAAGTCGTGGAATGATGAGGTCTGAATGATAACATTTACATAAAGATTAAAAACCTGAAACACAATATTGCATATTGTTTATGGATACATAAAGCTGTGTTAAAAGTATAAAAACATACACATGAAGGAGAAACACCAAATTGATGGTGGGAGACCGTCAGGAGGGGCGGGGAGGGAGAGGACTGGAACGGGTACACAGGAGGCCTTGGCTGAATCGGTGATGCTTTGTTCCTTAAAAAAAACCAGATTTGAACAAATGTGACATTAGGCTGAGATCTGATAAAGCTGTGTAGGGGTGCACAGGTATTCATCATCCTGTTCTCTCTCTATCTGTGCATTGGAAATAGTTCAGATAAAACTGCTTTAAAGGAAGAAATGTCCGTGGTGCGTGACGCGTGTGGGCAGGACGGGTGACGGTGGAGGGGAGACGTGGGCGTGTGAGTGGAGGTGACAGGGACGTGGCTGGAGGCCTGTGGCAGGCTGGACCCCCGGGGAAGCCGGCTCTGGGATGGCGCTGATACGTGGGCGTTTGTTGAGGAGGGGGGAGGGGACAGGTCAGCTGCCCCCCGGGAGCTGTGGAGCTGGGGTGGCCCTCCGAGCTGTCCCCAGCTGGGCCAAGATGGCCAGGCCTTCACACACCAGCACTGGTGGGTCACCGAGCGAGGGCCGCCGGGAAGGGCCTGATGGTGGGCGCGGCCGAGCCACCTACTGACAGCGCCGCCAGGAGCTGAGACGTGTCCCCACTGAGGGGGTCCGGGGGGCCCCACAGGTCACCTGACCCCCCAGGTCATTTGGGGCAAATTCATGAAGGACTCAGGAACCTGCACTGGGGTCGCAACAATTCCTTAGCGCCCATGGTGATCACACCTAGAATTTTAAATAACACTTGAAAAAAGGTTCAATTTGAAGAAAATTCAAACCTGCAGAGAAGTCGCAGGGACAGAACAATGACCACCCCCGACACATGCCCCTCACCCAGAATCCTCACCTGTTAACAACGTCCTCTGTCAGCATCTTCCCAGGAAGCCGCCCTCGACTTCTGGGGACACGTGCAGGGTCACGGCACTTGATCCTTCGAGAGGTCACCTGTGTCCTCTAGGAACAGGAACCCCCCCTTCCATAATCAGGGTATAAAGATCAAGTTCAGGAAGCTTAATATGATTCTATACTATTACTTAATAATAATCCATATTTCACTATCCACTCCTATGCTGGGTGGCAATTTCCCCCCAATCCAGGATCCACCTAGGATCATTCCTTGCATTCTAGAGTCACGCTAAATAGCTTTTTAAAGGAACACTATTTTGTGCTTTTTGGAAGTTTCCTGGTATTTTCCAGATTCAACTCACGGGGAGCCTCGGCGTGGAAAGAGAAGCCGCCCCTGCCCCCCACCTCAGCTGGCCCCGGCGAGGGAGGGTCCGAGCCAGGGACCCCTCTCCATCTAACCCTCCTCTGTATGCTCCCCTCATCCCCCCAGGATGCTAATGGTGACCCGGGGAAGGTGCCACCCGGCTCTTTCACTTGCGGTCTTTCCCCACAGCAAGCAGGGGAGTGAAGCCACTGAGACGCCCAAGCTCCTTCACGATGAGGGTTCTGCCCCACCAGGCTTCTCGGGTGTTTGCACCTGGGCAGGGTTGCTGAGCTGGGAGAATACACACCTTAGGTTGGGTAGAGCTGGGTAGTGATGCTTCTGAATCCCATGCAGCTGCTCCCCTTGTTTCCAGCCCCACGGGGCGTCCTGCATGCCCATCGGAACTGGCACCAAGAGCTGAAGCCCCTGATTACGAGCGCACACCATCAGCTGGTGCCGAGACATCTTCCACTATCAACCGGGCCTCTGGCTTAACACATTCAGCCGCTGCCTTCTCTCTCAAGCCTTCACCCAGAAGCAGCGCAAATATCTATAAAAACACACGTAGTCATAGATACTGTCAGAGACGCTTCAAGGTTTGGACAGACACCGTCACACACAATTCACCGCTGGCATATCACACACAGCAATAATTCAACAACCCTTTATGAACACCCCTATTTGTTCAGGCCACTGTGGTTGGAGTTTCTGTGCCATCTGCCATGCATGCCTAATGGGTACAACTTCCTATAGGTACAGCTGGCCGGAGCCTGAAGTTCACAGCAATGGATGCTTGCTCTATCATTCGTTGCTACTAGCAACACCTTGCAGTCTGATTCTGGCCCTGGAGAGAGACTGCTTGGGTTCAAACCTTGACGCTGTTCCTGAGTGACCTGGGTCAAGTACTGAAGCCCTTTGAACCCCCATTTCCTCATCTGTAAGACGCAGATAATAGTATGAGAATTAAGTGAACTGGGGCAGTAGGCACTTTGGCAGTGCCTGAGCCGGCAAGCACACACCCTGCTAGCTGCTGGCGTTGGGACACCAACCTGCCGGCCCTCCCAGGGATGGCTCCTCCCACAGAATGAACGTGGTGAACAAAATGTAATCATTTTATTTTTTGCATCAGTAGAAAAATATTGATATCAATGGAAACATATTTGGACCATATGTACAGATTAATGGTCATATTCTTAAAACATAGAAAGATCCTGAAACAGAAAAAGAAAAACTGACAACCCAGTTTTTAGAAATGGGCAAAGCACTTGCGCTGGCAATTAACAAAGAAGAACCATAAATGGCCGATAAATAATCACGAGTTCCACCAGTAACTGAAGAAAAGCAAACTAAATCAACAGAGAGAGAAATTTTTTAGCTACCATTTTCAAATGATAGCATCAGGCCCCAATGTTGGTGAGACTGCAGGAAAATGCGCCTTTATCCCACACTGCTGGTGGGATTTAAATTTTCCGTCTTTCTAGGGTCAAGTTAGCAACATCTATCAAGGCTTTCTAAGCATTGAGTATCTATGAATTTATCTTAAGGAAATAATGACAAATGTGCTCAAGGAGCTTTGAGAATGTTCACTGCCTGCTGCTTATAAAGTGAACTGGATTCAACCTAAACATCCAACAAAAAGGGGTCATTTACATAAATTATGACACGTCCACACCATGAAAAACTTCGTACCTTTACACAGCAGTAGAAAAAATGTTTAATGATATAGAACATGTTCACAGTTTATTGTTAGGTGAAGAAATAACTTAAATAAGAAACTGTACATACGGTAAATCCATTTTGGTAAAAAAGGAAAAGTACACTTTCGCAAAGGAAAAATATTTAGAGTCATACACTCCCAAACTTTAACAGTGTTCTTTTTGAGTAGCAGAATTATGGATAATTTTTATTTTCTTTTGATTTTTTAATATTTTCTAATCTCTATAATTTTATAGGCATCACATTTATTTTTTTTTAAATGGAAATAAGTTATGATGACCCATGTAAACTAAGATTGGATAGGCATGGGAAAAATACTTCTTTTTGATATACTTTTTCAAAAAGTGGTAATAAAGGGGGTTTTTCCACTTCCTTTGGAATCTTATAGTCTTTTTCAAAATTAGAGAAGAATCCAGTTGTATAAGTGGGCAGTGTAAATTCCACCAGGAGAGTTTAACGGATTTACTCATTAAGAGCCTGACACGTGAGGCTAGAAACTCATTGAGAGTTTCAGCCTTTGTCTCATCCTGAATCCAACAAGAAGTGAAGTCTTCTGCTTAGCAGAGTGTTCATTACACAATAAATTGAATGTAACCACTGAAAATATTCATGCAAATATCTTCATTAGTAAAATCACACAATTAACCTGAAATACACGCTAAATGAAGCAGCCAAATTGTTGCATATTTTCCCAGCTCTTAATTATAATTTTGGTAATCAATTTTTCTCCTGATTACCAAAACGAAAAAAAAAAAAAAAATCTTCAGCATATGCACAGATCTGAGGCTGAGCTGGAATGCGAGATAAAGCCCTCAATCGTTTTTAGCAAAGAAGGCCATTAACCTTTCCTGTGTTTTTGTTCATTGCAGGCATTTCCTGCTAATGCTCATTGCTCAAGATGATTGGATTTTAACAAGAGCTTTTTGGATCAAGCATCAGTCCTTCCTGAACTGTACGTTTTGCAAGCGCCACTGTCATTAAAGGTTACCATTATCATCTTCCCAGCGTATATTTCTAAAATGGCTTTTGACTGCGGTGTAAAAATTTTCCCTAAGTGAAAAGGGACAGCCAAGCTCACGCCCCAAGGTACTCAGACAACCCTGTCCTCGTGGTCACATGTCCCACCTTCTCTGGTCTCTTGTTCCAATGTACTGAGTTAGAGGATTTGAGGGTGGGAAGACCACGCAGTCTAGCAAAACCCTGGGGGAGGTGCTTAGTCCTGGGGAGCCTCGATTTCTAGTATCTGTAAAACGGAGAAGAGAACGAATTCACAAGCCAGTGAGGATTGAGATGAGTACAGTCTCTGGCACATGTAAAGGAGAAAATATATTTGATGACATTTAGATTGATATCTTTTAACATGTTCTCCCTGAAACAGTCCACCTCCTAAGACTAAACAGGAAGTTATCACCTCTAGATAGGACAGGACAGGTGGGTACCTGATCTTTCTAGCAAGATGTTGATTTTGACCATTTGACCTTAGAGTTCCTCCCAAGATGTCAAAATGCCTAATGCTCAGTCATGAGAGTAGAGCTGGGAAGAACACATATATGATATAGAGAGAAAAGCCAGGAAGGCAGGGCCTGGGAGGGCAGGTTGTGCACTGCACAAGGACACCCTCTAAGGGGTGCCTGCCGTTCACGGCAGAGATGCTGTAGGTTTGTGTATTTACCCTGAGAGTTTTCTAGATACAAAATCAGTACATTACAGTGATTTTCTGCCAGATGGAAGTAAAGTATTCTGAGGAAGGGACGCCTCTTTCTAAATTGCACAAAGACACCGTACAGGCTGCCGCGTGGGGCACGCCCTCTGTTGCTGACTCCACAGGAAACGTGTGGGGAGCAGAAGGGAAGATCAGGCGCATGGGTCCTTCGGAGGAGACCCTGGTTGGGGAGTTATGGGGGAACCTGAGGGTAGAGGCCTTCTGCCTGGCTCCTGCTCAGGACCTGGAAGGGGGCTGTGTTTCGGGTGGTCCCGGTCACGTCAGCGTGAAGCTGGTGATGCAGCAAGATTAGAAGAGAAGGCCTGAAGGGCCGGGCAGGCTCCTGGCAGGAAACACGTGGTCAGTTCAGACTGGGAACTTGATGAAGATGTGGGCAGAGGAGAGAAAAGCCAGCAAAAGCAGAGAGCCCTGGCCCTCCTCAGCCTGCACGAGCCCGCGGGGTGGGCGTGGCGAAGCTGGATGCGCAGGCTGCCCTGCAGAGCTGGGCCTGGGGGAGAGGCCCAGGCAGGGAGGGCACTAATTCCCAACCTCACTGTCCCCCCTCCCTTTGCGTGTGTGTGTGTGTCTGCGCGTGTGCGTGTGTGGTAGGTGTAGTGTGTGTCTTCCCAACGTGAACCAAGTACGTAACGCCAAAGGCTGGATTTGACGCTGACCGCCCGTCCCCACTGCCAGCCTGGCGGGAGGAGCGCCCTGGTAAGGATGTGGCCCGGTGCCCTGGCCAGGGCAGTAGGGGCGGCTCCCCCTGCCCGGGAGAGCGTATGGGAGAGACCTTGTTTCAGGTGGCCCACAAACTGGAATTTTGGGGGCCAAGAAGGAGGGGGGACTCCAGATAAAGGGCCCAGGGCCCAGCTGGGGTAAATGTGTGGGGTGGGAAAGAGCGTGACTCTCAGCACCGGCGGGGAGTTCAAGGTGGCCTGGGTGTGGGAGGGGCCTGGGTTGAGTCTCGCTCACATGGGCTTTCTCACCAAGCCACGGGCAGATGGGCTCCAGAAGCAGCATACACGGAACTCCCTACCAGGATTCCAGAACTCTCCTCCTAGTATGCCAGCACATGTGCCCTCTGCCTTCCCCGAAAATGTCCCTTCCGGAAAACCTCTGCTAGTAAGATAGAGGAAGGATGTGTTGTGTGTGTGGTGTGTGGGTGCGTGCATGCGTGTGTGTGCGTGTGTAGGGGTGGAAGAGGGGGGAAGGGAGGGTGGAAGACGAAGATAGTGAAATCAAACCCTCCTCTAACACTCAATCCCAGAAAGTTAGTTAAATGATTAGGGTACCCTTATGATGGAATGTTCTAGAACCATGAAAAAAATCTTATTTCTCAAAGATAACAGATCATCAGCACTTGGAATGACAGATGCAGAAGCCTTCGATAAAATCTTAGCAACCGGCATAGAACAACTCATTAGAGAAGAGTCGCCCAGACCACGTTGGCTTTGTTCTTCATGTAATTTATCACTACATAAGAGAAAACATTTAAAAGCATTAATAATTGAAGCAGAAAATTTAAAAAAAAATGATTCGATGCCCTCTTTTCATAAAGGCTGGAAAAACAGTAGTTAGAGGGAGTTTTCCCTTAACACAATGACCCTTTGCATTTGAAATTCAAATCCAACACAGGTTTAAGGAAGAGTCTGCCTTCTGCGCTTGGCACGGTGCCAGGGCCTGGGCCGGCCGCGCCTGTCCTCTCAGCCGTGTGTAAACCTCACTCTGCTCCTGCACTGCCTCTCCGGCCTCATCTCCTCCCATTCTCCCCCTTGCTCATTTAGCAGCAGCCTGGCTGGCCTCCCTGCTCTCCTGGAGCATCCCAGCTTCGCTTCTGCCACAGGGCCTTTGCACTGAGGGCTCCCTCTGCCTAGGACACTTCCCCCTGCCCCCGATATCCCCATAGCTGGCTCCCCCATTTCTTTGAGGTCTCAGTTCAAATGTCACTGTCTTCGTAGGGGCTTTCTTGAGAAACCTATGTAAAAATAACAAGGGCTACCCCAACTGCCTACCAGAGATCTATCTCTCCTCCCTGCCTGTTTTTTCTCTCTCATCATCACCTGCATACCACATACTGACTTGTTTATTTAGTGTCTGTCTTCCGCTGCCAGAATGCCAGGACCACGAGGGCAGGGCCTTTATTTGCTGCTTCTCAGGGCCCAGAACAATGCCAGGCACAATAATTGCGCAGAGAATATTTGTTGCATGAATGAACGGACAGGCCAAAGGGCTCTGCCCTGCGGGAGAAGCTGTAACGTCCACAAATTCTCCGTTTCAAACCTTCTTGCTTAGAAATTCTGTTTGCTTGCATTTAAACATTTATTTCTGAAAAGGCAAAATATGCACCTGGCGTAAAACTTGAAAGACACAGACTTAGGCGTACACAATAAACACTAAGCTCCCCTCCCACCCAGGGAGACCGCTCCCCTTGCCAGTCCATAGATGGAAAGGGTGGCTCAAGTGTAATTTATTTATTTATTTATTTTTATACATTTATTTTTTAAAATTTTATTTACTTTTGGCTGCGTTGGGTCTTCGTTGCTGGGCACGGGGCTTTCTCTAGTTGCGGCGAGCGGGGAGGAGCACAGGCTCTAGGCACACAGGCTTCAGTAGTTGTGGCTCGCAGGCTCAGTAGTGGTGGCTCGTGGGCTCTAGAACACAGACTTAGTAGTTGTGGCGCACGGGCCTAGTTGCTCCGTGGCATGTGGGATCTTCCCGGACCAGGGCTCGAACCCATGTCCCCTGCATTGGCAGGTGGATTCTCAACCACTGCACCACCAGGGAAGCCCCCGCAAGAGTAATTTAAATTTGCATTTCTTTTTGCCAAGTGAGACTGAGCCTCTTCTCATTAAGAGCAGTTAATAGCTGTTTCTTCTGAGGACTGTCTGTTGATTGCCTCATGCATTTTTTTCTTGTTGATTCATCAGAGCGCTTTTCATATTAAAGAAATCAGGCCTATGGATATGCAAATAGGTTTTCCCAGTCTGTCACATCCTTTGGCTTGTTGTGGCATGCACTTTCACACAGAACAGTTTCATTTCCCTGTCAAATGTATCGATAGTCTTCATGGCTGCAAAGCATTGTGTCATACTTGGGAAAGCTTCCTTTACTCAAAAATTATACACAATTTTTCATGCATCTTTTTGTGATCCTTTTACTTGCTGTTTGCATTCAGATTAGGAGTAGACTTGACCCTTTGTATTCCATGCAACAGGCCAGGAAGTTATCCTTCGATTTACTGTGAGCCCACAAAGTCTGTCCCAGGGAAAACACCAAAAACCGAAGCACCACGGTTTGTGGTTAGAACGTGTCTTTCGTGGTTTCTAAAAACCACAGGGGCTGGGGGACGGGCTGCGTGTCGGGGGACTTACGCAGCTGTCCTGCTCGTGGTGCCACCCTGGAGGTCCAGAGAGGGTCAGTAATGAAGATATCCCCCCCGGCACAGGGCTGGAGGCTGTCTGGGGCGCCTCCTGAGGTTTCTGGACATGGCATCCACTGCAGAGGAATACTAGGGAGGTGAAACCCCGCGACAGGTCTCTAGCACACAGTGTTCTGGAATTTCTATCTCACTGGGATTCAAAGAAATCCAAATATGAGTGAACCGGAGAGGAGTCTTGAGGGTAGGGGATCCTGTAGGTGCCTTTTCTTGGAAACTTTGCACCCTTGACTGTAGGAGGGTCTGTTCTGTCCTGACACTTCTGAGCTCACTCGTTCTCAGGCTTTGGTATCAGCTTGTCTTCTGAGGAAGGAGATGCTTGCTTTTCTCATTTCCTCTTCCTCTCCCACTGGGTCATTTCCTACTACGGCCACAACAACCCTCTACATGCTGATCGCTTCCAAACATGTTATCTCTGCTGTATGCTTTTAAGGCAAGACGTTCTGAGGCGGAGTGCTAACTTGGAGGAAACTAGGAAGAATATTTAGTTATTTGTTTTTTTAAAACATTAATACTTTAGCGTTTCAAAAAACGATAACACGGTTATGTTTTCTAAAAGCTGAACAATGTATAAAAGGGCAAAGAATAATTCTCAAGAAAAAAACACCCTCAGTAGTCTACTCCCCGCAAACAATCATCCTTCTCAGTATTTGGTCTCTGCTCTATGGATAAAAAAACCAACCAATATGCTTTGTTGAAAAGGAGGAATTTTACTATACATACAATTTTTAATGAGAAAGCATTTGATTTTACTTACATTTGATAGTAACAGAATCTGAAGTTGAACTAAAGAAATCTCCACATTTTGGACACACACACACGCACACAATCAAGAGAAACAAGTTCATTGTCCCTTTAAACCTAAGAAAAAAGCTGATAAAAACCACAGAAGCTGAATTCATTAACTTTTTCTAAGACTCCATGTTTTAGCTCTAGATGGTATTTACTGACTTTTTGGCATGAAAAAAATTTTAAATGTTGAAAATCTGGGGAGTAAAGCAAATTAGATAATTATAATTGTGACACTTGAATTAATTAATCTGTTTTGTCTTCTTGACTCTGTTTTAGAGCTGAAATCCAAGAAGACAAAAACACAATTCAGTGGCTTTGAAGGTTTTTTGCCTTCTGATTTTGCCTCAGGAGTAAGAGCTTAATATGAGTGGAAAATTAAGATTTCTGGTATACACAACAAAGATAAACTAAGGAATTCCATAGAGTTCAAATTACTGTCAGTGTTCCCAAATGACACTTTTTATCTGTGGTTGAGGGAAGGAGAAATATCAACCTTGCTAATAAGTAAGATAACCACTTTGAGTGTAATTTCCTGTAATGTATTAATGGGTGGCTTGGTTTTTAAAGCAGTCAGGGGACCTGGAACTGAAATTTGGATGTTCTTTACAATCCACAGAAAAGACATGACAAGTTGTTCTAATGTGATTAGAAGATTATGCCTGATCACATTTCTCTTTCTAAGCATATCATCTATGAAATTGGCAATAAAAAAAGAGATCCTTGTTGTTGTAACTTGATCCTCCTACTCCCTGGAATTAATCCATCCAACAGAAATAAAGGGTTGCTTCCCTCATATCTCTCTTCATTTGTTCATTCATTCATCAATTCTTTCTTTTGCTCATGGTCTCATTCACTCATTCAATAAATACTTATTGGGAATTTACTAGTGCCAGCACCCCGCTAGGCATGAAAGAAACAATGATGAATGTAGCAGTCAGTGTTTGCTGGGTAACAAGTCACACTATTACTTAGTATTGAAACTCAGTTTGATTTACAAGTATTAAGGTATTTTTAAAAGGAACCCTCCTACACTGCTGGTGGGAATATAATTTGGTATAGGCACTACAGAGAACAGTGTGGAGGTTCCTTAAAAAACTAAAAATAGAGTTACCATATGATCCTGCAATCCAACTCCTGGCCATATATCCAGAGAAAACTATATTCAAAAAGATACATGCACCCCAATGTTCACAGCAGCACTATTTACAATAGCCAGGATATGGAAGCAACATAAATGCCCATCGACAGATGAATGGATAAAGAAGATGTGATATATATATATAGATAGATAGATAGATAGATAGATATAGATATATATATAGATATATAAAATGAAATACTACTCAGACTAAAAAAGAATGAAATAATGCCATTTGCAGCAACATGGATGGACCTAGAGATGATCATACTAAGTGAATTAAGTAAAAAAGCAAAAGACAAATATCATATGATATAGCTTATATGAGGAATCTGAAAAAAAGAAACAAATGGGGGCTTCCCTGGTGGCACAGTGGTTAAGAATCCGCTTGCCAATGCAGGGGACACAGGTTTGAGCCCTGGTCCAGGAGGATCCCACATGCCGCGGAGCCACTAAGCCCGTGCGCCACAACTACTGAGCTTGTGCTCTAGAGCCCACATGCCACAACTACTGAAGCCCATGCGCCTAGAGCCCGTGCTCCGCAACAAGAGAAGCCACCGCAATGAGAAGCCCGCGCACCGCAACGAAGAGTAGACCCCGCTCACCACAACTAGAGAAAGCCCGTGTGCAGCAACGAAGACCCAACGCAGCAAGCAAGCAAGCAAGCAAGAAATGAACTTATTTACAAAACAGAAATAGACCCATAGACATAGGAAAAAAACTTATGGTTATCAAAGGGGAAGGCGGAGGGAGGGATAAATTAGGAGTTTGAGATTAACATATACACACTACTATAAATAAAATAAATAATCAACAAGAACCTACTGTATAGCACAGGGAACTCTACTCAGTATTTTGTAATAACCTATAAGGGAAAAGAATCTGAAAAAGAATATATATATTCTTTTCTGGTTATACATGTATAGTTATATACACATACAACTGAATCACTGTGCTGTATACCTGACACTAACACAACACTGTAAATTAACTATACTTTAATAAACAACAGAGAAAAGATATTTAATTCTCACCAAAACCTTATGACATAGAGTATGAGCCCCATTTTTTTTTTTTTTAATTTTTATTTATTTATGGCTGTGTTGGGTCTTCGTTTCTGTGCGAGGGCTTTCTCCAGTTGTGGCAAGTGGGGGCCACTCTTCATCGCGGTGCGCGGGCCTCTCACTATCGCGGCCTCTGTTGTCGCAGAGCACAGGCTCCAGACGCGCAGGCTCAGTAATTGTGGCTCACGGGCCCAGTTGCTCCGCGGCATGTGGGATCTTCCCAGACCAGGGCTCGAACCTGTGTCCCCTGCATTGGCAGGCAGATTCTCAACCACTGCGCCACCAGGGAAGCCCGAGCCCCATTTTTAACATCAATACACAGAAGCACAAAGAGGTTATGTAACTCTCGGGGTCTAGGGGAGATAGATACTGAATAAATGAACCATGTATAAAAGTCTAGGTGGTCTGTATACAAGTCTACTTCCACTATTTTCTGCAGGTTAGGAATATTTCTTAGTTGAACGTAACTACAGGATGGTTGTATAATCACAGTTATGCTGAGTTTGAAGAGAGATCATAGCCGGTACCATCAGGGCACAGATCGCAGAGTGACCTGTCCTATGCTAGGGGTTGCTATGGAAGGTCTCTCCCCAGAAGGGATGTTCAAACTCCCATCTAAAGGATACAAGAAGGAATAAGAGAGAGGGAGAGGGGTGGGGAGAGATAAAGGCTCCAGGAGCACAGTCACCAGTGTTTGTGAATCACCACTAATCCACACTACAAAGTGAAATCTCGACCAGGTAAAGTGTGTCGCCATGCTGGGCAGCAAAGAGGGCTACCTCACCTGGAACCTTGAGGGGACTTCTCCCTCTTAGGAGAATCACCCACAGGTTTTGAAAATAAGTTGCACTGTTTAAAACTCCAGAACAAAATTAGAAAGGCAGATGCCAAATGGGAAAACATTCTAGCCATGTGTGTTAGTCCAATCATTAATTCGTTCAACTAGAATGAATTAGACTAGATTCTACAGTTCCAGACCCATTCCAAGGATCTACCCAAACATGTACCCATATAGAAAAAGAGTGGGGGGGGGCATTCCCTAACATATGTTCAAACTTGATTCATTTTTTTACCACATTCCCTCCCCCACACCACCAACATATCTTGATAATCATCATCGGTATTGACTGGCCTAGCTCAATTCTTTTTGAAAGTATGTACAGTACTGTTTATTTACATCTTGATGGATTTTAGGTTGTTTATAAATTTCTCCTTTTGCAACCAGGGCTACCAGGAATATCTTTGTTCTTGTCTCTTTGCACATGGGTAAGTTTTTCTTTAGTCTAATATCTAGAAATGAAGGTGCTGCATTCTAAACATTTTAATAGCTACTGCGACAATACCCTCCAGTAAAGCTGTACCAATTTGTATCCTTATCAACGTATTACGAGAGTATCCATTCCTCTGCCAATGCTAGGTATCATCAATCATTAAAATATTTAACAAACCGAAAAGCCCAAATAGCCCCCAAACAATACCACCACAGCAAAAATAAACAAACGAAAAACAAAAAACAACTAAAATCCTGATTTATCATTGTTGAGGTAGTTTGAATTTGAATCGTCCTATTTTTCAGTGTAGTCCTTATCAATTGTAAAGTGGCTGAGTTTATGAGACACTATCTCACCTTTCAGGAGTAAGTTGCTTTGGGAAATTGCCCAGTTTTCTTTAAAAGTTTGTGGATGAATTGAGGGTTAACCTGCCTCCAAATGAAGTTTAAGGTTTATAGCAAATTGTATGGCTCTGAAGGATATCAAAGTAATCGCTCAGAGCCATTTCGAAGTGCTTACAAGGCTCCTATCAGAATAAGAGCATATATGAGCAGGGAATCCATGATTTGCCTAGGGCTTACTCATTATAGAATTCCTTTTGGCGGTAATAACACACGTTGGCAGGCCACCTTTCCTTCTGAGCGGAGTAAATGTGATAATGCTCTATTCCTTGTATTCATCAAGAAAGGACGGTAATAGCCACATTGATAAACGTAGGCTTTATGATTTCAGAAGTTGTTTATGAAAAGAACGACTCAGGAAATGCAGATGTGAAACCACAAGAAATCTGAACTGGGCTTTTGACTGGGGCTGGTTTAATAAAAGCCATTATGTTTTACTTTATACTTAAGACATTTATATTTTAAATTTAATCAAGTTGAAGTCTTAAGTGGCATACTTTTATTAAATATGGAATTGACTGAATACAATGGTTTTTTTTTTCCTTTAAAAATTACTCCAAATTGGACTGAATTGATTCTAAGTGCTCAAGACTGGAACATTTGGTGAAGTCACTGGTAGGGATAGAAAACATACCCAGTAAACTATGCCCTTATTCTTACGGAATTTCATGTTATGTTACTAATAGAGAATGCGATCACTCCTCTCGGAAGGCTCACACTTATAATACAACAGTGCTTTCTGTGGTTTTGGGGTGTGATTACTATGAAACTGAATTTAAGAAAACCACCGTATAATACTGAATCCATATAAAGAATTCATCTCTTGCACCAAGCTACCCAATCCATAAGAAACTCCTATTGATTCCACCTCTCAAATACACATCTGATTCATCCAGTTCTCAGGGTCCACTGCTCGTCTAAGGCACCACCATCCCCTGTCTGGACCCCTGCCTGCACCAGTGCAGCCTCCCAGGGCTCTTCCGGCATCCACTCCAGCTCTGGGTGGTGGATGTAGTTTGGTACCAATCCGGCAACTGTCACCCTCCTTGCTAAGAACACCCAAAAAACGAAAGAGAGGGTGATCCCATCTCCATCCCAGGGGTAGATTCTGGTTAGTCGCAGCCAATCAGGGTAGCCCTGTTTTCACTGCAGTGGATGGTCCAACGGGCCATGAGGACAGTTTCCTCCTTGCTAAAAAAAAGTTACCGGAGGTGTTGATATTCTTTCCTCTGGATACTGATGTACGTGGATGCGATGCCTGGAAGGAGGGCCCCCATCGGGTCACCAGCCCCAGGATGAGGCCAGCACATTGCGGGTGGCCTGGGGCTCCAGCCACAGACGTCTCCTCTGAGTTGCCAGCAGCTCCAGGACCTCTCGAGCGCAGAGCCTCGCTCGCAATGACCAATTTCTGTGCCCATCTTTCCTCACTCCTTTGCCCAGCCCAATTCTTTCTGCTCCTGTAAAATCTTCCTCCCCCTAGACGTGTACTTTCTTATAACCCTTATCCTAGCTTCTCAGACTTTGCTTGCTTTGATGACCTTGACAGTTTTGAGCGGCACCAGCTGGGTATTTTGTAGAATATTCCCGTTTCGGAATTTGTTTGATGTTATTCTCATGGTAAGAGTTTGGTGATGAGTTTTGGGGACCAAGACTTTCAGAGGTAAAGTGTCTTTCTTGTCACATCATTATCAAGGAAGGGTACATACGATCAACATGATTTATCACTGTTGATGTTGACCTTGATTTGTTTGGTTTTTCTACCGTACAGTTGCTCTTGGGAAGGTCGCTCTGTGCCGCCTACACCTAAGGAGGGGGGGTTCTGCTCCCCTAGAGAGCCATTTCAGGGAAGGCTCCGCAGGTCTCTCAGGGAGTCCCCCAGCCAGGGTCTCCGTCAGAGGAGTCCTGCGTTCTCCAGGAGTGGACCAGGCTCAGTGTCTCTGCCACACTCCGTCACTGGATGGGCACAGTGTGGCCATGGCAAGTGTGGCCTCGGTACAGATGTGGCAATGGCTTTCAGGAGGCAGCAGTTGAGTCTGTGGGGCAGTCCCCCTCCCTGCAGTTGGAGATCTTCGGGACACCTCCTCATGGAAGCCCGGGCCACAGGGAGAAGCCACATGTAAGTGCTCCCTTGACAGTCCCAGCCGAGGTCCCAGACAGCCACCAGCGTCAACCACCAGCCACTTGAGAGACAAGACCACCAGCCACCGAGCCTCGCAGAGAAGGCCCTGGGCATCACGGAGCAGTGACATGTTCTTCCTGCTGCACCCCATCCAAATTCCCGACCCAAAGGATGTTCAAGCATTAAAAAAGTGGTCGTTTTTCGCCACTAGGTTTTGGGATGATGTGTCACGCAGTGCCAGTAACCGGAACGCTGCCCGCCCTCACTTCCATGAGGACAGCCTGTCCCTTAAAATAACCCCCCGTTTTGCTGATGTGGCCGTGGTGGCTTCTGTGACATCCACCCTGGAGCGTCACTGAAGACCCTCTCTGGCCTGTGGCTTAAGCAGTCACTGCAGCCACCGGGGAAGGGTGCTGAAAGGAACATTCTGCTTTTGACAGCAGCAAAAACTGCACAGCCACCGAGAGCTCTTCCAAGCCTGGGACTCAGTCCTCCTGCACCCAGGCCATGGGTGTTTCTCCTCCTTGGTAAAGGCGCTTTATAATTCACCCTTAAAAATGTGTTCATTTGAAGGGATTGGGCGCTTGCAGTAGAATGGGAGGATCGAGCCGCTCAGTGCCCCTGGGCAAGCCTACGACCCACCTGGTTCCATTAGAAGTGTTTTCCCACCCGGATGGGAAGGCTCAGCCTCTTCTGAGCAACGCAAACTGAAATGGTGAGACCAATCCTTTGACACAAAGAGGCTTCTGGCAAGGTCGTGAGAACTGCTATTTTCTGCTTATATAAAGAAATTGAAGCGTGATTTTGCGCAAACAAGATTTGCTGATCTCTAATGCATCCCAGAGTGTTTACTCACCACCTTTTGGAAAATTACAATTTGTTTAATCAAAAGATTTTCTTCTCATAATCTATTTATGGCTGACATTGCAAAAGTCATTTCATAATACGACTCAAAGAGCGAGAAGAAGAAAGTGAGGGGAAAGGGCAGAGGGATGACAAGGGTCACAGATCATGGGAGAGGAGCAATTACTAGTTTTTAGCTGTCCACTTTATGCGAGCACAGACCCGGGGGGAGGCGAGAAAGAGATAAAGGGGAGGAGAGAAAGGGGAGAGACCACTGTTGGGACCTACTGGGCATTCGTCCCAGCTCTCCTTCCTAAAGGTATTGTGATTCCATTCAGCAGCTACCCCGTCCTCAAAGCAGACACCCCTCAGGAGAAGCTGCTCCCACCCCTGGCTCCAGGATGTGTCTGTACCATCCGAGAGCATTGAGAGACAGTAGAGTGTGGGCGGAAATTCTGGAGTCAGCCGGCTTAGATGAAAATCCCAGCTTTTCCACTTACAAGCTGTGCAACCTTGACCAAGTAGCCTAACTTCTCTGGGCCTGAGTTTCCTCATCTGTAAAGTGTGGATAATCATTACACCCTTCTTATAGGGCTGCAAGAGGATTGAGTTAGTACTGTAAAGTGCTTAGCATGATGCCTGACACAGAGTAAATGTTTCATTTAATAAATAAAGCCAATCTCATTCGCATTTGCAGTATTTGGTTCAGGAACGACGTGACTGTCTCCAGCCAAACATACAGGAGAGGGAACTGACCCCTTCCCGACTTCTTGCTGGGTGAGAAAAAACACCCCCCATCTGTTTCATGGAGCATCAAGGGGGCCTGATGGTCACCGCTGAAGCCTTCGTAAAAAAATAATTCCACCATCAGTGCCTCAGTCAACAGCTGGCTATGAGCTCTCAGCAGGTATCCCGCACGCTTGGGAAGTTTTGTGACGTGAGAAAACAAAAGCTGCAACTTACCCTCAAATGCAGTAATGTTCTCAGCGTATTACCGCAACCATTCACAAAGCCGGCGCAATGAGACATTTCATAGATATTGCCAACTAAAAATCGGCACTTGCCATCTGCCTCTACAAGGATGAAGTCACAAGCTGCTGTGAGTGCTGACCTTCCACACCCCCTGAAAGGAGTTCAGGGTGGAGATCAGGAATGAGGCACTCTGTGCTCTGGGAACTGGCGGAACAGGCCTTCCGACAGTTAGATACTTCCAGAAGATTTTATGACCCCAATTCTCGCATCCCCTTATATGTAGAATATCACTAAAATCACCTATGGTGACATCCGCTCGTGACTAGCAGTAACCTTTAGGAGACTAGCAACAACCTTCTGCAAAAATCTGTGCTTGATTGCAGGTACCCCCCTTCACCAAAATCACACACATACTGACCTTCCCCCAACCTCTTTAGAGCACTTTCTCAGAGCTATCTGAAATGCTGTCTCCTGGGCTAGACTCCTCATGCTGCCTCAATGAAAAATTAACTCACAGCTCTCACGTTGTGCTTTTTTTTTTTTCAGTTGACAGTATTTACTTAAACATGTGTTGGTCTTCACAATCTCCCTTTTGTATCTTGGGGTCCGTGCCACTTTTCTTCCAGGTCCCCATTATGCCTATACATCGGGGAAGTTCAGAGGCCCGGGACCCTGGACCACTTATACCCACTGAATAAATGGCTGAGTGTTCAGGGTCCACAGGCCACCTGAGACCAGGCGTGCCCTGTCACGTGACCCAACGAGGTCACCTGAGGGCGCTGCCAGCATCCGTGGGGCAGCGGCAGCTCAGCGCCGGCTTTCTCATCATTCAAGGCGATCGCAGGTTCCGCCATCTAACCCACGAGCCTAACCGTGGGTAAATAACAGACACACACACGCACACACACACCTGCACGCCAGGTACGCGGTGACAACGAGCCTCGGCCTCCGCTTCCCCCTCTCGGGCTTAGGTTGGCAGGAAAAGGCTCCCAAGTATCACTGTCCGCGTGCGGTCGGCTTGGTGCCGCACGTCCCGGCACGTCCCTCGTGCAGAGGCCCCGCGCCACTTCCCATTGGCCACAGCAAGTCACGTGGCCATGCCTGCGGCAGAGTGTGGGTAGCGCCACGCCCCCCGCGGGTCCGGTAGGGGGATGTGACCCCCACCGCTCAGCAAGGGAGTGAAGAACTGGAGCGCGAATCCAAGCAACCAGCTATTTAGGGCTGCTCGTGGTGGCTGTGACCTTGCACTGCCCACCCCCTTGGCCAGGCTGCCACAGAGCAGAGTAGAAGTAACCAGATGCTCCTTTAAAGTACGGATTTCTCCGTCATTTCAGGGACCTGGAGCTAATGCCTTGTTAGGGTTCCTTTCCCCGCCAATCCCCGCAGCTCCGTTACCACGGGAAAACAGCAGGGGCCCTCGTGCTTGTCGAGGAATTAAATACAAAGAAAGAGAGAATGATTCTAGAAGTAATGCATAAATATGACCGTTATAAAATTCAAACAATAAAGAAATGTACAAAGGAAAGATATTAACTCATCCCTCACCCTTCTCCCTGCAGGCTGACATCGTGACCTCCGCTTGCCTCTGCCTCCTGGCTGTCCCCGAGTGCTCCTTTCTCCACAATCCACGGGCCTGGCCAAACCATCTGTGCTGTCCTCAAACTTCTGTCCTGTAGGGTGCTTAGGAGTTGAATTCTCTCCTCCTTCCCAGGCTGCTGTTGCCTCCCTGGAACTTCTGGAGTCATACAGAAATGGAGGCTTGTAAAAATATGCCAGGATTCCTTACACTAAAGTGCAACTTGAGCTGGCATTTCTGAGGGAACAGCTACGCCAGGCCACATGGGTTCTCCTTTCATCAAAGGCCAAGCCTCCTATTGCCTCTTGTTGATGTTGACGGGCCCAGTGTCAGCCCAGGAACCAGTATGTCTTGACCGTCCCATAATAGGCAGGGCAGAGCAGCTTCTTTCCTATGCTTGTGCCCCCAACCGGTAACACTGGCCAAGGAGGGGCAGCCGGCTGGGGAGGAAGGGTGGTCTGCGCAGGGGCCTTGGCTGCAGCAAGGGGACCGCTGTTCAGTGTCCGGCTCTGCCATTTGCCTCTCCCCTGACCTTCCCGTATCTTCAGTACAAAGGTCCCAGCCCTTTCCCTCATTCTCTCAACCGAGTACTGAGTATTAGAAAGGTCTCCGCCTCAACGGGCTTGAAGCATTAAAATGATTACCACATGGAATATTCTGGATTTGTCTGCCGCCTGGCCTGCTAAGGAGGACCCTGGCAGTGTCAGCTCAGCTTTCTTGGTTACAAAGCTGGGGGGAAAGGTCGATTGGAGAAAAGGAGAGAAACTTATCCCATGGCTTTTGGGGGCAGCCACACCTGGATAAAAATCTTGGCTCTGCCAACCGCTAACTGTGTGACCATGCACGGAGGGTCTTTCAAGCGGTGGGTGCTGCGAGGGAATTTTAATCACCAATAGTCGACTGGTGTGATGTAGGGGGCCTGTATTCATTTCCTGGGTCTGCTCAACAAAGTGACACAATGTGGAGGGGTCACAACAGCAGAAATGTGTTCTCTCATACTCTGGAGGCCAGAAATCTGAAATCAAGATGCCAGCAGGGCCACATTCCCTCTGCAGCTGCTGAGGGAGGGTCCTTCCTTGGCTCTTCCAGCTTCTGGTGGCTCTGGGCATCCTTAGCGTTCCTTGGTGTGTGGCTGCATCACACCAATCTCTGCCTCCATCCTCACATGGCCTCTCCCTGGGTGTTTTGTGTCTGTCCCAATTTCCCTCCTATAAGGACCCCAGTCATTGAACTTCAGGCCATCCTAATCCATTATGACCCCTTATTAACTCGATTACATCTGCAAAGACCCTATTTCCAAATAAGCTCACACCCATAGGTAGCAGAGGTTAGGACTTCAACATACCTTTTTGGTGGGACACAATTCTAGTCACCATAGTGCCCTTCCCATATTGCCCACCTTTGCCACTTGACCCCTGACTTGCCAGCAACCTTCAGCTCTTCGCCTGAGAGCTTTATTTTGCCCCTGGAATCTCTGTTGCCACAAACGCCAGTGAATTAACACCACTTCATTCCCACTCCCTCCGCCCCCAGCAGGGCTCAAGCAATGGCTGATGGAAGTTGGTATATAAATATTCCAGCCTCCTTACCCCTTACGGGATAACTCTGAGGCATGCCCTAGACTGGTTCCCAGAGTGCCCCAGGGGTACCAAGCTCCAGGTGCCCACAGGGGAAGCTGGCTTGACAACCCACCCTTTATCAGCTGCGTTCCCTTCTCTGCCTCACTTTCCCAGTCCCTGATGTGTTTCTTTCACCTCTCACATACTTACACCTTAGGGTTCACTGCTGGGGGAACCCAAATAAGACATTAGACACTCAGTAGTCCTACCCCTGCGATAGGAAACCAGGAGGTGGCACAGCCGGGCAGGGCTTAACAAGGCAAGCATCTTCTTGAGCTACCAAAAAGGCATCTGCTGCAATCTGGCTGCAGAAACACAGAAAGTGGGACGAGCATATGTCTGAGAGTAGGAGATTCACGTTGGATTAACTCGCTGTGTGGTTTGGGGCAGGTCACTTAACCTCTCTGTGCCTCCACTCCCCCTCTTTAGAGTGGTGATGGGGGCCCAGACGACCTGTAGAATCCTTTGTGCTTCTGGGACTCTGGAATCCCACCGCCTGCTCCTCCCCACCCCCGACTTTCAACAACTTCTTTGCCTGGCTCATCTATTTATTATAACATTTTTTATTTATTAATGTTTTGGAGGCAGAGAAGGCATAGAAACTGGGGTTTGTCTCTGAGGGGCAGGCTCATGTTTTTGTATGGGTTCAAGAAAACATGACATAATACAGTGGAAAGTTTTATCATGGAAAAAGAAAAAAAATGATTTTCTTTATTCTATTTGTAACTGATATTTTCTCCTATTTGGCAACAAGATAAAGTGGGAACGTGGACTGACTTAGGGGTCAGGCGATCTGGGTTGAATGCCAGCTCTGCTTCATACTAGCTGTGTGATGTTGGGCAAGCTTATTCACTCATTCAGTGAATACCTATTCATGGGTGTGGGTCAGGCAATGTCCAGGACATTGGAGAGTCAGTTGTGTGCAAAATGGTGAGTTCCTGCCTTCTTGGTGCTTACAGGCTAGAGAGAAAGACGTTAATCAGATAACCACAGATACACCTACACACCATGAGAGGAGCTCTGAAAGGTAAGGACAGGTCACTATGAAAGTGATAAACAGGGCAAGGTCTGCAAGATTTGAAAAGGTCTCCCTGAGGAGTGACGTTTGAGCTGAGATTTAGGTAGACATAGGTGTCCGCTAGGTAAGGAGTCGAGCGGAGGAATAGCATCTCAGGCAAAAGCAGCAGCACATGCAAAGGCCCTGGGATGGAAAAGAGCCAGCACATCCTAGAACTAGCTTGGGGGTGTCATTGACTCTTCTGTTTAGAAACAAACGAATATATAAAAATGCCTCCAGGTCACTGTGGCTATCAAATGAATTACTGTGTGAGGAAGTGCCCATCAAGCACTTCCTCTTTCCAGGCTTGGGAAAGTCAGGCAGGGAAGGCTCTCAAGTTCCTCATCCCGGGATAGAGGAGGGGGTGGGAATTGGGTTATAGGTCCCAGGAAAGCCATTACTTCACGTTGCCTCTTCATTGCATGTGGGTCAGGTGCCTTTTGTTTTAATCTGTTTATTGCTCTGGTCTCACGCTGAAGGTCATGGCTAGGCCGTATTTCTTGGGGCTTTGTTTGCTTTAGTTTTGAGAATTAGCAGTAAATCATGCAGGCTCCCGGCCATACCTTCTTGTGAATAGTTCTCTTGAGTTTGGGGACTTGCCCGACTCCAGGGGCTGACTGCAGCTAGAGGTCTGGGGCGGCTCTTAGGCTGGGTCTGGACGCTAGGCTCATCTTTCAATCTGTGGGTGGAGACGGGGCCTCCACTCGCACTCACCTACCTCCCATTCCCTCTTCTCTCTCCTTCCCTTCGCCCACCAAATGGGTACAGGAGCCCCCCGCCCCCCAGCACTGCACATCCATGGTCTTACTGGGATGTGCACAGCAATCCCTTCACAGAAATGAGAGTCAGGACGCTGGGGTGGTCCAATGACTTTCCCAAGGTCGTGAGCGATAAGCCTGGGCCAGGTTCGTGGCCTGTAACCTGTGCACAGGGCTTTGTGCTCAGGGACCCTCCCCCCCCCTTAGAAATTCTTAATAGCTTCTGAACAAAGGACCCGCATTCCATTCTGCACTGGGCCCTTCCAGTTATGCAGCCAGTCCTGCAGTGAGAGTTGGGCTTCACACCAGATCGGCTTCATTCCAAACCCAGCGCCCTATCGCCTTCAGCAGTGCTCTTTCTAAACCGCACATCTGTCATCTCCCTATGCGATAGTTTCTGGCATTCAGTGGGTGTTAAATAAATGTTCTCTAATTTTTTTAGAGCCATGAATTGACTGAAGGCTCAAGTTGAGCGTTAAACTGAATTGTAACAAGACGAGACACGCTTTGGGTTCCATGTTTATGTCAGAAAAGGGGCTCAGGGTTTATCAGGCAATGGGGGAAGCTAACTGGGTTGGCTGAAGAAGGTGGTGGTTCAGTGGGAAAGTGGGGGAAAGAGTGGGAAAGACCTGGAAATTAGGAGCATCGTCTTGAACTATTTGGTTCACTCTTTGTGGGAAACAGCACCTGATTCTATTTAGCCAACTCTTCTCCCCAGTTCCCAACTCCAGCGCTTTGATTAGTGGGCTAAGCCCAACTCTGGTTTCAGGGGAGGGCACTGACCCAAGCCTGGGCAATCAGCTCATTCCATCCCTCTAGGCTACCGTGATTGGCTCAGAGGCACGTGCTCCAAGCCAGACCAATGAGAGGCAACCCCAGGATGGTTGCAGGGGGACTCTGGGCCAGGGAAGCTCTTTCTGGAAGGGATCGGCAGGTGAGAGTATGAGATGCAATCTGGAACTGCTGGTGGTCATTTTACCATGATGGTGCGAGCCAGTGCAGAGGACAGCAGAGCTGACTGGTGGTGATGAGCACCTGGATACAGCCAGGCCTGAATCCACCCCCAAACTCCCACTTACAAGAGTCAGCAAATGCCCTTTCTTGAATCTGTGAGTTACCGGATCCAAGAAAGATGACCGGTCACTCGTAGCTGAAAGCACGATGGTGATGATAAGGAATGTAAGTACCCTGAACAGAGTCCCCAGCCCTTGGTTGGTGACTCTTCTGCAGGGATTTGTGGGGAGCTGAACACCCAGCCCAGAGTGAAAGGAGATACAGAGGCTCAAGGGGCATTGGTCTCCAAGTCTCAGGTAGCCAGCATCGGAGTCTAAATCTCCCTTCAGCCAGGATGACACCCTGAGAGCCCCTCTCCCCATCAGGCCGCTGCAGACCTGTGAGACTGGCTCACTGGGGTCCACTTACTCTCTGACTGCAGGCTTCCATTGCACAGGTGCATCCCACCATCCAGTGTTTGCTGGGCATCTTTTTTCTGCCAGGCACTGTACTGGGCACAGAACCTGGAAGACAACTGTGCTTCCAGGTCAGCCCGGAAAAGCCAGCACAGCCAGTCAGCCATTTTTAGAATGGTAGGCTGCAGGGTATGGAAACATTCTTTATATTTTTTCATTAAAATTTTATTTTTACTTAAATGGTTGCAAGAAAATGTAAACCTACCGCACACTTTAAAAAACAGATGGGTAGTAGGTAGCCAAATTTTACTACACTAGTCACAAAATGAAACTGACAAAAAGATGAAACATGCAATACATCTTTTTGTTGATTTTAGGTGCTGGGCATTTCCCCAGCGATTCTAAAGGCAGTACTGGCTTCCTTAAGGCTTTGGATGTTGATAACACAGATTCTTTTTGAGGACAGGTTTCTTTCGTGACAATGACACATCTCAGTGGGTGCCTGGGACCTTCCTCTCCCGGCGGCCTCCTGCTGATTGGTGCCACACCAGATCCCCTGAGTTAAGCTAAACGACGGGCTATGTCCAGACCGAAAGTTAGCAAAGCCCAGTGTAACTCCATCACCTCCACGTTTGGCACAATATTTAGTATGAGAAATTCAACATTAAGCCTGAAATGCAGGACGTGATGGTGGTCAAGGGGTAGGAAGCAAAACAGGTAAACAGAGTTGAGAGAGAGCGGGGTCTTCCACGGCATGTCGCTGCAGCTGGCCTTTCCACGCTTTGCAAAAGGGCTCTGTGCTGGAAACCCTTCTCCCCAGCTGCTTGAAATTCACGTGGGACTGAAAGTTCTGAGAAATACTGTAGAAAAGAAACCTGTGCACTTTGCTTAGTTTGGTGTTTCCCCAGCTTAACCACTGAACTTTTTGTTTGTTTTGTTTTGAGTAGCAGCTGTTTTTATACACTCTTTAGGAAACACCTGCTCCGACATTATACTGTTTCATGTTTCTAGTTGTGGCGGAATTATCCTTTACACAGAAGAACAAGGGTCACGGTGTGCATCTTCACTAACATGTATGTGAGCTTTCAGGCTGGTCCACTTAATGGGAGTGATGACAGGAGGGACAAGGCAGCTTGGACTTAAATTCTGACATGACACTTCTAAGTAGGTTTGCATACTTACAAGTGGGGCTACTTAGTTTATTTTAGAGAGTTCCAGCTAGCTCTCTTTCAGTCCATTTGCCTAACACATGCATACCTGCAACGTGCCAGGACTTGTGCCAGGCGCCAAAGGGAACTTCAAGATAATACGATAAAGTCTCCAGAGTCCCTCAGACAGTGGGGGAGACAGACACATGGTAAGGAGTTTGAGGACAATGTGACAAGTGTTAAAGGGATGTTTAAAATACTTTGGGGATCACAGAAGAAGAAGGCTACCTCTCTTTGAGAGGACGGAGGCTATTTTTTTTTTTCTGAAAGGGAACAGTTGAATTGGGTCTTAAACGTTGAATAGGAGGCTGCCAGGCAGAGATGCAGGTTGGGTTGGGGACATATTTCAGGGGCAATGAACAGAGAAATGTGTTGGTTGAGGTGCAGCGTGGGGAGGGGTAAGATTCAGATTCCAACTCCCACATGTGGGTTTTTCCACACCAAGCAATTCCCCGACAGCAGCTGGGTGTCCTGTAATTCAAGTCAACTCTGATACCATCTACTCAGAGGCAGCATCGAACTCCACAGGTTAAGGGCTCAGTCCTACAAGACCACTCTCCACTTCAGGCTCCCGTCACAGCCCAGCTGGTTACCTGTGCTTGTGAGCTAACGGCTATAACCAGAAGTTCCCATGACCCTCTACTCGGGTTTGATTAATTTGCTAGAGCGGCTCAGAGAACTCAGAAAGATATTTTACTTAATAGATAATATCCAGACAGAAGAGCTGCATAGGGCGAGGTGTGGGAAGGGGCATGGAGCCTCCACACCCTCTCCAGGTGCACCACTCTCCCTCTGCTTCACCAACCTAGATGCCTTCTGAGCCCCGTTTTCGGTTTTTACCGGAGGCTTCATCACCCGGGCATGATTGATTAAATCACTGGCCACTGGCCATAGATTCAGCCTCCAGCCCCTCTTGCCAACTGGAAGTCTGGGGGGTGGGACTGAGAGCTCCAACGCTCCAATCACAGGGTTGTTTCCCCTGGCAACCAGCCCCCATCCTTAGGTGGTTTCCAAAAATCACCTCATTAACATAAACTCAGGTGTGGTTTGTTCTGGATATCAAGACACCTCTATAGCTCTTATCACTTAGGAAATTCCAAGGGGTTTAGGATCTGAGCCAGAAACGGGACAACGACCAAATACACATTTCTTACTATAAATCGCAGTATCACAGGGGTGGGGGGCCAGGTATGAAGGGCTTCTATCCTGGGCTGATGAACTTGGAAAGTAAGTGCCCAGAGTCTGCTCTGTACTTTCCCTACAAAGAGCCCCCAGAGCAATTTGGTAATCATCTAATTAAAAAATTAATTCTCAGATGGGGAGAAGGATGGAAAGAGAACAGAGCTACCATAAAGCAAGTACCATCACGTGTTAACCAAGGTGGTGTGGATACAGGTACTCACTGGGGAAATTCTTTTAGCTCTGCCGTATGTTTGAAAATCTTCACAATAAAATGTTTGGTAGAGTGGACTCAATTCAAATTTATTATTTCCCTCTTTCTTTTGCAGTGCTCAGTTTTTCTTAAGCTTCTCTTTGATTACTAAAGTTGCCAGCACCAGAGCAGTTATGTCCGCAAACAAGTTGTCAGAAGCCTCAGATGAATTTTAGACCTAACTGAATTCCCAATTTTCTTGCTTAGGGAAAAAAAAAAAAAAAAAAAAAAAAAAAAACTCTAGAAAGCAAATTAACCCTTGATATACCAGTTACGATTTCTTTTAAAAAGCCGGCTGTAAAATGCTAAGCCAGGCACCCAGAGATAGTCTGAATGAGTTAGTGAGGTCTGGGAAAGAAGGGAGGGTTCTGAGCTTCCAGGACAAAGGGCAGATCCCAAGCAGAGATCAAGGTGAGACGGAAGTCCAAAATCAAGGTGTCCTGGGGTGGGTTTCTGTTTAGAGGCTGTGAGGGAGAATCTGTTCCCTGCCTTTCTTCCAGCTACTGGTGTTGTCAGCACTCCTTAGCTTGCGGACACATCACTCCAGTCTTGGCCTCTGTTATCACAGGGCACTGTCTCTGTGTCCCTCTGTGTCTCTTCTCTTCTTAAAAGGACCCCAGTCATTGGATGAGGGCCCATCGTAATCCAGCATGACCTCATCTTAACTTGATTACATCTGTAAAGACTCTGTTTGCCAATAAGGTCACATTCTGAAGTCCCAGGATAGGATTTCAACATACCTTCTGAGGGGACACAACTCAACCCACAGCAGAGGCGGACAGGAAGAAAGGGTTTTGGGAGGGGTGTTTGGCTGGTCCCTAGATGTGATGCGTGGAGACAGTGTGCCAGGATGAGGGGAAAGTCAAGGTAAGTACAGAGCAGCTGGCCTGGAGTCGGGACCGTGTGGAACCAATAAATTAAACATCTCCAGAACTGCCTACCTCTGGACTTTTTTATGAGGTCATTAAATATCCTTACTGTTAAAGCCATTTTTAGTCATTGCTTGCAACGGAAACTATTCTATTTTTTTTATTATCGAAATAAAATATCTGACCGTAAATACTTGAACTCAATACCTTGGTTCTGGGCCTAAGCATTAAATGCTTTCCTTCTTACCAATAAGAAGAAAAACAGTCATGCGTTAGTTATTTCCTTTAGGATGGATGACTCAAAAGATAAATGAGAAACTTGTTCTTTCTTCCAAAATAGCAAACATGATTTCTTTTTAAGTACATGAAACTATGCTTAAAACCCTCCAAGAGTTCTTTTAAAATGTAATTTTACAGATATGTCTTCTTATTAGTAAAATCTTGTTACTTTCACAAGTTAAATTATATTGCAAAATATTTATGTATTAACAGAATTGTCAACTCACAGGTTAATCTGCTGTGGGCATAGAAAAGTATGCCCAGATGAAAAGAATGCATTTTCATGAAAATAGAGACACATGAACTAATAAATTACTAGTTTTTAATAAATAATCTCCTTATTGAATAACTTATCCTTCTGGTAAAATATTTACCATACTCTTTAAAACCTTTTTAAGCAACTGACACACTCAGGAAGCTTTAAATGATGGGCTGTCCTTTAGTGGCTGAAGAGTTGGAATGATTTTTCATGGAAGTGCATCTTAATAAGAAGCAAATTGATTTAAAGTGATTCAAGTCCTCGTGGAGTGAGGGCTCTTCACGCTCAGCTCCTTGGGCGGGAGGGCGAGCTCCTCATTTCACGGGGCCCGAAAGGTCGTGCTCTATCCCTGTGCTCCGATGTGCTGGGTAATTAAGAATCAATTCCTTTTAAATTACCTTAGGACCGGCCCAGGCCCGAGTGATTCAGAGTGAGACGCTTTTCCCTGCCACCCCGTTTCTCCATGCAGTGTTTTCCTGTGTAGGAAGGAATATAAAAAAAATGACTGGAGAATTGATTAAAGACATGGATCCCCAGCCCCTGTCCCCTATGTACTGGATCAGAATCTACAAAAGAGGAGTCCGGGAACCTGCATGTTAATCCCCCAGAGATTTCTTGTGTTTAGACTAGTCTGACTCCCCAGAGCTATCAGACAACCCAAGTTGGCACCCTAGGGCCCTCGTTCTCACACTTGAGGGAGATCAGAATCTCCTGGAGGTCGTGTTAAAACTCAGGCTGCTGGGCCCCAGCCTCAGGCTCTGCTTTCATTTCAAAGAATTCTTGCTCAGTTTACTAGATTACTTAGTATAATACAAAAAGAGATCCTTTAAGTTCAGAACTTGCCAAACAGCACCTTGTTGAAGTATTACTAACAAATCTCGTCCAGAATTGTTCTGGAATACAGATTAGCTTGAATAAACCCAAGAAACTTCTGGCAGTTGATGGTGAGGAAAATGTTCTCAGTCAGTGATTCCAGAAACACTGGCTCAGCTGTGCCAGAGGGGTCGCACAGACTCTGCTTCTCCTTCCGGGGAGAACAAGGTTGAGTCACAGATCTTTGTGAAGCCTTGTCTGCGCTCGAGAAAATGAGATTGACCCACTGAATCTTACTGTATTTCCTTTTGACGAGGCTGGCAAAATATATGTTTCATATAATCAACCGTGATGAGGGCTCACGGACCCCAAGGCTGACCCATGGTAATCATCAACCTTTTTGAAATTCTGCTGGCAAGACAGCATACTTTTCCAGCTGGTTTCAAGAGTCTTTCTAAGTTTCTTAATTATGGGCCCAAGGAACATAGGTTCTGATTGAGAGGCATCCATCAGAGCTGTCTGCCTATCAAGGGGGAAGTCTGATTTTCTTTGCAGGACATTGTTTTGCAGCTTTTCCAGCTTTGCCAGCTTTGCAATCCGTGTACCAGGCCAGTCCCAGGCTTCTGTTCCACGAAGAATTTGGGCCCATCCTTTGCCGCAGTAGGATTCTGGAGCAGAATCAGTCAAGTGGTCTATTTCCGGGAGAATGTATCATTAAAAGAAACAAGCATATTCTTCAAGTTTCCAGAAATGACTTTTCTGATGATTATCCATAGCCCATTAAAATTAACTGGGTTTTCTTCCACATAACAGGCCTGTAGTTTTAAGATATTTAATATTTAAAATTTCTTTCTGGAAACACTGGGTTTTGATGGCAACTTCTAACGACCCATAAAAGGTTAAGAGGTAGTAAAACTACAGCAGTGGTTTAGGAATGGGGTTTTTTGAGGGCTGATTAGATGGACAAAGATTCCAGCTAGAAAACTTTTTGATGTCAACAACCTTCGAGCGCTCTGAGGGGTTGAGGCCAGGGCAGCACAGTAGGAACAACTTGGGGAAAACATTTTCTTCACTCTTAGACAGAGACGAGGGGGAAGGAGGAAGGCGCTCTCTTTCCATGGGCCGCGCCTCGGTGGGGCATTCTGGGTCCTTGATGGCCCTGTGGGTGTGGAATTCACTCTCCCTGGGGCTGCCCTCCCTTGTGAGACACTACAGCCCCCTTCGCAGCTGAATGCTTCCAAACTGCTCCATCCTGAATTCTTAACTATTGGGAAATGATACTGTTCCTTTTGGAAGGTAGACGTTTTGCCAGTGATCAATATGAATCATTGGTCAAAAGATGTCCACAAAGTAGGAAAGTATAAATATACAGCCAAGATGATCACCACGAAGCAGCACAGCATCCCTGGGACGTGTATGTAGTTTATGTACGTGCACATGAATGCGCTCGGCCTTGCTCAAGGAGGGAGCGACAGAACCTTCCATTTCCCCAGCATCGCCAGGGCCCCGCCCCGCGGACGCAGGTGTTCTGTGTCTATTAGATCTAGATCTCGTCCTCGGCAGGTGGCCGAGGAGCCTCCAGGAACCTCTCTGGGTGGAAGCCTCAGCGTGTGAGGGCCAAGCACTAGAACTGATTCTTTCCTAGCAGGTCGACCTGACTTGTAGAAACAGACTCCTTTCCTATTTCCAAAGTGATCTGTGAGGTCGGTGAGTGTGATGTTCTGTCACATTCCCTCTGGTTTTTGTTTTTAGGCAGTGACTCACATCCCTTGCTCCTGCCCCCCACCCCCTTTTCATTCATGCAAAGTTTTAAAGAGGCCGCAGCTAAAGGCAGACGCTTAGCATTATTAGCAGGAGACCAAGGTTCCAGGTGATGGCTGCAAAGGCACCTTTTTAAGACCTCTGTACTCACGGGGTTTTAGCAGGGAAACAACTGAAAATCAGCAGCCAGTATTGCCCGCGGTTTATCAAGGCAAACATTGTGAGAAACGGAACTGGATTTGTTTCTATAGTTGTTCTCAAAGAACTTAAAAATGCTGGTCCAGCACATTTCTAGCAGCCCTGAATACTTTGAATTCTGAATAAAAATTCACATCAAGCATGTTTATTATATAATCTAGGTCATGTTTAACTGAAAATGCAAAATTAGCCTTTTGAAACTGAATTTCAAGATCCGGGTTGTTGATTGCCAGGCAGCCCGGCCATGAATACTTGGAAATCTTACCTGGGTGGACAGCTGTGGGTGGCGATTCCACGGTCCCTGCTTCCAGCTGTGTGACCTCGGTCAACTGTCGCCCAGCATTGGGTTCCTTCTGTTTAAAACGGGCTGATCAGATAAAAACTGAACTCAGGGTTGTCAAGAGATGAAGCCAAATAACGTAAACAAAATGCTTGCACAGCACGGTGGTTTATTATAAACGCTTTCATAGGTGCTGGTAGCTGTTACTAATCATTAACTGTTGCCAGTTTATTTTCAGGGTTAGATCTGACAACATACTGTGAAAATTCCCCCATTTTAATCTAATTATAATATGTAAACTACAGAATAAAAAAAGAGAACATAGTTATCCACACAGGAAACCTTCAATTTACAAACAGAATTTTAAAAAGTTCATTGTAAGTTGTTGGTTGGACTCTCTGTCCCCATAGCAACGATGCTCTAAGTGCGGTTAAGGGCTCCAAGGACTCACAAAGGCAGATGAACCTTTAATCACCTGAAGTACTGTATGTTTGTTCTGATAAGTTTCAAACACAATGGCACTTCAGACATGAAACAGCAGAAAAAATAAATTGATAAAGTAATGTTAAAACATTTAAAAATCCTGTGGCTTGAATGAAAGCAGGATTATCTAGAGGCCAAATGAGGAAGCTGATGGGGCCTCCGGGCTTGGAAAAAGAGGGCATTTAATCAAACCTAAGGCTGTTTTGCTTGCTGCAAACAACTCCATGCTAGCTGTATTTCTTAGCTGAGTAGGAACTTCATGGGCCTGTAAATGAACAAAAAATAGTTGGAGAATAAGAGAGGCAGACAGATTTTCCTGCACCCAAAGATTATGCCTGGAACTAGACGGGGGCCATGCTGACCACGCTAGAAGCCTTCGCAGAGCAGAGGCTCCAGGACAGGGAGGGTGCCTGGAACCCTGTCGCCGGGGCGGGCTGGAGGGGAAATAGCTGTGCCTCGGGCCCAGGAGGCTGTGGCCTGAGCACCCGACTATGGGTGATCAGGCCCGTAACTCAGCAGGTGTTGCACTTTGCACTTCACAGGGACCGTGTGAAGAAAAGCATCCTTTTGTACAATGTGGAGGCACCTCAGCCCAGGCTGAAACTTCACCTGGAGGCTGGGGAACGTGAAGCGAGTGTTTATAAAGTGAACCCGGAGCTATTTATTGGATTTCTTTAACCGCCATCTCCCCAGGTGTGTTTCACACCACATGCAGGTTCTATGAAATGTTAATTAGGTGCCAAGTATTAAAAAAAAATCCTTGGTTAAGTAACTTGGAAACTGGCAGGTGAGTTAAATCCCATTTCTGCTCTGGGGGCTCAGAGCCCCTCCTGAGCTAATCTGCGTTGCGAATTTTCATCAGGTGAATCACATGAGCCAGGAAGATGCTGCCCCCAAGTGAGCACAAACCCTTCTTTGCTGGAGCTTCTCAGGGACGAGTGTCCTGGGGAGCACACTCGTGAAGGTTTCCCTGGGGACCCCGGAGGGCGTCGCTCTCCTTCGCTCTGGCCGGTGAGCCCTGCAGCCTGAGGCTTCCACACTCCTCGGCTTCCCTTCTGGCACCACAGTCTCCCCCGTGCCTCCCGTCCCCACTTTGGCTATGGGTACTGAATCCTTCCAGAGCTTCTAGCCGATCATCTGAAATGGTATGAAAACGCAGAAAACCAAACCAATCATTTTTGACACAAAGGAAGCGTCAACAGCAGGATTTCAGGCACCTTTATTCATGGCAGGTATTTTTGGTCAGGGGAAACATTCCTGTTACTTAAGGAGGCCAACTGCTTACATCCCGACTGTCCACTTGCCATTTCCCAGGCCTGGAAGCATCTTGCACGCGGTTCCATCCGGTCCCTGAGTCCAGCTGGCTCTGGGCTTTCAGGGCCACACCTCGCGACCTACCGGCCCAGTGAGGGAGTTTCTGTGGCTCGGTGATAACAGTGGGGAATTCATTTTATCCCAGAAGAAATCAACTCCTCTGTGTTCCCCATATAATTTATAAATAGGACAAATTATTCCTTAATATTATTATATATTTGCAATTCAAACAATTAAGACTAGTGACATAGGAAACTTTAAAAAAATCATACTGTGTTGACTACGGGTTTCCCTCTCCAAAGCACTGTTCCATTCCCCAACTTCTTCCATGTTCTCTATACAAAGTCATCCTGCTGTGACAGTCGCATGGGTCTCCTTCCCATCAACACTGCCTTGGGGCTCAGCACTCCTGACACTGCAGGCTGAGCCGCAGGAGTTATTTTCCCTGTCTCCCATTATCAGTAATAAAGCCACTACCCTGCTCGAATTTAGGTAAGAACCAGTTTAAAGAAACTATTTCTTAAAAACTCAAGCCTACAACTAGTTATTTAGTAGGCATGGACTTAACATGGTCTGTTTCCCTTTCCTGTTTCTTTTCCCAGCCAGTAGCTCAAAAGATGGAGTAGCTTAGTTGTAAAGTCCTGCCAGATTTCCTATGGTAACTGCTGTAGATGGACAAGGTAGGGTCCTACTGAAGGTTCAAACCTCATGCAAAACTCTAACCGCTGAAAGCCTCATCACATCAGGCAACTCTGTCATTGTCCATATTTAAAAATTCTAACACTAAAGTGGCCGTGGTCACTCTTCGTTACTGTAGCACCTGACCTCAGGGACTCAGGCATAAAATCATGGTTCCATTCCGAGTTTTGGCGACAGAGTAGTGCCAGATATTTCTGAATACACAATTTTAAATGTTTTTAACCACTTGGAAAGTATCGCCAACACACTATTTGGTGTTCACTCATCAGTCACTCTGAGAATCAAAGAACCTTAACTATAAATGCCTTACTTCACAAAATCTTATTATAACCAAGGATCTATCCTATGTCTAATAAAAAAATTACACAGCAACTTTTATCAAACAGCAACTACTACAAAGGGAATGATAGAAAAAAAATAACTTCACAAAAATACACTAAAAAATTTGACAATTGTATGCAGGAACTGCCAAAGCTTTAGTGTTTAATAGCACAACTGACCAAGGTCCAAGATGTGAATTTACCATGTTCAGGAAACATGGGAGGCAGGGGAGGGAGATCACTCTATAAACTAACTCTATAGTATGTGGTAAGAAGAATGCACACTTTATAATATAAAACCTGTCTACACATAGTAGTTAGTTGCAAAAAGCCATCTGTCTTCTCTTGGCTTGTAAAAAGGGTGTTCCAGATTCCAGTGCAGATGAGCAACCTGTTGAAAAAGCAAAAGCCATCAACGTGCTATTCATTCTATAAGGACAAATAAAAATAATACATAGAATTAGCAACTAAAAATCCTTTCACAATCCTCATTTGAATTAAATGTATTTTCTCTGCACAATATCCTAGCAAAACTACAATGAAAATCTTTATTAAAAAGATTATTGTGAATTTGTTTTCTACTCCCACTCCTTTCCTTGCATTATGCCTGTCACTCGAGAAATTCTTCAATCTGTTCTCTTTCACTTGATGGGGTTTTTGACGGCCAGACGATATGAGACCCAGAGAAGCTCCTAAGACTGGCAGGACATTGCCCAAGTCTATAAGGAATCAAGATGACAACCACACAAAACAACTACGTGATTTACTGACACAGTGCATCAACCCAATCTACTGTTAAGATAACAGTAAATTTAAGTCTCTTACCTCCTAAACCTCTACTTATTTCCTTGGACTTCAAAGCAACCCGTACTTCATAGTTACCTATCATTTGGTCCAGCCAGGACATGCTCAGAAAATAAAAAAGGAATTTGGTGTCTTTTACTGTGTATTTTGCTTGGTACTCTAGTTACCTAAACATTCACGGTAAACCTAATTTTTATAGGGAATTAAAATGCTAAAAATGGGATGGGAACAAAGGGAGTTTAAAAACTACGTTTGGGTTGCAATGAAGTAACCACCACACTCAGGAAAAGGCTTGTCATGAAGGAACCCACTATGGTGAGAACATGGCAGTCATCTGTGCGTCTAGCTATCTTGCTGTAACGGGTATTTCTGATTATTAGTCTCTCCTGATATCTGTAACTATGCAATGGAAAAACAAATCAACTCTAGGGCGAAGGCTTAATGTGGCCACAATCTAGGTCATCTAAGTCATAATCAGTCATTGTCCTTGCATTTATCTAGTGCAGGGGGTGTTCCCAAGAGAATCCTTAGAACTTATGGCATTTATGAAGGTGGCAATGTGGGTGTTCTCTTTAAAAAACAAAACAAAACAAAACAAACCATTGGAAAATCTGCCAGTGATAAGAATTATCAGGCGAACAAAATACACTTCCTTGTTTTCGCCGTAATGATATAAACTCAGGGGTTATCTAATATTAACTAATGGTCTTAACTAGAGATCTAGGTCTCATTGATAAAAACAGGGAAAATAAATTCTTCATAAGGAATTAGTCTGGCATGAAAAATTCAAAGCCTGGAGTCCACAAGGGAAACAATACAAGGGACGCTTGCTAGATCCTGGCTGGGGACAGATCCAGAGAAAGTCCGACTACATCAAAATCACAGGGACATGCACCACACTTCTACTGTCCCTCGCTCCCCTCACCTTCAACTCTTCTGTGTGGCAGGGATCTTGTTTTCCCCGTCCAGCTCTTCCACCCCGGCCTGTGTCATGAGGTCTGCGATGTTTTTCTCCAGGTCATCAATGCGACTGCTCATGTCATCAAGTGGGGAAGTTAAAGACGGCACCAACAGCTTCCATTTCTTACCCCTCTCCTCCAGGGCCCTGCAGACTACAACCTTCAACACAGTGTCTTCACGAAAGTGGTTTTCCAATTCCCTTTGGATATTGTTAGAATCTGGTTCAGAGCACAGGAGTCCGGGGTGAGGATCAAATCCCAGCCCTGCCCTTTACTAGTGATGGGACCTGGGCAAGTTCTTTCACTTTTCTAAGCTTCCTGGCTCCTCATCCGCTACACAAAGGTAACGCTACAACCTCTTCATCAGGTGATGGTGAGGATCACAGGAGAGATACACATGAAATGCTTCGCTCACAGTCAACAGTCGATCATACTAGGCAGCATTACCGGTAGACTGTAAGTTCCTCGCAGCCAGGGATCTAGCTCAGCTGTATCCCCAGCTCTTTGCACAGTACTTCTCAGGAAGTGTGCATCTAAGCTCAGTAAAAAAAAAAAAAAAATCTGGTAAATGACTACTGGAAGTTGACCTGCAAACCACCCACTTATCGCCACCACCATCCGGAAACTGGGATCCAAAGGCCCCTCAGAGACTGATTACAAATAAAGGATATTTCTTCCAATGATCTGGTCGGACATGGTCTGAAATTTATCTTGCATCTGTTGCAGGAGTGTCTGCACCTGTGAAACAACAAAACACAACAGCCCACGCTTACCCCGAGACACCTTCACGGGATCAGGATAGGAGCCCTGGTGCCACGGGGAGACCAGGATTCCGGGTTCCGGCCCCAATTCTCCGCAGCTCCGTGGCCTTCGATTTCCCTATCCGGGTTTCAGTTTCCCCACCTGTCAAATTAGACTCGGGGGGCTGGTGACGCCCCCTCCCGTCTGGGCCCGCTGCGATTCCCAAGGCGTCGGGTGTTTTGGGGTGGGGCGCGCAGAGCAGAGTGGGTAGGGAGGGGAGCTGAGGGGAGCCGGGGTCACCGAGACTGAGTGGGGCTGGGTGCGGGGGGCGGGTCTGGCTGGGCACGTCAGCAGGCGCAGGGGCCTACGGCCAGCGGCCGGGGGGTCAAGGTGGCCAGGCCGCGGCCGCGAAGCCTCTAGAAACCTGGCTTCCAGAGACCTGCCCCGCGCGGCCGCGGAGAGGGCGCCTCGGTCCGCGGACTTTGCCGGCGCCCCCCGGGGATGCGGCGGCCTTGGGCGCGCCGCGCACAGCCGTCCCTTACCACCGAGGTGAGATCTTGCACGGTCTTGGGTTCTGTCTCTGCCATCTCCCCGGTTCCCAGCTTGGCGGTGCTGTCTCAGACGGTCACCTACACTTCCGTTTGTCCGCGCAGACGCCCCAGCGGCTGCTTCTCGCGACGACAGAGGCCACCCGCGGGACGGCGGGGTGTTGTGGGAGCTGTAGTTCGCGTTTCCGTTCCGAGGCGAGGCCCCGCCCACGATTTCTCCGCCCCTTCCACTAAGCCCCGCCCATCCCCCCGCCCCTACCACGCCTACCTCCTGGCCCCGCCCCGGGAGGAAAAAGGTGAAACGAACCTGCGGCGGGGCTAACGAATGGAGAAGTGGCCTTAGTCTCTTCCCAGACCGTCGTTAAAGGCCGCGCTGGCTTTCTTAGGTCGCCTGCGAGGTGCCAAGCCCAGACCTGTGTCGCCGCCTGACCTCCAACAAAACCCCGCAAACCCCGAGAAGGGAGAAGGAGTCGGGTCCCTTGGAGGGAAAACCGACGTCCCAGGGGGGAGGGGCGCGCCCACCACTCGCCCAGTGCCCAGCTGCCGGACTGGTTGCGCCCTGGACACAGTGTTTTTCTTTGTCCCCACGATGGTCGAGTGGAGGTGCCGGCGTTATGGGACAGGTTGATTTTCACTTTTAAGTGTAAGAAAAGTTCTGGATGGTGCAAAAATCCTAGATGACTTTTTACAAAGTCCTCACACTCTTGTGACCACCAAGACAAGAAACATGACCAGTTCGCTGGAAGCCCCTCCCCCTCCCCCCCCCCCCCGCCCCTCCCCCCCCCCCCCTCCCCCCCCCTCCCCCCCCCCCCCCCCCCCCCACCTACCCACCCACGAGGCCGACCACCGTCCTGACTCTCATCACAGTCATTCCGTTTTGCCAGCGGCTCAGCTTCGTACAAGTGGAATCATACGAACGCCCTCCTTAGAGCCTGGCTTCCTTCATTCAGCATGATGTTCCATGGTGTTGGGTGGGGAAGGTTTCTGGTTTGGTCAAGGAGGGAGCAGTGTGCAGGGTTAGGAGACTGGATTTGCTATTTCCGGAGGCGGGCACTGCGGAGTTGGGACCTCAAGTTCCAGCCCGGCAGGTGGTCTTGGGATTGGGTCTTGTTGGCAAGGGGGTAGGAGAGCCCTAGGATGAAGACCTGGCATGTTCCGGCAACGTTCACATTCCTTATCTCATTTAAGGACTGCATTTGGGGGTCAGTTCCAGCTTGGTTTTAGCTGCAGAGAGCCTGTAAGGGAAGAACCAGCATCTGTAACAAACCTGGGGGGCTGGTCTTAGGGATATAAGACTCGACTCTCTTCACCAGCCACTTACCTGCCTTCCCCCCTTACCTGCCTCCCTCCTTGCCCTCCTCCCCCCAGCCCCCAGGTTCCTTCCCTTGCCAAGAGGCAAAACATTTTATAATTGGGTTGTTGTTAACTGGTATTTAGCACTTTAACTGATGACTTAAAATAAACTGCTCTCTGGTGTTTAAACTTAATTCTCAGAAGAACCCTGTGACAGAGTTATCACCATTTTATAATGTTGAGAAAACAGACACAAGAGGGACTAAGACTCTTAAATCAGGAGGTCAAATTAGGAAGTAAGAGACAGGACTTGAGCCCAGGACTTTCTGACTCTACCCTCTCCTTTTTCTATCGTTCTAGAATTCTCTGAGTTGTGTGAGTTTAGAGCAGGGTTACTCAACAGTGGCACTGTTGGCATTTTGGGTCAGGTCATTCTTTGCTGCGGTGGGGGTGAGAGGTGCCCTGTACACTGTGGGATGTCGAGCAGCTTCTCTGATTTCTACCCACTACATGCCAGTAGCATATGCCACCACCCCCTTCCCCGTCGTGAAAAACAAATTTATCTCCAGACACTGCCGAGTGTCTCCTGGCGTGGGGGATCACCCTCAGATGAGAAACGCTGACTTTAGAGGGATCTATGAACATCGCCTAGAGTTCTGTTCACTTGTTCTGCAACCATGAATTTATTTTCGCTTGGACCTTTTCTTGAGAATTTTCCTCTCTCTATATTGACAATGAAGGTTGGTGTGTTAGTTTCCTAGGGCGGCTGTCACAAAGTGCCACACACTGGGTGGCTTAAAACAACAGAAATGTATTCTCTCACAGCTCTGGAGGCCAGAAGTCCAAAGTCAAGGTGTCAGCAGGGTTGGTTCCTTCTGAGGGCTCTGGGGGGAGAATCTGTTCCATCTTCTCTCCCAGCTTCTGGTGCTGCTGGCAGTTCTTTGTGTTCCTCAGCTTGTAGACCCATCACTCCAGCCCCTGCTTCGTCTTCACATGGCCTTCCCTCTGTGTGTGTTTCTCTCTTCTTCTCATAAGGACACCAGTCATATTAGATGAGGGGCCACCCTACTCCCAAATGACATCATTTGAATTAATTACATAGGCAAAGACCCTGTTTCTAAACAAGGTCGCCTTCTGAGGTACTAGGGGTTAAGATTTCAATGTGTCTTTTTGGGGGGGCACAATTCAACCCATAACAGTCGGTAAAGTTATACCACTTTACATTTGTATCCTACTTAGTATTTTATAAAGTGTTTACATAGAGCTCCAGAATCATTTAGCTTGTAAGTAGTCAAGGCTGGGTGAGATTGCAGGCCCTCTCACTTTGGACCCCAATCTCTGGGGCTCCCAGACTCAGCACAGAAGACTGGGTACCCACACCCTGGATTTCTAGTCAGGTCTGGCATAGGGCCGTGAGCAACACAGAACATGAATTAGCACTTGGATCTGGAGTTTTGCTGTGTGTGTGTGTGTGTGTGTTTCTGGCAGGAGACTTGAGGCCTTTTTATCCTGATTGAAATTTTCTTTGCATAAATAGCAAGCTAACTTGACACTTTTTTAGTGGAGGCTTTTTTTCTTTTGCACTTAAGCAGAAACACAGCATATTTTCTCTGTGTTGAGACCAAGGTCTTTTAAACAGCTGCTTTATGCAAAAACTCCACTAATTTATCGTCATGGCTGATATACTTACTTACTTTGTAGGGTTGACATACCGAATGTAACTGAATATTGTTCTACTAACAAAACTACTGTATTATATGTGAGGCACTAGCAGTTAACCTTTAAAAGTTTGGTTCTGAACAATTTTTTTTTTAACATCTTTATTGGAATATAATTGCTTTACAATGGTGTGTTAGTTTCTGCTGTATAACAAAGTGAATCAGCTATATGTATACATATATCCCCATATCTCCTCCTTTTTGCATCTCCCTCCCACCCTCCCTATCCCACCCCTCTAGGTGGTCACAAAGCACGGAGCTGATCTCCCTGTGCTATGCGGCTGCTTCCCACTATCTATTTTACATTTGGCAGTGTATATATGTCCATGCCACTCTCTCACTTCATCCCAGCTTACCCTTTCCCCTCGCCGTGTCCTCAAGTCCATTTTCTACATCTGCGTCTTTATTCCTGTCCTGCCCCTAGGTTCTTTAGAACCTTTTTTTTTTTTTAGATGCCATATGTGTGTGTTAGCATACGGTATCTGCTTTTCTCTTTCTGACTTACTTCACTCTGTATGACAGTCTCTAGGTCCATCCACCTCACTACAAATAACTCAGTTTCGTTTCTTTTTATGGCTGAGTAATATTCTATTGTATATATGTGCTGCATCTTCTTTATCTATTCATCTGTCAAAACCCCGCATTTCTGTTTAAGTGTCATAGTTATCTTATGACAACTATGGGAGAGGGATGTCCTTAAATCATGAGGATGCTCTTGTAGGACGACAGTTTAGAAAATTCTGCCCTAAAAGAAGGCAGGGAAGCAGAGGGTAAAGAGGTAGTGCTTGCTTTAAAACAGCACATTGTTACACACTTTGGGAAATGCTGCTGAATCAGAGTAACCAGTCTCTTCTCCTTGGGGATAAATCTCAGACAGGAATTTCTGCAGGTGCTGGATACCCATTTTATATAGAACAATCCATCAGGGCACCAATAATCCTCAGCAGGGAAGATGCTGCCTTGCTGGTGTGAGGAGGGGCAGGGCAGGGATTCAGGATCCACTCTTGGTGAGGAACAAAGGTAGGGCTTTGTTATGGAGAGAAAAGTCTAGTTCCGGCAAATTTAATTTAGAAATGCCTTCACCCCAGTACCAGTCCTCCTGGCTTGGATTCCCTTGCGACATCAAGTTTTGCTAGAATCCCTGGCATGCACCCTGGGTAGAGCCACTTGGGACTTTGACTTGGGAGGGTCTCTTTGAGGCTGTGTTTACAAAAGAACAGAAAACTGCTTTCATGGGGAAGAATGGTGTCACCGGTGGCGACCTAATCCATCTCGAATTGCTCTGCTTTGCTTTGGGTTTGAAGTGTTGGTTTATGTTTCTCATGTTCATTGTGGCAATTTTCCAAATTAGTGTCACCATGATTGGCTGACAAAGAATCAATTTCCTGGAGACAGAATGCCCAGGGAGGAAGGAAATGTTTCTTAGAGACTCTGACTTGCAAGTTTGGTTATGGTTTGCTTCGCTGATCCCGTCATCATCCAATTGTTTTGTCATCATCAATATCATGTATTGTGTGTGATGATACAAACTCCGTTCCGTTGACTCCTGGTGACATATGTGTGGTGCTGGCTTGGGATAAGTAGGAAAAGTACTGGTGTTGGAGTCATACATACCACTTACTAGGAGTGAGACGTGGTATAAGATAGTTTTAACTTTTGTGAACCTTGTTTTCTCATCTGTACAGTGGAGACAATCGCTGTTTCAACAGCCCATGAATTATATAAATTATATATATAGTTATATATTACATATAAAATGTATAACATAATATGTAAATACACATACATACATCAGTGTGTAAAAAGCTCGCCCATAGGAGGCACTTACAAAGTATTAGCATCCTCCCCTTCCTCTTTTTTGTTAAGGATCTTAATTAAGTAAACTTCTTGATGTCTATCTATACTGTATCTACTTCTCTCTCTGTTTCATTCTGTATCTCTCTGTGTCTGTCTGTGTATCTTTCTATGTATTATCTATCTATCTAGCAATCATCTATATGTTTTTTCCAAGTCAGAAGGATTTGACGGTTATGTAAGAAGAAAGGAAAAGAGTTAGTTATTAGGCAGGCAGCACTTAGTTTTACTTTTTGCCTTTAAATATTATAGGCCAACCAGAGCACCATTTGAAAAAATACACCTTTGCTTTGTCACTGTGTTTAAACTGTACTAAAGCCGGTCTAAGACCAGGTACACACATTAAAAATCCCAGATCACCTTTAGCTGACTATTTCACAAACAAGTTACAAATTTCATGGTAACTACACAGTAAATCAAATGTTAATTTACAGCGCAGAAACTATAAGCAATTCAGTAACTAGGGCCCAAAAGTACTGTATCCACAATAGAATGAAAAAATTTTTAATTATAAACTTTTATCCTTTTTGAGCATTTATGAAAAAAAATTTTTTTTGATTTCTGAAAATTTGTATCTTGGGGGAATAAATAATATTTAACATCAAACAGTGTTGATATGTGCATGACAACGCAAAAACTTTTTCATATAGCCTTCATTTTCAATTCTTTAATAATCTGAATGCTTGTATGACTGAATGCTGAATGACTTTATTTTCTAAAGGAAAAGCTTTAAAAAAACAGCAGAAAATGGACATTTTCAGCATATACTTCTTACAGGGCTTCTCTGAACCACTTTCTCAAAGGTTTCGTAGCTTCATAGTGATAATTACTGTGGTTTTACTACACCCGTTGCTTCTCACAGTATCCCTACCGACCAGCAAGCACTTGGGACCAAACAAAATTTCCAAGGCTTATCAAGCTCAGCAACCCTCCAACGATTACCGTTCTGATAGTGCTGCAGCGTGAGCAAAAGGAAGAGGCTTTTCTGCCTCCCGAATTTGATGAATATCTAAATGACTTCTGCTTAAATCACAGACTTATTCTTAATTTATAGAATTAAAGTTCTTATCTGAAATCCTTGTTCACACATTCAGTCCCACCATTTTTTTCTGTCTCTACATATTTCGTATATGCCTTTCTAGAAACATAGTCAAAACTAGAGAATTTTTCCAGTAGTGGGCTATTCCATTAGCAATAGGAAATACAATAAGGGTAACACATTTTACATAGCAAAAGAATTGTTAATTGCCTTAGATGAACAATTATGAAAGCACTTTATCATCGCATCATGAGAGGTTCCAAATCTCAACAGCCAGATAAGGAGAGAAGGTGGGATGTATCACCTTGGTGAAAGGCGGGGCCAGATCATTATTATTATTATTACTATTACTATTCTTTAGTAGTTAGACGGAAAAGGAAGTTCGGTCTTTCTCAGTGCTCACCTTTCTCTTGGTGTGATTTTTTTCTCCTTGGTGTGATTTATCTGTTGACTCCTGCTTAAGTCAACTACACGTGAATAGATTAATATGCTCCATCTTCAAAACCAGAAACTGCTTGGAGATCCTTTAGAATTTGTCTATAGCCAAGCACAGAACAAGCTCTTGAAGATCCCGCATGACTCTCTCCCTTAGCTTTCCCTCCGCTCAGTTGGTTTGGTAGTGACCGGGTACTTGGGAGGACAGGAGTTAACTTTTGGATAACTGAGATCTCTGATTCATCTGGTAGACTGCCCTCATGGACCTGACAAGCCATAGAAGGGAAGGGAGGAAATACTTAAGAAAATGATGATATCTTGTATAGGAAAAATTTCTAAGGTTCCAATATTAATTTAGAATAGTGTTAATAAAGTTCTTAGAACTAAGAAGTAGTTAGAAGGTCTGTTTAGTTGGTCTGGATAGATAGTGATGCTAATTAAGGCTTCAGACCAGGGCTTTCTGGTCTGAAGTAGACACTGTGTCTGAGAGTTGGGGGTGGCACGGGATATAGTGGGGACAGCATGAGCCCTGGAGCCACGTGGCCCGGCTTCCGGTTCTGGAGGCCACTTACCTTGGGCAAGTTGATTTTTCTGAGCCTCAGCTTTATTTGTAAGTTGGAGAAGATAATGGTACTGCCTCACACGGCTGTTGTAAGGATTCAACGAGTTAGTAAGTATAAAGGATTTTATATAGTGTGGGCACATAATAAGTAATCAATGCATGTAAACTGTTATTACTATTAATTGCATTTTTGTACCCTGTTCACACACACCAGGACAACTGTAGACCCTTTTCTTCAGAATCACCTGGAGAGCTTGTGTACAGGTAGAATTGCACTAAACCCAGCATCAAACATGGCGTTGGTAACAATTTTTTAGTTGCCAATCTTAAGATCAATGTATTCATTACGGATAAAACGCAATCTGATCGACTTCGAGAGTTCCATGGTAGATGGTTATTCCATTTATCGGACTGTTTAAAATGTCCTTCTGAAAATCTGGGATGAGTCACCAAAATTTCTAAAAATGTTCTTTAAGAATCAGTCTTATTTGATACCAGGTGATACTTACCATGAAACGCAGCTGGATTTATTTTGTTATGCTGTTCAGATTTGCAGGTGTTGCTGGAGTGTCAGGGCAGGTGCATCTACCTGAAATGACGTCCACGTGGAGAAAACTGGCAGCATCGAAGGTAACTTTTATAGAAATTAGAAAATGTTCACACGTGCTTATTAAAACAAATCGTCTGATATAATTTATGTCAGATGGGGAGAAAATGTAATTTTTAATTAGCTAAGGTGATTAATACACTAATAAAAAGAAGGTGTGACTGTTCATTCAATGAAACTAAAATCCTCAATCTCGCGCTCAGTAATGGGAAAGCAGTTTCTGGCTCTTTTTTTTTTTCAATAACCTGGACTAAAATAAAATGCAGTGGTAATTGTGAAATAATGTTTTGATTCTACCTTTTGGTTTCAGTAAACAATGTAAATGTATTCTAGCAAGTTAAAAACACCCTATGATTCAGGAAACGCTACCACTTTGGCTTCTAAGAATGGGCTATTTTGTTGTTGTTGAAGGGATTAGAAAGAACAACATGATAGAAGTATCTTGTCCTGATAAGAACTCTGGGGACAGGGAATATACTTAAATAGGGGATAATTAAGGCCTATCCTGCTTGTTGATGAAGTATGCCCTATACTCTGATTCCTCTGTGTTCTAACCTAAGTTGAGCTACCAGCTTGATTGGTAAAGTGCAGGAGAGCCTGTGGGCTTGAGAGAAAAAGGTGAATCTTACACTTGCATACTTGAGTGGATGGGTCACTCGAGGTCTGTATTCCTCCTCACGGAGGGCCCCGGCTCATGGAGGAGGGCGAGATTTCTGACGCTTAGTTAGCTAGCCTTTGAGCCAGGCTGCCAACCACCTGGCCATCTGAGGGTGTTCCTGGGTGTGCTCCAGGTTGAGCCCTCGCCCCGCCTTACGGGAAGAGGGGAGCGAGGTCCACCAGAGAGACACAAGGCTGCGTCCTGTGAAGCCAGAAGACGAAATCTGGTAAAGTGTGACTGTGCAGGCTTGGACCCCCTGCCCCCGAGCCTGCTCTGTGCACTGGTGGGGGCTTCTGGCTTTACAGACTTACCCACTTAACAGGAGACGTCAGGGGACCCAAACGGCCAGCCAAAAATGTGAACTTGCACTAGGCCAGACCCAGCAACAGTGACATCAGACACAACATAGAAATCAGAGAAAAGCTACTGTCCAGTAGTTTTAACCACCAACACCCATTTATTTTAATGAAAAAAAGTCTCTGCAGTCTATATGCTCCAAAAAGATTTACTATCAAAACAAATACAATATATGGAACTCTATCTGCATAATTTCACTACAATAAAGACAACATATGACTTCTAGTTCCTACAGAAGGTGAACTGAAAAGCACAAGTGCAAACAGAGATTGCATAAGAAAGCGTGTGCGCACGTGTGGTTAAAACCTTTAGTAAGCAACTGCATTAAAATATGCTAAGACACTTACCTGACCCTAGGTCGTGGCGAGCTCTAAGAAAAAGCCACAGGCTGTCACTAGTTTTATCTGCTAGAAAAATTTGGTGTGAGCTTTGATGGTTCAGTTAGTTTATCGACAAGAAGATAATCTCAGCACAAGCACTAATCTCCTTCTTACTTTCACATGCTCACAGAATAAAAATCAATTACTTTTCATACATAATGAACATCTTTTATTTTCAGGTTTGCAAACGACGGTCGTCGATTCACACAAAAGGGTACTTTTAAAACTACCTGTATTTACTCTATTGTATGCATGTATATATGAAATGAACGGTGTGTATGTGCATAAATGTCTGTCTGTACATGTGGGCAGATATATGTATACACATGGTACCTGATGACCTCTTCGGATGCATGTATGACCTCCACGATGACATTGGCTGTTGTACATATGCCGGGGAGGGCGAGATTCTCTATCATGATCCGGGTCCCCAGAAAACCCACTGGGAATGTGGATTCTGGACAGTTACAAACGCAGATAGATAGATGCCCATGCATTTGATGGTAAAATGTCCAGCTCTGCTCCTCACCTCTCTCGCTCAGGATCACCATCACATAGGACGGCAGTGAAAACTGGTCGTGGTCCTCATTCTAAAGAGAAAGGGCTCTGTCTCTGCTCTCCCCCTCTGCGGACCTGCCTGGCTGGTGGGTTGGTGGAGAAGCGTCAGCTCTGTGGTCTGCCCTAGTGCTGAACTTGATGCTGAGGCCCTGGTGGGGTCAGCTGCTATAGCTTCTACCCCTTCTTTGCTTAACCTCTCAAGGAAGGGTGACATACCAAAACCAAGCTTCTCCTGTAGAGTCTGTCTCTATAAATACTGGGTATATACACGTATAGATACACATACATATACAAATACTAACCCACAGACCAAACTGGATGTGTGGAATGCTGACTAGCAACATGGCAACACATCAGGAAGAGTAGTCATTGTTCCTCCTCCCAGAAGGTCAAGTTCTATGCCATGATCTTTAAACACTCAGGGAAAATTCAGAGGATTCCATTAATTAAAGGAGAAAGGGAGATGCTGTCAAAATAGTGAAGTACAGACTAAGTGAAAATTGCAAAGAAAACAAAAATCTGGAACAATTGAGGCCTAGTTGTGAAGTCTGAGAGCTGTAAACTGCAATCTTCAGATCTGGATTTTTTTTGTCTTTTTTTCCTGTTGCTATGGAAACTTGGTAGTCAAGCTTCAGATGTCAGGAGTTCTCACAGACCTGAATGGAAAAGATTCAGAGTCAAGTCAAGGAATATAACAACTCAATTCAAAACATTTTAGCTAAATACTAGACACATGACTGACAAGCTATAATAAATGCATTTATAAATATTGCACTACCTTGGGGAAGTTTTTTTTTTTTTCCCCTAAGCATAACATTTGAAGAGAGAATGAATTGTTCCGCTGGTTTATGTCTTAAAAAGCTGGACTCCTCTGAAAACGCAAACGCCAGACACCTCATCTCAGACCAGCCGCGGCCACTACTGCTGCTTCACTGAGCCCTAACTCCTGCAGTCAGCCCAGAGCCTGGCTATTTTATAGACAAGCCTACTTGGTAGCTTAGAAATTGATGATCATCCCAGATATTTTTTTTTTGGTCACACAGAAGAGCAAGATAGTTAGTGGTGGTTCTCCAGAGATGGTGTATGAATTTCTGATGCTTGCTGTAACAAATGACCGCAAACTCAGTGGCTTAAAACCACACAAATTTATTCTCTTAGACTCTGGAGGTCAGAATTCTTATGGGGCTAAAGTCAAGGTGTTGGCAGAGCTGCGTTCCTTTTGGAGGCTCTGAGAGGGTAGCCACCCCTTCCCTTTCCAGCTTCCAGAGGCCACCTGGGTTTGGTTGTGGCCCCTTCCCGCATCTTTGTGGCCTGCATCAAAGTTTACTGAGGTCGCCAGACTGTGCTTATTCTCTAGGTTTTACACCAGCTGAGGGACTTCTACTCTGCCGGATGATAGTATGAATGGAAATCGCTCGGTTCTCTGCCATTTTTGCTTAATTATTATTATATCTTGGAAATGTACAGGGAAATGGTACCACTAAAAACTCGTGTTACAAAGAAAGAAAAATGTATAAAAGGTCAACCCACAATGCAAGTATAGTTTATTCTGGAATGAACTGAATGCTGGAATATAATGGGTTATTCTGTAAAGCTTAGGGTTTTTCATTCTAAATCTGTTAAGGCAGCGGTCCCCAGCCTTTTTGGCACCAGGGACCGGTTTCGTGGAAGACCATTTTTCCACGGACGGCAGGTGTGGGGAGATGGTTCAGGCGGTAATGCGAGCGATGGGGAGCCGCAGATGAAGCTTCGCTCGCTCGCCCGCCGCTCACGTCCTGCTGTGCGGCCCGGTTCCTAACAGGCCGCGGCCCGGTACCGGTCCAGTCCGCAGCCCGGAGGTTGGGGAACCGTTGTGTTAAGGGGTGGCTCAGTATGAACCTATTCTGCACTCCATTGATTTTAGAGTTTAAAGCAGTCATGTATCTGTTTGGAAAATTTAGAGCTGCTGCTCTAAATTTTAGATTAAAAAGTGTTTGTAATGTGACTCAAGTCTAAAAAAGACAATACTGAGAAAGTTAAGGGTGAAAGCTGTTTTAACAGAAAGGGCCATGGAAATGAACATGCTAATTGAGATACAAGTTTTCATTATTTTCTACACCTAGGGATCTTTATATTGCTTGACAAATGAATTCCTTTGGGGTTAGGAGTCGTCTGAACTCATTTAATTTCCCTTTTTTCAGTTGAATTTTTCATTGCCCTTGCTACCATCGCCGTAAACTCTTTGGTTACCTGGGCTGCAGTAAACTATATCCTTCAGATTCACCTATATTTGAAAAAAGACTGGAAAAGAACATATTAAATGGCATCACTAATTTCATTCAAAAATATTTTCCTGTGTGAGATCAATAACTTAAAATAATCATTTTGGTCATTGAGAAAAATAGGAAAAAAATTTTGGCTGAATAAGATCTACTACATTTGAAACTCTCCAATCCCTGTTTGTCAACTTAGACTATAACCTATCTCCTGTGACAGTTGAGTTGATTACATGAAATAGTCCATGATTATGTAATGTTTTCAGCGGTGCATGTGCGAGGTCGGAGGTCAACTGTCATTGTCCATGAACTTGTACTACTTGGAGGGATCGGCTCTGTCTGCAGGCAGAGCACAGCCTGCTCTACTTGGGCTTGGTGCTTCCAGGCCCTGCCTCTGCCCATAACATATTTCACAATGAAAAGGAACAAAATATTGACACACTCAACCACATGGACTGTATGATTTCATTTGTAGAAAATTCTAGAAAAGGCAAGAAACTAGTAAGAGAAGGCAGATCACTGAGAGTCTGGATTGGGGGGAGGGGATCAACAGCAAAGGGATACAAGGAAACTGCATCTTGATTGTGGAGTGGCTACACTTTACCAAAATTCATCAAACTGTACCCCTAAAATAGGTGAATTTTAGGGAATGCAAATAATACCTCAATTAAAAGCATTAGAATGAAAAGTATTTCCAGTGGCTGTTTTTGCTCTTCTTGGTCACCTCTTTAAACTTCTTCATTGTGATCAAGATTACAATTCAATGCCCTCTCCTTTCTAACATAGAGACATTTAATTTTGGTACTTGTTCAAATGGTTCACCTGATCTGTCCTTTTATATTCTTGCTCTTGCTGATTAATTAGGCCTAAAACAATGTTCAGGAAGGTTTCAGCACAGTATTCTTCCTTGAACTTGCCTTGTCACACCACACAGAGCCCTACAAAAACCCTAATGGAGATGCCAGCTTGCTTCCTTGGGAGTGTCTTGGGGGAGAATTACGCATCCCCTCAATGTTATCAATACATAATTTAAACAACAAAATTGGCAGTGAAAATAATTTCATTTACATTTTCTATTACTTTCAATGTCAGTAGTTTTATTTCCTTTACTTTTAGATGTCAAAGAAGGAAGTGCGTATCTCTCAGTTCAACTCTCAGATGCAATAAAGCCTCCTATGGTATTGTAATAAACTGAAATGTTATTATCTTTTTCCACAAGGGAGGCAGTCTAATGACGAACACCGGCCTCCATGGGACCTTTCTGAGCATCAGTGTCTCATCTACAGAGTGGGATAAAACCATCAGGGCAATGACGGAAATAAAGAGAAAAGCCACAGAACACGGGGTGTTTCATTAATGCTAGTCTACTTGGATCAGAATATTATTTGAGAGGAGGAGGAAAACCCATTTTCTCTTCCCATGCTGGAAGATGTGACTCCTGCAGTTTTATGAACAAGGCCTTAAAGAAGGCATTGACACACTTTTTCTGCCAAAAGCCAGACAGTAAAAATGTTTTCGGCTTTTCGGGCCAAAGGGTCTCAGGGGCAACCACTCAACTCTTTCTGCGGTGGTAGCAGAAAGCAGCCACAGACAGTGTGTAAATGGACCTGCTGTGTTCTAATCAAACCTTAAAGGCAGGAAGTGGCTTTATTTGGCCTTCGGGCTGTACTTTGACAACCACTGATTTAAAGAAACATCAAACAGATTCTAGATTGGGATTGACATATATACACTAATATGTATAAAATGGATAACTAACAAGAACCTGCTGTATAAAAACATAAATAAAATAAAATACAAAACAAAAACAAAAACAAAAACCAGATTCTACCACATCCCTAAATTCATTCAAGGACAATGGCTGGGTGGGGACGTTATCTTGCTCTTGCACCTTACAACCTAATTTCAGGGCTCTTCGGGCCCACGCCCCACACCTTGCTTAATGTTTTAGGCCCATTTCTGTGTGCCCTCTTGCCACTGTCACGTTAACAGCTGCACAGGTGGGTCAGCCACTTTGACCTTGCTCTTAGGAGAGAGTCTGAGCCATAGGACACCCATGGTTACTTATTCCTCACATGCCTACATTATTAGTTTCATTCTTTCCCTGTTAGGAAGAACAACTTGGGCAAGGTCTATAATAAAACAAGAATCATTATATTTAGCAGGCATCTCTAATGTTCAAATGAACATTATCAAATAATCTTATACCTTTGATATAAGGCCAGACTGAGGTTCGTTTTGGAGCCAGACAGATGGGTGATGACACCTGTTCTTAACTATTTTGGGGGCTGAAACTACATGTCTTGTGGTGCAAAACATGGGAGGGTCAACTGAGTACCTTTCCAGCTGTGTAGGGAGATTCAGGGCTCCTTTCTGAGGATGATTTTGGCCTGATCTCAGGTGCCCTTCCCTGCAGTGGGATAACCAGGTGGCTCTCCATTTAGGTGAGAACAGAAAGCACATCTGATATCTCAAACACAGAATGCATGCATCTGTCTTCTCTCAATGATACTACTGTGAGTATAAAATGAACATGAGTTCTTTAGGAGTTATCAGGATTAACTGTGATCCAAGAGCTCAGCTGGGAGAGATGAGAAGTGAGCCATCCTTGGGAACCTGCTCATTACTGATGCCTGTAGGTCAGGGGTCTCCAAAGTAGGGCGAACAAGAAAATCCCTTGTTGGGAGGAAGCAAATACTGCCATGGCTATTTATATTCCTTTTAATCTAAACAGACAGATTACATCTTACTAATATTTAATACATGGATTTGGAGTAGCAGGCATGTGTATTATCATAAAATATATTGTGTGAAAATATACAAACACTCGGTGTGTGTGCTGGAGGCCACTGTCTCTTGGGATGTTGGTTCCATGGGTTGGATGGGCCTGGGAATCTGTATTTCAACAATCAGCAGTAGGAAGTCTCCATTTAAAAACCCCCCTGGCCATCTAGAGGTGCTGATAAATGAGCAGGGTCCTGCAGAGCCTTGGTTCATCAAGAGTCAGGCTTTGATGTTGTGTAATTGTATTTATAGAGGGCGACGTGTGAGTGGCTACTCAGCTATCTTCTCCATCTGTGTACACACACACACACACACACACACACACACACGTGCACACATACAGCGTTCTTATTTCTGTACAATCACCCTGGAAGTACTGCCCTCTAGTTTACCCAGACTCTGCTATATGTGAATTCCAATGGGTCTCAGAACCCAGACCCAGTGCTGGGCTCGCTGTCTGTCTAGCGCTCACTTGAGAAGCTCGTGGAAAACATTCCAGAGGCTTACTGCAGTAGAGTTAGTTGGTCAGAGCAGGACACTAAATAATCCACGTGCGTTTGTTGATAGGGGAATACACTGCGCCTAATTCCTATGATGGGATGGGATGGGATGCTCTTGAGCAGTTAAAGTGAATGAACCAGAGCAGGGGTACCTGGCTGGTGCACCACAGTGCGTTTATATGGCTCTCGAATTAAGTACAGTTTCACACTTTTAAAGGTAGTAAAACACAGATGACAGAAACAAAAAAGCCATAAAAAAGAATATGTGACAGAGCCCTGATGTGGCCCACAGAACCCAAAACATTTGCCACCTGACCCTTGATGGAAAAAGTCTGCCGACCCCTGAACTAGAGCAACATAGATGGAGCTTGGAAATGTAATGTGGAGAGGAAGAAAAGCGAGTTGCAGAACATCAGGCTCAATATAACATGGATTAGATCAAGTTTGACAAACTGCACAAAGTAGAACTATATGTGGGGTGTGTGTGTGTGCGTGTGTGTAGTAACAGTATAAAACAATGTCCACACACACTCTAGCTCATGATAGCTATTGTCTCTGGGGAGAGAGAACAGGAAATGAAACTAGGGAGAGGAACACAGGGGATTTCAGCTTCATCTGTAATATTTTATTTCTTGAAGAAAAAGGAAAAAGGAAGGAAGGAAGGAAGGAGAAAGAGAGAGAAAAAGAAAAGGAAAGAAAGAGAATATAAGAATGAGAGAGAGAGGAATATATATTTCTTCCCTCCCTCCCCCCCTTCCTTTCTCCCCCCCTCCCGTGCTCCACCCATCCACCCACCCATCAACCCATCCACCCATCCATCCAACAAGACACTCCTCACTGTAAGCTCTCCTCTTTAGTTCTACGCCCAGGACTCTGGCTCAGCACAGCTTTAAGTGTCTGACGTTGGAATGTGTCATTTCCTGTTGACTCCACTCACCACTGTCACCAGGATACAATAACTTCCATTCTTTATTTTCTAATCATCAATTTCTCAACCTCCTAATTCACAACAACGCAAATAACCTTCTGAAAATGTAAATACTGAGGCCCCAAAGGCTTTTGAATGGCATTAGCTATATGTGAATAATTTCTAAGGTTAAAATTGGACTAGTATGCCATAAATAGGAAATATCTGATACACGTATCTATTCATTTCATGCTCACATCTATATTACTCGGCATAATAACTCATTTGTTTAAAATAATGCTTCATTATGTCATAGTCATGACTACTGGTCAGTGAAAAAATGTGTGAATTATGCATCTATCTCTTTTCCTATGGCCTCAACCTCTCTCCATGCATTCTCATGACTCTTCTTAAAAAGGTATGGAATCTCCTTTAACCTCACTAAAGATAATTCTGCACAATGCAGAGAGAAACAGGGCCCTAGTAGACCAGTTAAGCAATCTGGTCACATTTGTATGAGCTCAAGTTCAGGGGCATCTGCAGGAAGTTTCTTACCACCTGCTCTGTAGGATGGCCTTGGGTGCCTTTGCACCGTTCGTCACATTAGTGGGCAGGGGGATGTGAAGGTGCCTTTCAACATCAGTCAGAGCACTTTTACAGGTAACACTCTGTTACACCGACATAAACTAAAAATGAATGTTTCCTCTGGGATAAATTTTTTGGGAAGGATATATGGAAAAACAATAGCTTTGGTGAAGTTACGTTTTTGTACTGTGCATGCACTGGAGTTTGGTTAACTTACGAGCTAAGCTGAAGAAAGACAGGAGCAGGACTGCGGTTGCGCTGAAGTGCGGGGCCCCTGCCGTGTTGCAGTCCACTTTGGAATTCTTGCAGGAACACACTTGTACCCTGAGGTCTGTGATGTTCGTCATGGGTGGTTTCCCTGAGTCTGTCACCATGATGGGCAGGTGGTAATTTGCTTTGTTCAGATTTTGAAGAAGGCTTACCAGGGCGTGCGTATCTATGAAGACAAAGGGAGGCCTTCATGAGAGAGGGCTGGACCTTTCCAAATAAAAGAGTGGAGTTTCGGCCACTAAACCCACACAAAACAGGCAGTTTATTCATTTAACTAGAAGAGTGCTTAAATATAAATCCATTAATATCAAATAAAAATAAAGATTCACTTCTTCAGTTGCAGAAGTCACATCTCAAGTTTCTGGCAACCACACATGGCTGGTGGCCACCATACCAGAAAGTGCCAGATAAAACACTTCCAGCATCGAGGAGTTCTATGGTTCAGGGCTATTATAATCAATTTCAAGAGGACCCACTTTCGTGAAGATGATTGACTACCAAGAACTCCTCCCTGAAAATTTATTATACTAATAAAGCCATCTTCACAAAGATCACATTCAACATTTAGAAGAAATAATGTAAAAATCCATGCTTGAATTGTCACATTGTACATCTTAAATATATACAATTTTTATTTGTCAATTAAAGGTCATTAAAGCTGGGAAAAAAAGAAAAAAAAGAAATTGTCAGCTTAGAGCATTTTTATATAAGAATCCAAATTCAAATAATCAAAATACATTTTTGGAACAACAATAACAAAAATCCACTTTTTTTTTAAATTTTATATTTTATATAGCAGGTTCTTATTAGTTATCTATTTTATACATATTAGTGTATTTATGTCGATCCCAATCTCCCAATTCATCCCACCACCACCACCACCCCTGCCACTTTCCCCCCTTGGTGTCCATACGTTTGTTCTCTACATCTGTGTCTCTATTTCTGCCCTGCAAACCGGTTCATCTGTACCATTTTTCTAGGTTCCACATATATGTGTTAATATATGACATTTGTTTTTCTCTTTCTGACTTACTTCACTCTGTATGACAGTCTCTAGGTCCATCCACGTCTCTACAAATGACCCAATTTCGTTCCTTTTTATGGCTGAGTAATATTCCATTTTATATATGTATCACATCTTCTTTATCCATTCGTCTGTCGATGGGCATTTAGGTTGCTTCCATGACCTGGCTATTGTAAATAGTGCTGCAATGAACATTGGGGTGCATGTGACTTTTTGAATTATGGTTTTCTCTGGGTATATGCCCAGTAGCGGGATTGCTAGGTCATATGGTAATTCTATTTTTAGTTTTTTAAGGAACCTCCTTACTGTTCTCCATAGTGGCTGTATCAATTTACATTCCCACCAACACTGCAAGAGGGTTCCCTTTTCTCCACACCCTCTCCAGCATTTGTTGTTTGTAGATTGTCTGATGATGCCCATTCTAACTGGTGTGAGGTGATACCTCATTGTAGTTCTGAAAAATCCACTTACTCTTAAGGTGGGTAGGACCCCATGTGTTGCTATGGGGATGGGTTCTATAGTCTAGTCTCTATCAGGCCTCAGCCTGCACCCCTAGGTTTAGGTGGGAATCCATAGCACAACGCACAACTTGGAGACTGGATCTTTAAGCCCACGTTTGGTGGGAATATCTGCCGTTACCCAGGCCACTGGGCAGCACTCAAAAGTGGCCACCCCACCTGGCACTGTTTTTGGTCTCGGGCTGTTTGCTTTTCAATCACTCAGATGACTACGGATTTTTTTTTTTTAAATAAATAAATAAATAAGTAAATAAATAAATTTATTTATTTATTTTTGGCTGTGTTGGGTCTTCGTTGCTGCGCACGGGCTTTCTCTAGTTGCGGCGAGCGGGGGCTACTCTTCGTTGCGGTGCGCGGGCTTCTCATTGCAGTGGCTTCTCTTGTTGCAGAGCACGGGCTCTAGGCACGCAGGCTTCAGTAGTTGTGGCATGTGGGCTCAGTAGTTGCGGCACGTGGGCTCAGTAGTTGTGGCTTGCGGGCTCTAGAGCGCAGGCTCAGTAGTTGTGGCACACGGGCTTAGCTGCTCCGCAGCATGTGGGATCTTCCCAGACCAGGGCTCGAACCTGTGTCCCCTGCACTGGCAGGCGGATTCTTAACCACTGCGCCACCAGGGAAGTCCCTTTTTTTTTTTTTTTTTAACTGTTCCTTTCTGGGCATAAACAATGCTAAGTATTCAGAAAAAAATTCTGGGACAAGAAAAAGAACTGAGAAGGCATTTTAACTATTAAATAAAACCAGGAGGGAAAAGAGAGTGTGATGACCTGAAAACAAAAACAGATGAAGTATTATCCTATCCAGAAGGCTACAGCAGCAGAAATAACCAATGTGGATGATTACCCCAGTGAAATGGCAGGTTAACACGAGGAACATTCTCTGATCTCCCGCAAGGAGAGGAGAAACTCTTAAATGAGAAAGTTCCAGCTGGAAAGAACTGGGGATGATTATTCAAATGAGCTACAGTCACAAAAACTAGCAAATAAAACACTAACCCCTCAAATAAGAGAAGGGCTGTTTTAATTAAAAATAATCAATGTAACAAAATTCATTCTTTAAACAGCAATGAAATAGACAAACAGGCAAAGAGAATCAATGACAAGAGAAAGACACCAATAAAATGAGATATGAGATAAGGCCATAACAATACATGTGACATTTTTTAATAGAAAATTTTATGTACAACTGTACAATACATTTTCAAAACTTAATGAAATGGGTAATTCCCCATCCCTCTCAAAAACTGTACCGCTGAAGTACGAACAGGGAGCCCAGCCCTGACTGGGTCAATCGCAGGATAAATTTGCTATTGATGGCAAAGTGTATATAATGTGTGAGTTCGGTTTTGGGCTTTATTGCGAGACAAGGTGATCTTAGTAGCGAGTTCACATTTGCCAAGGGGAGGGGGGTGGAGGAGGTGTTGTGATACAGGGGTACTTGTTAATTCAATACATTGATATTTCAGTCTTAATAAGGCAGATGATAAAGTTTTAAATTTAAATTTTAAAATTCCACCTGTCCATGTGCAGGGACTGGTAGAAAGGGACATTGCTTGCGAGTTTCATAAACGAGGAACAGGACAGATGGGAGAAGATATCAAAGTCGAAAGTCAAAGTCAAGGTCACTTTAGAAAGTCAATTCTGAGATCTGCAGCATAAAATGGAAGTTGGAGGATTAGAGGTTAAGACTTCCTGAAGATTCTCGTACTGGTGCGTCTCTTAGGAAAGCAAGCATAGCATGGAAAATCTCTGCAAAGCGCTGGTGAAAATTAAGGTAATTAAGGTAAACACAGAGGAGAGGCAGCTGAGCCAAGACCCCTGGCTTTCGAAGGCTGAAGACTGGGTGGGTGTGGAGTGTAAAGTATGGGCTGTGTAGTATACAGGGTACAGCATAGAAAAGAGAGGAAGCGAAGGAGAAAACTTTCATGTTTGCATTTCTAAGGAACAGATATTCAATATTTTTACAAATCGTATACAGCTGCTGGTAGGAAAATTGTCAGTATTTGTAATGTGTGAATAGCTTGAAACAAACCATGTGAGGATGCCCGAGAGCGGAGAGGAGGAGGAACAGGCTGGGAACAGAAACCACGCCAGGGAAACTAGGCTTCAAAGCTGCAGGATAACTACAGAACGTTCGGCGGACTTACTGTTGATCTTGGAGATCTTCCAGACTTTATCAGGAACAGTTGGTTTATGGATTTCAAATTTGAAAGGATCTGTATTTGGGTGAAGATCCTTATCTGAAGCTCCCAAAATGACCACGCTGAGGTTTTTGGCGTCATCACAGACCTCCGCTACCGTGGGGTAAATGAAGGGCGCGTTGTCATTCACGTCTTCCAGAGTTATCAGCAAAGTCCCAGTGCCAGTAGCGGGAGGGTTGCCTACAGAGAAAGGGGGGAGATGTTAGCACACAACCGGTACAAGGCAGGAGTCGTTGTCCACAGCACCTTCTCCCAGCGTGCCAGATGCCTTTACTGTTGTCACCAGGTTTCAGACAGGACGAACAGGGAGAGCTTCCATCTTTGTATAAAGTTTAGTGGTTTAAAAAGCCTTTTAGTATGATCTCTAGGTCCATCCATGTTGCTGCGAATGGCATCATTTCACTCGTTTTTTATGGCTGAGTAATAGTCTATTGCATCTATATACCACATCTTCTTTATCCATTCATCTGGGGTTTTTTTTGGATTTTGTTTTTAAATTAAAAATTCTAACTCTAAGCCTATTGAGTAAAAATAATTGAGTGGCATGGATTTCTCTTTCTAAAGAGAAAGGAGGATGCACTGATCTAAAAGAGGATGCACTGATGCATGCAGCACAAAAGAGCAAGACTTAAAGGTTCAATATCAAATGGTGTTGGTGGGGGGTGGGCGGTAGGGGAGAGGGGCATAGATATGAAGAAACCTGTTTGAGACATATACCCTCAGCAAGAGAGAAAAGAGATTTGATCTTTTTTTTTGTTGAATGCCTATATGTGATTTCATGACGTTTTTTTCCCAGTTATTAATTTCTAGAGGCCTATACCCATAGTGGGAGACAGTACTTCCCTACATTGTCATTTTAACTGGAGTCTGACACTAATTCATTAGGTTTTGAATAATTACGGGTTACTGAAGCAAAGTGGAAAGTATCCTGCATGTATATATTCACTTCTAAGTGAAACTTAATATTATTTGCATATAATATTAAAAAATAAAAACTGATGTTTTCCCCCTTATATCCATTCATCTGTTGATGGACACTTAGGTTGCTTCCACGTCTTGGCTATTGTGAATAGTGCTGCTATGAACATAGGGATGCATGTATTTTTTTGAATTATAGTTTTCTCCAGATATATGCCCAGGAGTGGGATTGCACTTAGATTATCATACTAAGTGAGGTAAGCCAGACAAAGAAAGACAAATATCATATGATATCGCTTATATGTGGAATATAAAAGTCTTTTATCATATGTAAGACTTTTGACTGACATTCTTCAGCCTTCACCTTTAGAATGCTAAGCTTTAAACATACATGTCATACCAGCACGTTGAAAGTCACTCAAAGAATGGAGATGAGAAATAGAACTTATCCTCGCTTACCGAATTAAACCTTTTATCTAAACAGCCAAGTATTTGCATGTTGGCAGTGTAGACAGGATGGAGATTCCGTGAGAGATGACCATATTCCATATGCAATATTCCCCTTCACTGACTGGGAGGTTGACTACGAGAGGAAGACCTAATCCAGTGTTTTCTCTTGTGGGTGATAAAGGGTCTGGGATGGCTGGTGGTGCCCCTGGGAGCTGGCATGGCTGGCCCGGAGCACAGGACAGATTTAGAAAGGCCGGTTATTGTGGTTACCAAAGGTGAAACGGTGGGGGAGAGATAAATTAGGAGTATGGGGTTAATAGATACACACTACTATATATAAAATAGACAACCAACAAGGACCTACTGTATAGCACAGGGAACTATTCTCAATATCGTGTAAGAACCGATAATGGAAAAGAATCTAAAAAAGAATATATATGTGTATATATGTACAAATATATATCTCTCTCAATATCTTGTACTATACTCAATATCTTGTAATGTAATCAATATACTCAATACCTTGTAATAACCTACAATGGAAAAGAATCTAAAAAAGAACATATCGGGACTTCCTGGTGGCGCAGTGGTTAAGAATCCGCCTGCCAATGCAGGGGGCACAGGTTTGAGCCCTGGTCCAGGAAGATCCCACATGCCGCGGAGTAACGAAGCCCGTGCGCCACAACTACTGAGCCTGTGTTCTAGAGCCTGCGAGCCACAACTACTGAACCCGCGTGCTACAACTACTGAAGCCCGCGCGCCTAGAGCCTGTGCTCCGCAACAAGAGAAGCCACTGCAATGAGAGGCCCGCGCACTGCAATGAAGAGTAGCCCACGCTCGCTGCAACTAGAGAAAGCCTGCACAGCCACGAAAACCCAAGGCAGCCAAAAATAAATAAATAAATAAATAAATAAATAAAAGAATATATCGATATCTGTGTATATATATATAACTGAATCACTTTGCTGTACACCTGAAATTAACACAATGTTGTAAATCAACTATATTGCAATAAAAAAAAATCTTCAATAAAGATAAACTTAATGTTCTAAACAAAAAAATTTTTTTAAATAAAAATGCAATAATTCTCTGCAAAAAAAAAAAAAAAGAAAGGCAGGTTCGTTATGAGAAATGAAGTCACTAACTGGCTACTGGGACAGTTGAAGCAACCATAATATAATCTTTGGGCCTTATTTTTAAAGCCTTGTTTTTATTCAATATTTCAGTTATTTCTTGAAATGTTTTTCATTTTAGGGAACGTTATTTTAAGACGTCCTTATAATCACCTATGCAATGTCTTTCACTTAAAGAACAGGGTGTTCAATCTTAATAAGACTCAGCGTGGCTTTATTTAACTTCCTCTCATTTTTACTCATCTACGCATTAGAGGTTTGCTCTTGGGACAAACCATTCATTAATAGCTTCTAATTTTCTGTGAGAAAAGTTAGAGCCAAATTTGCAAGCCACAAATAGTAAGCGTACAGATTTGCCTTGTTCCAAAAAGGGTTTGATGCACCTCTGGAATTACAGTACTCTAATTCTGTATGCTAGGACTAAGCTAATGTCTAGCTAGCTCCCTTTTTTCCACCCATCCCCATTTGCACTTAACCAGATTTCCAAGCTTAATTTTATTTTATCTGGTACTATGTTTATTTTTTGAAATGCACATTAAGTTTAAAGTCAATTTATGAACCACATGGGGGTTGGAAGGGGAGTGAATGTCTGAGCTCAGAGTACAGGTGTCAAGGGTAAGTCAAGGCAGGGTCTGACAGAGTCTGTTGATAAAGAAACAATGAGGACTTCCCTGGTGGTGCAGTGGTTGGGAATCTGCCTGCCAATGCAGGGGACACGGGTTCGAGCCCTGGTCTGGGAAGATCCCACATGCTGCGGAGCAACTGGGCCCGTGAGCCACAACTACTGAGCCTGTGAGTCTGGAGCCTGTGCTCCGCAACAAGAGAGGCCGCGATAGTGAGAGGCCTGCGCACCGCGATGAAGAGTGGCCCCCGCTCGCCACAACTAGAGAAAGCCCTCGCACAGAAACGAAGACCCAACACAGCCAAAAATAAATTAAATAAATAAATAAATAAATAAATAAACCCAGGAGGAAAAAAAAAGAAACAATGAGCCCTTCGCAGATCCGGGCAGTTTATTACTTACATAGACACTAGAAGGACGAGTAGGCAAAGGTGGCTCTTGTGCATGGGACGCCAAAACGAAAGGGGCACGTAACCACAACACGAATGAAGGGAGGCCCTGTTGCTGGGGAGCCAATTTCAAGCTGCTTTTCAGCAGTTTTATAGATGCAGCTGCAGCTGAAGAGGGTGGGCAGGAAGCCTGGTCCCTTGTCAGACCCGGGAAGGTGATGAGAAACGGTTTGTGACAGCCTCCCAGGGGACATTGGGAGGTGAGTGGGGAATGGACTGTTGCAGCTCCCGAGAGTTTTTCCAACACTGTCATCAGCTGCCACCAGGGGGCTGTCCCTACTGCAGGGCATACAGAGGGGTGGCCAGGGGATGCGGCTGGAGACAGACGTCTGGTCGGGCAAGGGGGCTTTGACTGTCACAACTAGTTGCTTGTACTGATGTTCCGGACTCACGAAGCCACCGGAGTTTTTCAGAAAGGCAGTGGAACAACCTGATCTGACTTATTTGTAGAAACACACAATGGTATTGACAGGAGATGTTGGGCACCGGAGGCAGGGAGACCAGCAATAGATTGAGTCACGATGGGCAGTCTGAACAGCAAATAAATGTCTCATCTTGTTGATGAGGCACTCAGATGAGGCTGCCAGAAGAAAAGCAGAAGGTAGTGGGGAGTAGAAAGACAACGAACTCAGCTTTGACTGTGCTAAGAGCCCGTCAAATTCAGTGCACCCACACGGAAGTGCTCAGAGCTTGGGAGACATGCCAGGGCTGACTTAGCGATTAGGGAGTTGTCAATGTAGATGCTTTCGAAACCTTTCTAGCAAATTAGGTTACCCAAGGTGAAAGTGCAGAATGACAGAGGGGTGGGCACCTTAGGAAACCCCAAAGAGCAGATTAAAAGTTTAAAAAGCAGGTGATAGTTTCTGAAAGACATAGGGGAGATGAATTGGAGGAGGCAATGATCAAGAATTCAATGTGTTATGACGCACAAAAGGATAAGGAGTAAAGAGAAGCAATGGGATTTTGCAAGGATGATATTATTGGCGACTTATTTGTTTGTTTAACATCTTTATTGGAGTATAATTGCTTTACAATGGTGTGTTAGTTTCTGCTGTATAACAAAGTGAATCAGCTGTATGTATACCTATATCCCCATATCCCCTCCCTCTTGCGTCTCCCTCCCACCCTCCCTATCCCGCCCCTCTAGGTCATCACAAAGCACCGAGCTCATCTCCCTGTGCTATGCGGCTGCTTCCCACTAGCTATCTATTTTACATTTGGTAGTGTATATATGTCCATGCTACTGTCTCACTTCGTCCCAGCTTCCCCTTCCCACCCCACCATGTCCTCAAGTCCATTCTCTACGTCTGCGTTTTTATTCCTGTCCGGCCCCTAGATTCATAAGAACCTTTTTTTTTTTTTAGATGCCATACATATGTGTTAGCATACAGTATTTGTTTTTCTCTTTCTGACTTACTTCACTCTGTATGACAGACTCTAGGTCCATCCACCTCACTACAAATAACTCAATTTCGTTTCTTTTTATGGCTAAGTAATATTCCATTGTATATATGTGCCACATCTTCTTTATCCATTCCTCTGTCAATGGACACTTAAGTTGCTTCCATGTCCTGGCTATTGTAAATAGTGCTGCAATGAACACTGGGGTGCATGTGACTTTTTGAATTATGGTTTTCTCTGGGTATATGCCCAGTAGTGGGATTGCTGGGTCATATGGTAGTTCTATCTTTAGTTTTTTAAGGAACCTTCATACTGTTCTCCACAGAGGCTGTATCAGTTTACATTCCCACCAACGGTGCAAGAGGGTTCCCTTTTCTCCACACCCTCTCCAGCATTTGTTGTTTGTAGATTTTTTGATGATGGCCATTTTGACCGGTGTGAGGTGACACCTCATTGTGGTTTTGATTTGCATTTCTCTAATGATGAGTGATGTTGAGCATTCTTTCATGTGTTTGTTGGCAATCTGTATATCTTCTTTGGAGAAATGTCTATTTAGGTCTTCCGCCCATTTCTGGATTGGGTTGTTCGTTTTTTTGATATTGACTGGTGACTTATTTGGGAGTGATTTCCATTAATGGGGAAGAAACAAGCTTGAAGGAAGCTGATCAGTGGTTCATGAAGCATGAGAACAGATACTCTTGAAAAATTTCTTTTAATTTTTAATTGAAGTATAGTTGATTTACAATGTTGTATTAATTTCTGCTGTACAGCAAAGTGATTCAGTTATACATATGTATACATACTTTTTCATATTCTTTTCCATTATGGTTTCTCACAGGATATTTTGAATACAGTTCCCTGTGCTGTACAGTAGCGCCTTGTTGTTGATCCATTCTCTATATAATAGTTTGCATCTGCTAATCCCAAACTGCCACTCCATCTCTTCCCCACCCCCCCTCTTCTGGCAACCACAAGTCTGTTCTCTATGTCTCTGCATCTGGAGAATAGATACTCTTTAGTGGGGCTGGTAGAAATTTAAATAGATTAACACCCAAAGACAGTTCTAGAGTAAACATTCAAATAAGTATCTGCTAAAATAGGAACACAAATGTAATTAATCATCAGAAGGATGGCTATTTCTAATGGTGGCACACCATCAACTTTTGTTAGCGCAAGAACTCAAAGGAAATGCGTAATTACTTTGAAGTTGGTTTTTCACTGTCAGCTTTAGTCATTTGGTTGAATTTCTTTACTGAAAAAATATTTTTCTCTTTTTATGGAACTAATTGAATATCTCAGAGGAATCCATTATAATTTTTTCACTCTGAATATAATATGAAGTCATTTGGTACAATGGATGAGGAGGCATTATGAGTATTTGAAATATGGTCATAAGAATTGGCCTTTCATGAACTTAATTATACTACTGTCTTCAGTTCCCCATGTGTTATTCCCAGGCCAGGCTGGTGATGTCTTTTTCTGAAGTCAAGTAAAATGAGCTTGTTTTTCTTTTGTTGAGAAGGTAAAGACTTGATTCTCAAAATCCTCAGGGAAAGCCTCTCCCAGTTTATATGCACGGGATGGAAAAAAAATCACCATCCAAAATTTAAATGTGATTCAATATTTAATGGTTCTTCATGAGCCCTTTGGCTCCAATAGTTCCAGGGGCCCAGGAAATACTGGAGCTTCTAGGTATTCCCTGGCACTCAGCAAAAATCCCACGGCCCTCCTCTCCCCCTTTCCACCAGCAACCCCAAGCTCCCAAGGGCCCACTCCAAGCTCCCAAGGGATATGGAGCTAGACCTGCACTTGCTCCTCCCGGCAGCTCCTCAGAGGAACCCAGGGCCACATTCTCAGAGGACACATTAAGGCTCAGAGAAAGTCCCACCTCGCAACCTGTGGAGGGATTGCTCGTGTCTGCAAGGGCTTCTGTCTTTATAGTGTCAGGAGAGGGAAGGGTGCCGAGAGATGAACCACTCCTGTCAGTGGGTCTTAAATTTAATGGGAGGTGGGTTCCCCTTTGGGAATCTGATGGTCATGGTCCTGCCTCCAGGGAAATGCACGTCCGTTCATACCGAGGGGTCCGCAGTCACTGGGAGTACCGAAAGTGCAGCCTGGGCTCTGAGCACGTTCAGAGCCGCTGATCTAGAACACCCTGGTTTTAGTTGTTGTGAGGCTGAGGTCAGAGAGTTTGAGGATGGGCTCAGATTAACTCCGTGAGTCTCAGGCCTCCTTCTCTAGAGCAAGGGTTAATCTTCGCTTTCTATGTCCAAACTTGCACTGTGTAGCTTGATTCTTACAGGCTCTCATTTCAACCATGAAAGCAAACTAAAATTCCTAAACCATGATTTAGGGTTATTATTAGTATTATTGTTTGTATCTTTTTCTTACGAGCTACTTTTTATTGTGGCAAAATATATATAACATTTACCATTCTAACCATTTAAAAAATTAATTAATTAATTTATTTTTGGTCGCACTGGCTCTTTTCTAGTTGCAGCGAGCGGGGGCTACTCTTCGTTGCGGTGCACGGGCTTCTCATTGCGGTGGCTTCTCTTGTTGTGGAGCACGGGCTCTAGGCACGTGGGCTCAGTAGTTGTGGCTCACAGGCTCTAGAGCGCAGGCTCAGTAGTTGTGGCACACGGGTTTAGTTGCTCCGCGGCACGTGGGATCTTCCCAGACCAGGGCTCAAACCCGTGTTCCCTGCATTGGCAGGCGGATTCTTAACCACTGTGCCACCAGGGAAGTCCCCATTTTAACCATTTCTAAGTGTACAGTTCAATGGCATTAAGTACATTCCCACTGTGCAACCATCACCACTATCCATCTTGAGAACTTTTTCATCTTCCCCACCTGAAACTCTGTCCCCGTTAAACGACAACTCTCTCTTCCTCCCCACAGCCTTCACATCTTGGTGGGTCATTCATTTTGTTTCAAGCTTTCATGGTGCCAAACAATGGCTTGACATGGGTGAAACCGTCACCATTTTCTTTCCTGGATCTGAATGAGTGAATCTGTTCCATCAAGAGGACTGTGCCTTGAAGACCACAGAGATGCTCTGACATCATGAAGTTGTGCTCTGGACCACTGCTTGCTCCCATTTCCGGATTCGTCATTCCCACTCAGCACTGACAGCTGGTAATACCTCACACATTGATCAGGACAGGAACAAATTGATCCTGCTGCTTGATTTTGAACCAAGACAATTTAACTTGTACTTCTTCACTTTGGTGGTGATAACTTCCTCATGAGACGGTCGAGTTGGTGTCCTGTGCCCAATGCCAGCTGTCCTGGCCAAACCCTTGGTCTGGTTGGTTCAGCATTTGATGCTTGGACTTTTGTGTTCTAGGTTTATTTGGGGGCAGAGCTGGGCGTTTTCTAAGAGAAGCAGGATCATGTAACTAATGAAAGTGAGGATTTATGGAGAGAAGTTGAACCCCTGCTGTTAATCAGAGTAAGAAAAGTTCAAGCAAACCAGAGAGGTTGCTGTTTTAAGCACGTGGGGTTCTACCTTCCAATTTTCCGTCATTTTTTCAGAAGAGGAAACTGGGGCTCAGAAAGATTAAGTAACTTGTCCAAGGCTCTGTAGCATTGGTGGTATGTCACCTGTTTGAGGGCTGTGGCCTATAAGACACAGTGTTCCCATGCCATGCACACTTTGGGAGCTCTAGCAAGGGAGTGGAATGATTGGTGATCGTAGCACAACCCACCATCTGCGCCAGACTCATCTGTGGAGCTCAAAGTTTAGGTATTTTGCTGCTTGTGGCTGGCATCAAATCAAGCATTGGTAGAAAGGGTAAAAAACAATCTCTGCGCTTTCGTTACTTAAGCGACCAACAATACATTGCTTTTTGTGGAAGGTGGGTGGAGCTAAGGCCTGTACCCAAGGAAACATGTCACACGTGGGTCTCCTGGCACTGCTTTGATGCTGTGGGTGGATGTAATGAGAAGCAGGGCCAGTTTTTTTTGTTTGTTTGTTTTGTTTTTTTTAAATTATGGGAATGTTATTTTATTCAGAACCCTGACCAAACAGGATTTCCACTTAGCCAAAAAAACACTGAAATTTTCTGATATGTTCCATTATTCAGAAGATATATATATACATATATATATATACACACACACATATATATGATGTGCATGATATAACAGACAAAGACAGTGTGAGTCTAATTAAAAGATATATATGATTAGGAAAAAGATTAGAAAGAAATATATCAAAACCTAAATAATGATTATCTCTCCAGGTAATTAACATTAAAATAATACTTTTCTCTTTTCAATCTCCTTTAATAATAACCATGATTACCATAATAATCAGAAACAGACATGTAAACTCAAAAGTTATACAAGGATTTAAAAATATTTTTTTCCAATTCCTCTTTCTTTTCTCTATTTGTTTTTACAATGAATTGATATTTAGTAAATTCACAGAGTTCTGCAACTACCACCACCATCTAATTTTAAAACATTTCCATCACCCCAAAAAGAAACCTCAGGCCCATTTGTACTAACTCTTCATACCTATTTCCAGTACTAGGCAACCACTAATCTACTTTCTTTTTCTATAGATTTGTGTTTTCTGGACATTTCTATAAATGGCATCATACCACATGGCCTTTTGTGTCTGGCTTCTTTCACTTAGCATGATGTTTTTGAGGTTCATCCATGTTATAGCAAGAATCAGTACTTCACTCCTTTTTATAGCTGAATAATATTCCATTCAGCTGATGGACCACATTTTGTTTATCCATTCACTACCTAACAGACATTTGGGTTGTTTCTACTTTTTGTCTGTTATGAATAATGCTGCTATGAACATGTGCATGCAAGGGACCAGATTTTCACATGCTACAATGTCCCTAGGCTAGTAAGATAAGACCCCAGTGCATCTCCTCAAGAGAGTCCCCTTAGAAGAATAGGGTCCCTGGTCTTTCCACATTTGGCTGGGCTGGCTTCATATGCAGAGAAGGTTGAATCTCAGCAAGAACTTTCAGAAGCTAGCTCTGAGAAGTAAAGGAAGGTAGGAAATTTTTCTAGTCACTGGGCCTAGAGGCGTGTAGCATGTGTCTTACCCTGGGAATCATGAATTTTGTATGGGGAATAGTGTGCACAGTGAGGCTGCCTGCTTGAAGAATAAAATGCAGGAAGAGAAAGTGAGAGGAGGGAAAGACAGGAAGCTCATTTCTGAGCTCCACGGGCTCTGAGCATCAGGACTGTTCTCCATCACCATCCTATTATAATAGGTACCTGGTACCTACCTACCTGGTAGATTTTTGTGAGTGTGTGTGGTGAAGGAAAATGCAGTGTTTATCATATATTGCCACACAAGGAGAATGGGTGGCTCATGCTCAAAAAGCCTAAACTCCCCGGGTTGAGTTTTGAATTAATTTAGGTTGATTTGAAAAAGCTAAGGATGTGTTGCTCTTTCCATGCATGTAATCATATGTGTTTATATTTCCATAAGTTTCCTTCTATTCTGAGAAAGTGTCCTCCTTTCCCCCACCTAGGGCAGAAACAAGGGTGTGTGTGGGATGGGGTCTGTGGAACTGGGGCTCAGAGTAGGGAGTCCACACCAGGTACAAGGAGGGAGACCTCAGCTGGGTGCCTCTGGAAAGCCTGAGGCCTCAACTCTGGGAGGGAAATCAGGAGGATAGGCCAATTCATGAGGAACCACAGTTCAGATGTGGCCCCTGACTGAAGGCTGGGCGTCCCTGACTGAAGGCTGGGCACCCCTGCTAGATTCTGAGGCTTGTCTGTCAGGGCAGAATGCTTGGGTGGGGCAAGCTACTCCCCCCAAGTTCCTTCCGCATTTCTGGGCATCTGTTGAACCTTTGCTAAGCAGCTGTGAGCAAATAAATGTCACATTTCTTATTTCATGTGAACAGGGCTCTAAGCTATCTTTACCTTTGCTCAGAAATGGGAGTGAACCAGGATTCTTCTCTGTATGGTCCCCCTTCGTATTGCTTAGTTCATCCCTGTGTTCTATTTACTATGGTTTGCAGGATCAGTATTTTACAGATCTTTTTTTTTTTTTTTTTGGCATGTGCCCTGTAAGCCAAGAATCTTGTTGCATTTTAATTCATAAGCATTTTTTATTGCTTTGTTAATAGAGATCTTACCAATCTCATTTTATATTTTGAAAACATTTAATAGTAAACCAACCAAAAACCTGGTAGAAAATAGATTTCCAAACTGCAGTGCCAGGTTTCCACGGGTGATACTCAATGTAGAGCTGAGGCAATTATTCACATAATTCAGACTCAAAAATTCTTTTGGAGGAGAAATAATCTGAAACCTGAACTGTTTAAAAAAAAAAAATTCCACCTTTTGGTTTTTTTTGTCTCCGTTTTACGGACTTTAAAGAAAAGGCCAAAGTAGGGGAATAGTTGATTTGGAGGCCATGTTTAAACATGACAGTTTTATTTTATTCGTTCAGCTAATAATTATTTATTGGGGCTCTGCCCTGTGAATTACTGGATATGTACAAAAATCAACCGTACAGGGTGCCTGTTCTTGAAATGTTAGCAGTGTGGCAGGAACAGATATGTAAACAGATGCAGGATAGCGCTTTAAGTGCGGGAAGAGACATGAGGATAAAATGTCACGGGAGCTTGTGGCATGGAATAGTTAACTGTCTGGGGACAGTTCCAAAGGCTCCATGAAGATGTGGCTTAGAAGCGAGAATACTTTGTGTAGCTGGAGAAGGTTGCTCTAGATGGAGGGAATCGTGTGGCTATTTTGTGGGAGTAAGTTTTCGTAGACTTTTAAGCAGGATGCTGGCTTTGATAAGAGCAGCGGATGCTGGAGGCAGGGAAAGGAGAGGGCTTGAGTGAGGAGAGAGGGCACAGGAGGACCAGCTGGGCGGCCAGTGCAGTAATGCGGACTGACGATGGGGGATGAGGTGAGGGCAGCCAGGATGCAAGAGCAGAGGCTGGATAGACAGTGAGAGCTGGACTGGGAGTGATGGGGCAGGAGCCTCAGTGGGGATGGGGTTCCAGCTTGGGGACCGTGCAGGTGGTGATGCTATTACCCAAGCTGGGGAAGAGGGAATACCAATGAGTACAAGCTAAGAGACCCCTCGGCAGGATGAACTGAGCTGGCATAGATGGGCATTGCAGACAGTATTTTAATGCCCAAATCAGCTTTTTTCCCCAATAACGTTTGAAAACATTATGTTTAAGATGGTTGATTTGGCTGGTCAACATGGAAATGTCCTGCTGTCAGGTAGATGAAGGGTGGCTTAAGTCTCCCCATTCAGACAGAAGCAAGCTCCATGAATTGATGCCCATGGCGAAGGCAGCATTTTCTGGCTAATAATCTGATTTAGAGCCCTACTCCGAGTGGAGGGCTCTGCAGCCCGTCCCTTCTCTAGAAAAATGCTCAGACCACCACAAGGGTGGTCGTCAGATGGCATGTCATACTTGCTTCAGACACTGATGACTCTGCAATGATAAGTTTAGAAAAATCAGTCCATAAGTCAGTTCAAGTGGGTTGACTTAAATATTTAAGTTTTACAATATTAAAGTCCTTACAAGGCACCAGGAATTTTGCATTCATGATTTCCCATCCTTGTAACAACTCAGCAGGGCAGGTGGCATTATCCTTACTCTGCAGGTGGGGCAACAGGCTGAGAGGGCCTAAGTCTCACACTGATGGTGGCACAGTGAAGTTGGGGAGCTGGCCCATTCCGAGGGGTAGCAGAGCACCAGGCCCCACTCTCTCTGTGGAGTGTACTTGCTGCCTACAGATGGCTCTGATCACAGCCTTTCTATTACCAGATCTCAAGAGTTCTTTTATCGGGCCATTTTGTCAGTGACAAAATTGTAGCTAGTATTTTCGACGTGATTGATATTTTACTGGTACTTGAAATAACGAGGAATGATGGCTGGGTCTTCAATTTATTTTTCTTCCTCAATTACTATAACAGCTGAGATAAGGGGTGTTAAACTGGCTTAATTGGGTTGCCATCATAACTAATGGCTTGATTTTATCCAAACTAGCATCTTTTAAGTAGAATTAATCTAAATAATTTTACCACATCCCCTAAGCAGTCTTGGTTGATCTACACAAAGAGGCATCTTTTTGAAGTTCAGATCCCTGTCATCCCCAGTTTGGGGGCCGTTGTTATCCTGTAGTTTTGCGGTCATCTCACTATGGGGCCAAATAACTTTTTTTCTCTTTTAATCAATTTAAAAGTATTTTGCACAATATTTCAATTTAGAATCAGTTTGTGTTATCAGAACGTCTATTATATAGGAGACTGAGGGAAAAGACAGGTTAGGACGTGATATATCTTAGCTTACGAAAAATCATTATCTTAGTCTATTCCATTTTAATTTTACAGCTGTTATGCTTGGTTCTCTATCTGGGTCTTCTTGGTAACCCACAGCACATTTTTTACCGACAGACTCAAACATACTTTATACAAGTTGCTAAGTCAAGAAAACATGCTGCTGAATTTAGCGATAATTGGGCTTGTTTTTATGCTATCATTCCCTTATTCTTTTAAGTGAAAATAGATGGGGATGTGACACTTGATAATCACATAAAGGCTTCATATGGACGCTAGAGATAGTACGCGTTTCCTGGTTCAAACTATTTCGTATGCACCAAGCCTTAGTAAGAACTAAGAGGGATAATTTTTTTCTTTTTTCTTTAAACTCTCTGCATAGCCTGGGTGCTGGGAGCAAGGGCATTTGAACTTCCTGAAGCAAAATATTCGTCTGGCATTTGGAATCACAATTTAGAACTTCTCTGAGGGCATAAGAGCCATTCAATAACAATCATGGAACACTGAACCCTATACAATTTCAGAACAGGAGGAGGAGTGAAAGATGAGGTGACAGGTGAGAAGGAGGTAGGAAGACCAGCCTGATAGAATCCTGAGCAGAAGGCAGTAAGCCAAGAAGCACCAGCCGGCTATGCCTTTCTGCCCATGACAATCTCCAGTGGGATTCCAGAACTCTTACAAGAAACTGCTTGTGGCAGTTTTCGGCCCACATAAGACAGTGAGACTAACACTTGACCTTTCTGGTGATTACCTGAGCAGCAATGATAATCACACTGGGATTTGCCCGGTGCTAATTGCTGCTGCTTTGCCCCTTGTCAGCACATCCCCAAAGGGATGCCACCTGACTGCATTCCTGAATGTCGTCTCTCCATCTTGGTATTTTCCTTAACAGTCATTATTTTTTTTTCCCCTTTCTTAACACATGCCAGAAATTCTGTGTTCGTTTAAGTCTCTAATGAAGGAGTTCCTGTACTCTGAAGGCACTAATCTGGACCACATAAGGTAAGTGATGATATTCGTTTCTAAAGGTAAACTGCTCGCCAACACGAAAGGTCACACCGTATTGATCTGTAGGATGAAAGGCTTTATTGTGCCAATCATTCAACCACAGCCATTTCTGCGTTAGCAAAACAAAAGCATTTCGCTTATAATAAAACAATGTTGTTAGGTAATTTATAGCTCATTAAAACCGATAACAGTTTACGAAAAGTGCCTTGTACATCCTTGAGTGTCCTGTGGGTTACAACCTAGCCTCTATATGTAGGGAGTGATTAGTGTCTTTTCCTCCCCGAATCATCCATAACCGGGGCATTATCAATATTATTGTGAAGCGCGATTCTGGAATCTATATAGACTTGCTTTGGGGCCCCACAAGCAAACAGGTCCAAAGAGTTTTTAATTTCTATTAACTCAGAACAGATTTCCAGCCCTGTATCTATCCTTTTACATTCTTCCATTCTGATATCACAGTTTCTAGTCTCTAAGAGGTACCTAAGAAGTATATTCTCTTTCTGTGCTGCCTTACCATTGTTCTGAACTGAATAAGTAGAGCTGTGTGTAGGAGTTATGACGGGGTCACTTCGCTTTTTGCAAAGTGTTATAGGGACTGCAGAGCGCATGCTTCACCTTGTTCTCTCTGCAGACATCCTGTCATTCACCCCTCCTGGCAGTTTTGCCACCCGCTCCCCGCTCCCCCCCAGCAGCTGGGGATTGTCCTTCCTTAGAATGACAAGATGCTGAGAGTCTAGCTTTAGGGTAACAGATACTTAGAGAGCACATGAATGGTCACAGCCTCCTGGGGAAGGCACAGTGGACCAGGGACACGCTCTCTGTGTAGCCATATATATTTTTTTTCTTAAGTTGTATTGAAATATAGAAACTTTCATGTTTCCACAAATACACAGCTTGAAGAAATTTCACAATCTGAACACACCCATGTAGTTAGCCCAGTATATACAAGATCAAGAAACTCCTCCACAGTTCCTTAAAACGCTAAAAATAGAGCTACTGTATGATCCTGCAATCCCACTCCTGGGCATATATCTGGAGAAAACCATAATTCGAAAAGACACATGGCACCCCAATGTTCATTGCAGCACTATTTACAGTGGCAAGGACATGGACGCAACCTAAGTGTCCATCAACAGATGAATGGATAAAGAAGATGTGGTACATATTTACAATGGAGTATTACTCAGCCATAAAAAGAAATGAAATGCCATTTGCAGCAACATGGGTGGACCTAGAGATTATCATACTAAGTGAAGTCAGACAGAGAAAGACAAACATCATATGATATCATTCATATGTGGAATCTCATTTTAAAAAATGATACAAATGAACTTACTTACAAAACAGAAAGAGGCTTACAGATACCGAAAACAAACTTATGGTTACGAAAGGGGAAAGCAAGGGGAGGGATAAATGAGGAGTTTGGGATTAACAGATAGACACTATCATATATGAAACACATAAACAACAAGGACTTACTATATAACACAGGGAACTAAACTTAATATTTTGAAATGACCTATAAGGGAAAAGAATCTGAAAAAGAATATATATATTCTTTTATAGCTATATATATAGTTATTTACAACATTGTACATCAACTATACTTCAATAAAAAAAAAGAGCCCTTCCACAACGTAATCTGGAAGCATGGATTAGTCTCGCCTGTTTGACCTTCATATAAATGGAATCATTCCATATGTGATCTTCTGCTTCAGCCTTCTTTTTGCTCAATGTTATGTATGCAAGATTCATTCATGTTGCTGTGAATAGCTGCACATCATTCGTTCTCAGCGCTGTATAGACCCAATTGTGTGAATGTTCCACCATTTATTTATTCTACTTTTGTTGGGCATTTGGATAGTTTCCAATTTTGAGCTATCATGAATAGTGCTGTTATTTACATTCTGGCATAGGGGTTCTGGTGAACAGATACACACATTTCCGTTGGATATACAGCTAGGCATGTAATTCCTGCATCATAGGGGATGCATATGTTCACCCTTAGCTGATACTCGCAGTTTCCAGAGTAGTTGTACCAGTTTACACTTCTCGCAGCTGGATATGAGAGTTCTAATGATTTCATATCCTTGCCAACACTTGGCATTTTCCATCTTTTCAGTTCAGTCAGTTTGAAGGTGTGCTGAGTATTGAATTTCATTGCATTTCCTTGATCAATTTGTATTTTAGTTTATATTTGGATAGTTTAATTTTTATTTCCTTGATGAATGAAGTTGAGCATCTCTTCATATGTTTATTGGCATTTGTATATCCTCAGTTGTGAATACCTGTTCAAGTCCCTTACCCATTCCTCTTTGAGTGATGTCTTTTGCATATAGATTGTAGGATTCCTTTGTAATATAAATACCTCCTACTTTGTGGGTTACCTTTTTATATTCTTTTTTTTTTTTTAATTTTAATTTTTATTTATTTATGGCTGTGTTGGGTCTTCGCTTCTGTGCGAGGGCTTTCTCTAGTTGCAGCAAGTGGGGGCCACTCTTCATCGCGGTGCACGGGCCTCTCATCATCGCGGCCTCTCTTGTTGCGGAGCACAGGCTCCAGACGCGCAGGCTCAGTAGTTGTGGCTCACGGGCCGAGTTGCTCCGTGGCATGTGGGATCTTCCCGGACCAGGGCTCGAACCCGTGTCCCCTGCATTGGCAGGCAGATTCTCAACCACTGCGCCACCAGGGAATCCCCGCTTTTTATATTCTTGATGGTATAATCTGATGAACTGAAGTTCTTAATTTTAATATAATCTATCATTTTTTCCCTTTTGTCATTAGTACTTTTGTGTCCTGTTTAAAAAAACTTTGCCTATGCCAAGGACATCAGTATGTTCTAATACGTTTTTCTCTAAAAGATGTATTATTTTACCTTCCATATTTTGACCTGTAACATATTTAGAATTGGTTATTATATATGGCACAAGAGAGGGGTCAGGGTAATTCTTTTCATACGTGTGCCCCATTAACCCAGCACTATTTATTGAAAAGACCACGCTTTCTCATCTGCACTACCATGCTGTCCTTGTCATAATCAGGGACTGTATATGTGTGGATCGGTTTCTGAACTCTCTATTCTATTTCACTGGTCAGTTTTTTCTATCTTTGAGCAAACACCACACAGTTTGAATTATTATAGTTTTCTTTTTTTAAAAAAATTAATTAATTATTTATTTATTATTTTTGGCTGTGTTGGGTCTTTGTTGTTGCATGTGGGCTTTCTCTAGTTGCAGCAACCGGGGGCTGCTCTTCATTGCGGTGCGCAGGCTTCTCATTGCAGTGGCTTCTCTTGTTGCGGAGCATGGGCTCTAGGCGTATGGGCTTCAGTAGTTGTGGCGCACAGGCTTAGCTGCTCCGCGGCATGTGGGATCTTCCCGGACCAGGGCTCGAACCCATGTCCCCTGCATTGGCAGGCGGATTCTTAACCACTGCAGCACCAGGGAAGTCCCTGAATTATTACAGTTTTCTAATAGGTCTGGATATACGGTAGTGTCAGTCTTCCAACTTATTCTTCAAGATTTCCTTGGCTATTTGTAGCCCCTTGTATTTCCATATGAATTTTATAATCTGTTTCTTCCCCTTTTTCTCAAAACAAAAACCTGGGATATTGCTTGGTATTGCATTGAATCCTTTAGGTCCATTTGGAGAGAACTGACATTTTAATAGCATTGAGTCTCCTAATCCATGGATATGGTATAGGTCTCTATTTACACAGGATTAAAAACTCTTAGTAGTGTTTTGTAGTTTTCAATATAGTCTTTGTGCTGTGTCCTCACGTGGTGAAGGAAGCCTCTGGGATCTCTTCTGTAAGGGAATTAATCCTGTTCATGAAGGCTTCCATCCCCATGGACCTCCCAAAGGCCCTACCTCCAAATACCAGCACACTGGGGATTAGATTTCAACATGTGAATTTGGGGGGGGATACAAACATTCAGTATATAGCATCAGCCATCCCATCCTCCAATCCCTCATACCTTCTGGCAAATGTCTTAAAGAGAGAATGGCTGTGTGTTTAAGGTAAG